>NW_006159894.1:4421165-4435199 GCF_000334495.1 Tupaia belangeri chinensis
GCTGAGGCTGAGTGTAACAAAAATGGAGCATGAAGACTCACCTAAAAGTAAAGCCAGGGCCCTCCCAAATTTTTAGGATTATCCCAAAAATCTTGCTTAAGCAACTGGCTCTGGTGAGCATATAAACCAGACATTCCCTGAAAATATCGGACCTACTTACTTAACTGGAACTTGGAGATAAGTTTAATTCCAGTCATCCTAATGTCTAAAACCTCCTTCCAACTCACTGTGGAAAGGTGGCTTTGGCTAGACTCAATAGAAATGGGTGCCTTGGTTTACCAGTTCAAAATACGACATGCAAGTTCCAGTTTTAATACTAACACATCCCTTTCAAAATGTCTTCATGATCTTATTTGGCAGTCCCTCATAGCTTTATTATTTTCCTCATATAACAATCAGACTGACTTAAAATGACCCTTGAGGGACAGGGAAATAAGAGCAGTACAGTTTCCTAGACTAGAGCACTGGATATTCAACCAGAAATTAAGGAGGCTCTGAATTGTAACTCTTTCAAGCCGAAGAATAAGCAGTATGAAATTTTTAAATAGCTTTGGTAAGTCATCAGCAAGTATCAGAATGCAGGATTGGGTCTAGGATTAAAGTCTTTAAACTTAAACCTGACTTATTTCCTTTAGTTAACTTCAGTGGGGTTACCTCTGGCCTATTCTGAGCAAAGATGCCAATAAATTGGTCTGGTGATGGCTTATGTCCTTTATGTAAGAGACAGGATCCCAGGTACTCTGCTCGATCAGACACCTGCAAGAGAGACAGACAGAGAGGAAAAAATACGGAAGTCAAGACCCGAAAGAGGCCAAATTAGCTTAGGATACTATATTCACAAAGGAATTTAAACCATGGGCCTAACTTACCTGTTTGTAGGACAGCCATCTGTAGGGCTGGTTTGGTTTTCTATATCCCAAGCAGGGACCATTGTCTAAAAATATAACATTAAAAGAAAGTCAATTCCAGTTGTGACTCCTTTGGACCAGAGAAAATAAAAGGAATAAGAAGAGTCAAGACACAAAGGATAAGCCAGCATGAATTTGAGCTTATGTGCCTAGGTAATTAAAGGCAGGAAGTACTTAGTTCTCAAAGGCAGAGAATCTTATAAACTAAACTTAAAATATTTAGGGAATGCTACAAAACAAGGATGGTTCAGTGTTGAATATGTGACCTCCATGGTAATATAGGCATTCAGAGATGGCTGTTGATATGGACTAGCCTATGTCACATGGCCAAGTAATAGCCTACAAGTAAACACAAATAGCCGGTAAACAATAATCTTGGGTTGAACTTCCCTATAATAAGTGTACACTCATAAAAATACAGAAAAATAAAATGTAGATCATCAATCTTATCACACAGATACCATTATTAACATTGATGTTTCCTTCCTTTGCATGGATCTAGAGTTATGTTCATTCCACATATTCACTGGGCCATCGAGAAAGTCATGATGCTTTTTTGCATAGAAAAACATGGAAAAATATGTCATGACTTTCCCAAAAACCTAATAGAATGAATATAATAATTTGGTATCCTGCTTCCTGCCTAATTAGATATAACTATTCCTGTGTGATTATTTCTTCTCTATGAGATTGCAGTGGCCAATCAATGAAGGGCTGATTCTACTGTATTTGACTTTAGCTAATTGTAGAATTTGGTAAAAAAGGGAAAGTCATGAAACATTGTTTGCATAGTAAAACAGAAAAGTACACCATGACTTTGCCGACAATCTAATAGATAGTTTCCAAGTTTGACAACTTAAATAATGAAACAGTAAGTACTTCCAAGTTGATAATGCCATATTTTTAACATTTTCTTGAAAAAGAGTCCCTAAAATGAAATAAGTGGGTTGGGAAGGAAGGAAGGCCTGAACAGCCAGGCTTTTGATGCTGAGCATTGCACTGCTCAATAGCGTACTTGTGACAATTTACTCTTCTCCCATCAGTAGCATATCACATTTTATCACTCTCTCATAGATAGTTGTGTCTTTTAAAAATGTCTTTTGGTCTGATGGTTTTTAGAACTTATTATTTTAGTCTAAGTTTCTTTTTTTTCGGGGGAGAGGTTTTTGCTACAAGGTGCGGACGCTCGCCAGAGAGACAGAGAGAGATAGAGAGACAGAAAGTGAGAAATCACCCCCCATGGGGGATGGCCACGCTGCAATCCCTTCTCCTCCATTCTCCTCTTGGGATCTTGGGCATGTAGGCACACGTGCCCAGTGTGAGTTTAAGCCACCGGGTCTAGGACTTGAACCACAGTTGACTACATGGGAGTTCAGCGGCATAGCCATTATGCTAACTGCTGGTCCCAGTCTAAGTTTCTTTAAAAGCTAATAAAGTAGGACCTTTTTCCTTATTCATTAGGTTTCTTTTACTCTCATAAATCATCTGTTCATGTACACTCCCACTTACATGGGCATATCTTCTAAATTACCAAGGCTCATCAAGAATTACATGAACATACACACATACCTGCGTATACACAAACATTTGTCTTCAATGTTTTTTCAACGTGTGTTTTACATTCCATAACAGACAAACTATACTTCTGAACATCTGAACTATTGAGCTTATTTAAAATTAAAATATATCTAGGAACACCCATATACCAGAGTAAATAGTTATTTTGGCTCTTAATGCTAAACCATGGAAGTTGTGATATTAGGCTAAGTGACTGAGAAGTCCACATATCTAAGCCAAAATGCAGCTGAGTTATAAATAGGAAAGCAGAAGAGAAGGAAATTTTATAAGAAGATCTAGCCAAATTGGCAAGAGGAATTAAAGTCTTGCCAAAAGGAAGTTTTCTGAAAGTGTTACTAAGAATTCAGAGGCAGATAAGTGAACTTCTAGACCAAGTGATGGAAGAACAGCAGGAAAGAGACAGCTACTCTGATCAAAGAGATATTAAAATAAATGAGAAGACCATCCACAGGAAATTTTAGTACTTCTTCTTTCTGTTGAAACAGCTACATGAAAACTCAAGAAGTCAAGTGTCAGATTATAATTTTCCCTGAAGCTTTGTCAGTGGGTCAGAGGTATATGCCTCTGGTGGTTTGCCAATGAGATTGCTTACACTAACATTAATTACAAATGATAGCTACCATTTATTAATGCTTACTTCACTCAAGGTACATCAATCTCATTTGACCTTCCTAATATTATTATTCTCATTTTATTAAAAATTATTAAGATGTGGACACTTCTTCAAGCTCATCCAATAAGTGATAGACATAGTGAATGTGGAAGATACTATACTATATCTTATTTCCTATTAAAATGCTAACAGAGGACTGTGGCCAAGAAACAAGTAAAATAATTGGCTTTAAGGGGCAGCAACTCAGATCTCATTAAATTCTGCTCCCTCATAATTGGCAGTCTATTAACCAAATGCTGATCAGGCAACAACCTAGTCTTTTATTTTTTTTTTAGAGTTTTTTGCTACAGGGCACGTGCGCTCACCAGACAGAGAGAGACAGAGAGACAGAAAGCGAGAAATCACCCCCAGGGGGGATGGCCACGCTGCAATCCCTTCTCCTCCTTTCTCCTCTCAGGATCTTGGGCATGCACGCACACGCGCTCGGCGTGAGTTTTAAGCCACCGGGTCCAGGACACGAACTGTGGTCGACTACGTGGGAGTCCAGCAACATAGCCATTATGCTAACTGCTGGTCCCAGGCAACAACCTAGTTTTTGATTAACTTATTCAGCTTAGATCTCATTTTGTCTTAAAATGTAGCCATCTACAAAGTGATCTACCCATTAACAACTTCCTGACAACATTGCTATCCTAAGCTAAATAGAGTTCAAACTCTGATATGCAGAATCATCAGAAAGCTTTGTTAAGAATACAAATCTTTGGCCCACCTCTGTGATCTAATTGTTAAGGCAGCCAGATCCCAAATGACTGTTGGTTCAAATCCCATACCTGGTGGCTTAAGAAACACACTGGCCAGGTGCATGTGCATGTGTGCCCAAAATCCCCAAAGGAGCGGAGAGCTGTGGGAGAAGGGATTGCAGTGTGACCATTCTCTATGGGTTGAGGGTTTGCTTTTCTGTGGGGGTGGTAGTGAGCATTTTCTTTTCTTTCTCTCTTTCCGTCTCTTTCTCTCTCTGGCAAGTGTAAGCACCCTCTAGAAAAAAATAAGTGAAACTTCCTGGGAAATTTTAGTTTTCATCATCTGATATTCTGAGTCAGTGAAACAAAGGTGGAATCAGAGGATACATATTTTAGACATCATCCACAGAAGATTCTCATCATTGACATTTGCTGGATGGATGGGTTAAAACGACATATTAGGGATGATATATTTAACTCCAGATAGGACTCAAAGTGTTATTTTTCTATAGAAGTTGCCAAGACAGGTTTCTCATGCCTGCTTACATGAGAAGCCATTTTAACCTTACTGCTTTAGTTTCAACTTTATAGTAAAAAAAAAAAAAATCCTAAATAAAATATCTTATGTGCCTCATATCACATGCTAAATGACTTGTTTCTAATCACAATAACAACACATGCTAAATGAAGGAAACTTCCACAAACAGAAAATCCCAAAGGAAATTCTATTGTATTAACTATATGCTATTTTTAGTTGCCAGAAAAGTAAAGAAATTAATGTTTGGTTGATTTTCTGTGTGTTATTTGCATGGAAGTCTAAACAAATTCCGATATGGGGCCAGAAATACTAAGTACAGGGCTTCAGATAGTTTTCTATATAATAAACCTTTCAGGGTCTGGAGAGTAACTACTTTTATAAAGCTCTTGAGAACTGACCTAAACAGAACAATCTAGTCAAACAGACAAACTTAGATTTCACTGTCAGCTCGAATATTTTCTATTTCTATGTCCCTGAACCTATAGGTATCCACTTCCTTATCTGTAAAACTGGAAGTGGTAATAACTAATACTCAGGGTTCAGAAATATTAAGTAAATAATATATTCACAGTATCTATTACATAGTTAGCACTTGGGAGAGTTGGTGATTAATATCATCATATTTAGTAACAGAAGGGAAGAGAGGAAAAAGGAAGTCACATGGGCAGAAGGGAAGAGAGAAATAAAAAGTCACATAGACAAACCTGGACAGAATGTCAACCAAAAGAAAAACGTGTATATAGAGAGATCTATAAACCAATTGATTTTGAAAAGAATCTTCTGAGTGTAGAGTTGTTTTCAGTGATATAAGATATAAATATCAAGATTTGTTTACTCCAAATGAACTTATTAAAGTCCATCTGATGGTGTTTCTAAGAAAGTCCAAAGTTAATTCTTTCTGCGATAATAAGAGTGGAAGCATGGACCAGTGAAGTATGGCAGTGAAGTCAAGAACAAGGTAAGAAGTCAGAAATCCTGACTGTTAGTCCTGGCTCAGATTCTCTATCTATAAATGTAGGAAATTGCATTTATGAAAAATATCTATGCTGGCCTCATAGCACAGCAGTTAGGTACTGATCATAGAGAGCCAGATCCCACATGGTTGCCCAGTGTTTGAGTCCTGACCCTGACTTACTTGAAAAACACACCCCGAGAGGATAGAGAATTGAAGGAAAAAGGATTATGGCATGACCAGCCAGTAGTAACATATTAGGTCATTGTTCTTCTGGCAAGTATCTTGGAAGGTGCTTTCTCTCTCTCTCATACATGTATACATATGTGCCCCCAGCTTAAAAATATATATATATATATATTTTTTTTCCTAAGTAAATGTAATATACTATCAATATTAAGTTAATCAAAATGCTTTCCTACAATTTATTTATTTATTTATTGATTGATTGATTGATTGTTACAGTGTACATGCAGTCACTGGGAAGAGAGAAAGAATATGATAAATCATCCCCCCCAGAGGGATGGCCATACCGCAATCCTTTCTCCACCCTCCTCTCGGGATTTTGGGCATGTATGCACATGCATCTGGTGTAATTTTTAAGCCGCTGTGTCTGGGACTCAAATTGTACTGTTGGCCACATGGGATCTAGCTGCCTTAACTTCCAGATCATCTGCTGGTCCTACACAATATTATGTAATTGATTTTTAATGACAACTTGGCTGAGAATTCTTGTGTTATGTAAGGAACAGATTGAGAGAAGCAGAGTGGTTTACACAATTACACAGCTGGGAATGAAAGAAGTGGATTTCAAATCCAAGTCTGTCTGATGCTGTTTCCTGCATTCACCCTGATGTTGTGCTAATGTTCCCTCTACTTTGTGTACTGCAGTTCTACTCAGCCATGACATTTAAATAGCTGGAGTTTTAGAAGTGAGATAGCAAAGAAGAGATGTATATCAGACCCCACCTTAGTCTTCTTACAGGCAAGGCCACAGTACCAAGCTTACCAGACACAGCAAATCCTCTTTGGAAAATTTCATACACTGTCTTGGCATCTGAGAAGTAGTAACGTATTAGGTCATTGTTCTTCTGGCATGCACCCTTCCGTGCTCCTCCCTAAGACACAAGACTAAGTTTAGGCCAAGTCCAAGTCTCTCCCCACCCTTACTAAAATCTTTATGGGTTCAGTTGAAAGGAACACAAATGTAGATTTTTGAATAACAAGGAAAACATTGCTGTAACTTCAATCAGTTTTTAAAACCTTCAAATTATAGTTCACATCATAGAAATTTTGAAAAATATAAAAATTTAAAGAAGACATAAGACAATTTGATCTGTAATCCCACCACCAGAGATTGTCACAGTTATGTTTTTGGTAACTCCTAGCATACATGTGTATAAACAGGTTAAGCATCCCTAGTCCAAAAATCTAAAATCTAAAACATTCCAAAATCCAAAACTTTTTGAGCTCCAACAAGATGCCATGAGGTGGATAATTCCACATCTGACCTCATCTGATGAGTTACAATCAGAATGCTGCAATACAAAAATATTGTCTAAAATTACCTTCAGGCCATAATGTAAAAGGAATATATGAAACAAATTTTGTGATCAAATTGGGTCTCATCTCCAAAATATCACATTATGTACGTGCAAATATTCAAAGATGTGGAAATACCCAAAATAATTTAGTGCCAAACATTTCAGATAAGGGACACTCAACCTATATGTATACAGAGGAGAGATTAAATGTGTCATTTTATGTATTTTTTTTAAAATCATATTAAGTTTAACAGCTACTAAATGACCATTATGTATTCCAGGTACTGTGAAAATAATGTTGATATGAGCAAAGACACAATAGCTGCCCTTGAGCACCTCATAAACCAGCGTTTGGGTGTGTGGGAAGGTGAAGAGAGAAAAGCCAGCAAACACTATAATGCACATGCTTCAGTAAAATGAAATACATTATTTGGAAACAAATGAAGCGAACAGTCCTGTATTCAGTAGAATAATTGCAGAGAAGAAGTAATATTTCAATAGAGACTTTGAAGATAAATAGGAATTACCAAAAAGATATGATTTGGGTAGGAAAGAACAAAGAACAACAATTCAGAGGGAATGAGCGGTCTAAACAAAGCAAGGAGGCAAGAAAACACATTGCAGAGCCAGGTAGGCAACCAGGAATAAGGTCTCTGACCAGAGGGAGCAGTGGGAGATGGAGGAGCACACTCGGGGATGGGCCCTACAGCTGTAATGGAGGCTGCAGGCATGGTCTAATTCTCAGGAAAAGTCATCTGAAGAGGAATGGTATCAATTAATTAAGCATTCAAAAATGTAAATTACAAGTACAGATAAGGGCTATAAAAGTATAAGGGTAACTTGAGGCTGTAACAAAGGATCTGACTTAGTCTAGCACATCATGGAACATTTCTATACAATGTCACATTAAGGCAAATTATCAAAAATAATGTGGTATTATCTGTCAAAGATAATTATTCAACTGTACTAGGGAGAAATGTTCACCTGTTGAAATATCCATTTTGTAAGCCAAATAATGTGATTGAATGTAAATAAAATGAAATAAAAAAAGGAAACTAAAGAAATTACAGCAAAAAAAAAATTAAATAAATGAGCCCAATAAAGAAGATATATAGGATGAAAGAGATATTTAACAATACAATGAGAACTACAGTTAATAAATAAATAAATAAAATAAAAGTCTTTGTCTAGTGAAGGAGACAGGGCCTTATCTGTTTACATGCATGGGGAAAAGAAGGAAGAATCAAAGACGATTCAGATTCTTAACTAGACAACAGAGGAATAAAAAGAGATACGTTTAACTGGCTAGAACAGGAAAGGGTGTGTGTGTGTGTGTGTGTGTGTGTGTGTGTGTAGGGAGAGGATCCACAGTAGAGATTTACAGAGCTTGAGTTGCTTGAGTATTATCACTGAGGTCAGAGCTAAAATTTCAGATTAGGGTGCACAATCTTTAGGGAATTTTCAAGTCGTAAGAGAGGAGGCATTTTCAACTGTGAGGATTTACAGTAGGGAATGACAGACTACAATCTATGGCCCACTCTTCTTTGTTGTTATTTGTCTGTTTGAGGTTTTTTTTAAAGAATTATTTTATTTAACTTTATTTAATTAATTTTAGTTTGACTAGAGAGGGAGAGGGAGAGAGGGAGAAAGAAAGTGAGAAAGCAAGCTGCCAGGTCCAGGACTTGAACCATGGTCAGCCACATGGGAGTCTAGTGCCCTTAATCACCATGCCACCTGCCAACCTGTTTTGTTTTGTTTTTAAGAGATATTTATTTTTAAACTATGGGCAAGTGTGCTTACTGGAGAGACAAAGAGAAACAGACAGAAAGGGAGAAATGGGCGTGACCATGCCCCAATCCCTTCTCCTCCAGCCTCCTCTCAGGATCTTGGGCATACATGCACATGTGCCCAACATGAGTTTTAAGCCACCAGGTCCAGGACTTAAACCACAGTAGACTATGTGAGATTTTTTTTTTTCCCCTATAGGATGTATGTGCTTGCTGGAAAGAAACAGATACAAAAGAGAGAGAAAGTGAGAAATCACCTCACAGGGAGGATGGTCATGCTACAGTCCCTTTTCCTCCATGCTCCTCTTGGGATTTTGGGCATACACGCATACACGCCCAGCATGTTGCCATCTGCTTTTATAAATAAAGCTGTACTGGAACACTGCCATGCTCATTTGTTTACAGAGTGTCTGGTACTTTCATTCTCCAACAATGGCTTTGAATAGCTGGTGAAGAGCCCACCTGATCTGCAAAACCTTAACCATGTTACTATCTGACCTTTACAGAAGAAGTTTGCTAATCCTCACTTCAGAGTAATCAATAGATGCTGAAAATGAAACCCTAGGATGAGAAGAAGAAAGAACCTAAGTGACAAAGAAAGCCTGTCTTGGAGTTAGGAAGAAATCTCATTGAAAGATATTATAAAACACAAAAGGAGGAGTTTCAAGAAAGAAGTCTCAAGTCAATTGAGAGAAAAGTTAAGAAATTATAGAATTTGGAAGTTAGATGATAAATGGCCCGGGGCACTTTGGAAGAGAGAAGGTGGTAGGAAACTCCACAGATTGAAATTCAGAATCAAAAATCAACAGACTAGTCTTAGAGAACTTTGGTAGGAGGGCTGGTCCTATAGCCTGGTCATAAAGGCATGGAAAACTATGGTTCCAATCCATGAAAATCATGGTAGGCACATGTATGTGCATGCACAGAACCCAGGCAGGATGGAGAAATGGAGCAGAAAGGAGTGTGGAGTAGGGAGTGGTTCATTACCATGCAGCTCTGAGGGATACCATGCAGCACTCCCCCTCTGTCTGGCAAGTGCATTTGCCCTTTGGCAATTAAAACACACTTTAATGAGAAAGGGGAGGATTGAGAGCAGATAGTGACATAAATCACCATAATAACAAGATGCCAGTGAAGAAATTGAACATGCAAAAGGACCAAAAGAGGGTGGGGGGAGAGTGGAGGTAACTTTGAATAAGATTCCTGAGCAGATAAAAAAAGATTATAAATGAACAGAAAGGGGTTAGCCTGCAAAGAAAGATGAAAAAGATGAAGATATTCATGGAAGGAGAAGGAAAGAAAGATGGAGAGAACATGCTTAGAACTTTCAGTTTGCTCAGAGATGCAGGAATTGAAGTAGTTTGCTGAAAGTCAGGGGAATAAGCCCAGTTCAACTTCGGTCAGTTTTTAGAAGAGTCAGTAATAGCTCAGAGCTAGAATTTAACTCAAGAAAATGACTTCTTTCTTTTAAAGTTTACCTAGTCAATTTATTTCTTTGCCATCTGCTTTTATAAATAAAGCTGTACTGGAACACTGCCATGCTCATTTGTTTACAGAGTGTCTGGTACTTTCATTCTCCAACAATGGCTTTGAATAGCTGGTGAAGAGCCCACCTGATCTGCAAAACCTTAACCATGTTACTATCTGACCTTTACAGAAGAAGTTTGCTAATCCTCACTTCAGAGTAATCAATAGATGCTGAAAATGAAACCCTAGGATGAGAAGAAGAAAGAACCTAAGTGACAAAGAAAGCCTGTCTTGGAGTTAGGAAGAAATCTCATTGAAAGATATTATAAAACACAAAAGGAGGAGTTTCAAGAAAGAAGTCTCAAGTCAATTGAGAGAAAAGTTAAGAAATTATAGAATTTGGAAGTTAGATGATAAATGGCCCGGGGCACTTTGGAAGAGAGAAGGTGGTAGGAAACTCCACAGATTGAAATTCAGAATCAAAAATCAACAGACTAGTCTTAGAGAACTTTGGTAGGAGGGCTGGTCCTATAGCCTGGTCATAAAGGCATGGAAAACTATGGTTCCAATCCATGAAAATCATGGTAGGCACATGTATGTGCATGCACAGAACCCAGGCAGGATGGAGAAATGGAGCAGAAAGGAGTGTGGAGTAGGGAGTGGTTCATTACCATGCAGCTCTGAGGGATACCATGCAGCACTCCCCCTCTGTCTGGCAAGTGCATTTGCCCTTTGGCAATTAAAACACACTTTAATGAGAAAGGGGAGGATTGAGAGCAGATAGTGACATAAATCACCATAATAACAAGATGCCAGTGAAGAAATTGAACATGCAAAAGGACCAAAAGAGGGTGGGGGGAGAGTGGAGGTAACTTTGAATAAGATTCCTGAGCAGATAAAAAAAGATTATAAATGAACAGAAAGGGGTTAGCCTGCAAAGAAAGATGAAAAAGATGAAGATATTCATGGAAGGAGAAGGAAAGAAAGATGGAGAGAACATGCTTAGAACTTTCAGTTTGCTCAGAGATGCAGGAATTGAAGTAGTTTGCTGAAAGTCAGGGGAATAAGCCCAGTTCAACTTCGGTCAGTTTTTAGAAGAGTCAGTAATAGCTCAGAGCTAGAATTTAACTCAAGAAAATGACTTCTTTCTTTTAAAGTTTACCTAGTCAATTTATTTCTTCCATGAGAGAGAGAGAACCTAAGTGACAAAGCAAGAGAGAAAAAGAAAGAGACAAGCACCCTCCATAGGGTCTTCACACATGGTCCACCCTCTAGCCCCAGTCAGCGCAGATCATGGGCATACTGTGCCTCATATGTGTACAGGGAGGTCTCAGGACATGAATCTGGGACCTTGCTATGTGGGTCCAGAATTATGGAGCATTACATTACCTCTGTACTACCACACAGCTGGCTCTCAAGAAAATAACTTCTTTATTCTCAGACATTGATTGGGTAGCTCATTGAGAAAGCTCTCCTTTCCCCAAAGTATGACCCTATCATCTAGATCATGGATCTGCAAACTTTTTCTAAAAAGGCTAAATATTCCAGGCATTGTAGAACATATTTGACTTGCCCCTTTTCCTTCCTTCCTTATTTTCTTCTTTCTTTCCTTTCTTCTTCCTCCCTTTTCTATCTCTTTAAAGACATAGAGAAATGCTAATTGCACAAAAAAGGGGAATTTTGCTTTTGGGCTGTAGCTTATCACCTCCTGATGTAGATTAATGAGATCATAAGACCTAACTGTGATTTAATTTTTATTACAAAGGAGAAAGTGACAGTATTAGAAGTTTAAATTTGTAGATAGTCTATTGATAGGTAACTGAAAAGATTTACAAGAAGACTTCAAAAAGTTTATGGAAAAATGGAATTACAGTATGAGGAGTTTTTTAGGTGCCCCAAAAATACAGAAATTCTCATGTTGTTTTCTTATAATGCACATTTTCCATGAACTTTCTGAAGACCCTTTGTACCTTCCCAACCCCTTTTGTGAGTTAACCCCAGATTTCGAATTACAGTTTGTATCCAATCAAGGTTGATAAACTAAAAGGATGACTGGTAAGTTACCTCAATTCCAATAGACTGGTTGTTCAGGTCAGTAATAGGTAAGACTGGCTGAGGTCTGTTAATTAGCCACAGGAAGATAGCAGCTCCAAATGTCAGGATGAAGATCAGTGCCGGGGTTGGAAGTGGGGAAAATAAGAAGTTAAAGATAAAAAGCATCTTTGTGAATAGCAGCAGGAAATTCAGACCTTAAAAAAATGGAAAAGAAAAAAAAAAAGAGAAAGGAAAAGTTAGAAGAAATGGCCATGTTTTTTTTTTTGTTTTTTTCTGAATAGTGCCACTTTAGAGAAGGACACACTCACATACATATACACACATGCCTTCAAACCCTCCAAATAGAGTTGAACCTCTCTAGCAACTGAATTTTTTTCCACTGCTTACCTTAGCAATGTTGAAAATAGAATACATTCTCCACCCTTGCTACTTGACCGCCCTCACACAAGCCGGAAAGCATCAAAGGAAACAGGTTAATCATTTCCCAGATAATTTTGAGAAACAGCTTCCCTTTAATTTCTGGTCCACAAAACCTAAAGGAAGGCCTGTGGGACCTAACATAAGCTGGTAGTCAGAGGAGAATGTACCAGAAAGCTTCCCCTACCTAGGCAGGGTAAGGGTTGGGAAGGACTCTTTTGGCTGGATTTCTCCTACATAAACTAAAAAGAAAAGGGGACTCTGTAGAGGTGACACCACAAGCTTTAGAAACCATTTTGCACAAAAGACATTCCCTGGCCAGATATGCCTGTCTCATTGCTATCTTTCTGGAGCATCAGAAGATTTCAGAGATCCACTGCATTACAGCTTGTTATGTTCAATGTTCTCTCCCCTGGGGATTCCAGAGGAAACATTTTTCCATGAGACAGTCATAGCCACATACCCAGAGAGGATGCTAGAGAATGGGCCCAGTACAAGTGAATATTCAAGATTCAGGCCAAGAAGAGATGTCAAGGGGCTACAAGCAACAGAGCCTTCCCTCAACCTAACTCTTTAACTTTCCAGCTACCTTTAGCTTCTGGCTATGCTATTAGGAAAGACTACTTTTGTGACTGGTCCAGGGAGCATAACCTTGCTGAAGTCATCTTTCCCAACTGTTACCTCACAACTATTACACTTGATAAAGATAATACCAGCAAAAATATGAGTATTGACTGTATAGTAGGCATTGGGTGGGGTGTTTACATGGTTCCTTTAATACAAGCAATGCCGTGAAGAAGTGTTTCACACAGAGAAAATGAAGCGCCCAG
Source organism: Tupaia belangeri chinensis (assembly GCF_000334495.1). Lineage (NCBI taxonomy): Eukaryota > Metazoa > Chordata > Mammalia > Scandentia > Tupaiidae > Tupaia > Tupaia belangeri. The sequence continues at coordinate 4,434,595 of NW_006159894.1, forward strand.
GATACAGAGACTAGTCCAAGTTTACATGCCATTTCCCATTACTGATTCTATTAAAATTTGCAAACCACAACACTTTGTTTTCTTGTAGATTCTAGTCACAGAGTTCAAGGAGACTCAATTTGTCTGTCACCTCACAGGTAACAGCCAATGAAGTTCAGAGTGTGCATTCTTCAAAGTTTACTGCAATGCCTGACAGATCAGTATTTCAGAGATGAGGCCAAACATTCCCACTCAAAGTCAGAAGAGCAAAGTGAACCCAATAAAGAGTTTTATCAGATCAAGATCACAGCTGCCTTTGGAGCTTTAGGGCAACTGCCATTGGCTGGTATCTGGAACCTCCTCCATTAAGGGAAACACTTCATTGTGGTCTAATAAAGGCTGCAACATGTAGAAATTTTGTGTGGGGGCAGGAACAGTAACAAGAAACCCCGAGTCACTCTTCATGTTTTTCTGCCCCTTAATTGGTTATTACCTGACTTTGGAGTTGTTCCTTTCCATTTTATAGAGGAAAACTGAATTTCCAGAGACTGGTCTGATAGTTCCCAACTCCTTGTTTCCTTCCACATTGCATTTAGGGAAAGCAAAAGAAGAGAAAACGAAAACAA
>NW_006159894.1:4435578-4442651 GCF_000334495.1 Tupaia belangeri chinensis
GAAAAAGAAGAGAAAACAAAAACAAAAGCAAGGCCCCAAAGGTGCTAGGTTATGTAACAACAAGGGCGCTATTGTGATCACCTGGCAGGATTCTGCGAGCTGGGGTTTTGGGAATTCAGCCTTACCTGGACATATGTAGTGAAGTGGCACTTCAGGAGGCAAAGCCAGCCATACAGGACTCTGTAGTTCCCAGGCCAGCCACTCCGACCCGGCAGAGAGAGGACTGCCTCAGGGAAAATTGTGAAATTGACAGAGGGTTGCAGTGCCAATGGGGAAAGAAGCCAGCTTTGTGCTCACCCATCCTATCCCCCACCAACTCCTCCCTCAGGCACCATGGGACTAGGCAGTTGGTCTGCTAGTATCTTATCTGGGCTTTTTTGCTCTGCCTTAATCCTACTCACAAATTAAGAGACTCTTACCTGTCCCTTTCTTCCCAAGTATGGGACAAAATGTTGCATTGAGGACTTTTACCCTCTTCTTCCAGATAGCAAATTTACATTTTAATAGGAGACTGTGCAAACAATGTCCTCAAAATAGAGTCTAAAGGTGAAATTTCTGTTGAGTTGTGATGGTGTGGGGTGGAGTGGGGAGGGGGAGGGCAGGGAACACAGTGGGAGAAAAGGGACAGAAAATCCATGACCAGCCTCAAGGGGGGACCTGCTGCCAGTCCTAGCTGATTGTTACCACATAGTCAGGTGGGCTCAGGGTCACCAGACTGTCAAATTGCCCCCAACTCCCATCTCCTAGACAACCTAGGGACTGGATTTTTGTGAAACCTCAATTTTAACTAATAAGTTTTAGGAGTCTAGTATGGGATGAGTAAGAACACATTTCCTAATTTAATTTGGACCACAGTCTCTTGACCATTTATTTTAGGCGGACTTCAGTTACATTGTCTGTATATGGCAGGAGACTGTTTTATTATGAACAAAGAAGATAATTTACCAATGTCAAGACCACAGTTTTATGGGAATGAAAGAAACTTGCTTGCCCTGGCAGGCATTTAATTTCCAGAAGACACCGAAGGGTGTATTTATTTTCCAACTAAATTATCATTTAGTTTGTATAACTGACCAAGCAGCCAACTTAAATAGGACATACACAGAATTTCATATGGTTCCTCCCTGCTGCCTCCACATTAAAAAAAAAAAAAAATCAGAATAAGATTTATGTAACATGGAATTAACCATTTTAAAATATACAATTTAGCAGGATTCAGTATATGCATAATGTTGTGCAATTGTCATCTCTAGTGAGTTCTTAAAAGTTTTCATCACCTAGAAAAGGAGGCCTGTACTCCTTAAACACTCTTTTCTCATTTCTTCTTCTCCCAGAGCAAGCACTAATCAGCTGTATGAAATGATTTATTTAAAATATTTCATGTAAAAGAAATAATCTATTACGTGATGTGTCTGTGTGTGTGTGTTCTCTCTTTTACTTAGTGCAATGTTTTTAAGGCTCATCCATGTGGTAGTATGTATTCATACATCATTCTTTGTTATGGCTGGATAATATCCAGTGGAATACGTATACCAACTTTTGTCTGCCCCATTCATGTTGATGGCTATTTGGGTTGTTTCTACTTCAGGCTATTGTAAATAGCACTATTATAATCATTTGTATATGAGCTTTGTTTGCTTTTTTTCCCCCCCAGCTCTTCAGGGTATACAGTTAGGGAGAGAATGGCTGAGTTATATAGTCATTTTATGTTTAGCTTTGTGAGAAACCACCAAACTGTTTTCTACAGTACCCCGTACCATTTTATATCCCAGCTAGCCATGTGAGAGGGTTCCAGTTTCTCCACATCTTCTCTAACCCTGTTATTTCCTACTGTTTTTGTTGGTTCGTGTGTTTTGTTATAAGATGGGGGTCTTAGTGTTTCACAGTCCTTCTGCCCCAGCCTCTCCATCTGGACTCCAGGCATAAGCCAGCACGCTCCTCTTGCTGTGCTTCCCAGGCCAGTCTCCAATTTGTGATCCTCCTGCCTCAGCCTTTCTAGTCACTGTGATTGCAAGCGCATTCCACTGCCCCTGGCCTTTATGCTGGACTGGGACTTAAATCTCAGCCTCCTGTATGGTCCCACTGTGTCTTTGCAGTACACAAGCCTGGGCCTGTTGTTTTTAAAATAGCCATCCTAGTGGGTGTGAAATGGTCTCTCCCTCTGGTTTGATTTGTGTTTCCCTAATGATTATTGATGTTGAGTCTTTTTATGAGCTTATTGACTATTTGTACTTCTTTGAAGAAATGTGTACGTGGGTTGGATTGTTTGTCTTATTGTGGTTGATTTGGAAGAGTTTTTTTTAATACATTCTGGATACTAGATGCTTATCAGCTATATTATTTGCAATATTTTCTCCCATTCATAGATTGTCTTTTCACTATTTTGATAGTCCCTTTTAAAAATATGACACATGTAGGGACCAGCAGGTGGCATGGTGGTTAAGGCGCTGAACAAACCCACATGGCTGACCACAGTTTGAGTCCTGGGCCTGGTAGCTTGCTTTCTCACTTTCTCTCCCTCTCTCTCTTTCTGTGTGTCTCTCTCTGGTCAAATTAAAATAAATGAATGCGTGAATAAGATTAAATAAATAATTTTTTACAAAAGGCACATGTGCAAACACATGCACATACATTTTTAACCTTACAATATTAGTGCTACAGAGGATTTGGAACTATATCATATAACCCTCTCTATTTAAATGGGAAAAACTAAGGGTCTGAGAGATGGGGAGAATCTTGGGTTTCACCAGAACTGGATTGGAAAACTCTGGTTATCTTTCTAGCCTTTAGAATCCTTTTTTTTTTTTTTTCTTTTTCTTTTTTTGAGAGTTTTTTGCTATAGAGTACATGTGCTTGCCAGAAAGACAGAAAGAGACAGAGAGACAGAAAGTGAGAAATCACCCCCCAAAGGGGATGGCTAGGCCACAATCCCTTCTCCTCCATTCTCCTCTTGGGATCTTGACTTGAACCACACATGTTCCCGGAGAGAGTTTAAGCCACCAGGTCCAGGACTTGAACCACGTTTGGCTACATGGGAGTCCAGTGACATAGCCATTACCCCAACTGCTAGTCCCATTCTTTAGAATCCTTTAACACTTTCAGATAGGCTCAAATAAGTGAGGGGAAAAGTCACCACCCCTCTTGTGATATGTCCTGTGTGTCTCAAATTACAATTCTGGTTTAATCACTCCACAGAACACTTTACAAGCAGTTGGTGGTATTTCCTTTTCTTTTTTGGTGTCCCTCCTAATTGGGAAAAAATGGGGTAGGCAGACATACAATAGTGGTAAAAAAAAAAAAAAAAAAAAGAGGAAAGAGAACCCTGTTATGTTGTATCTGGGAGTTCCTGTTTTAGGTCAGCTACAGATGGCTAAATAAGCCACAATACATGTGGATGGCCCCAAGTGGAAAACTTTCTCAGCCTTTTGATGTGGGGATGTAGGGATAGTGACATGCCTCTATTCCAGGATGCCCGTCCATCTTGCCCTTTAACTTGATTGATGAACTCCATAGCCCTCTCTTCCTTTGTGGTCTGGATGGCGTAGTCAGTCTCTCATCTCCTGACTCCTACTATGGTTTTATTTATTTATTTTTTTTCCCCAAGCTAATGGAAAGATGCCTTCTGTCTTCACACTTCTTTGCAAGCTTCCTGGATCTGTCTTAGTATCTAGGTTATGACCACCCCATATTCAGCATTTGATTTTGTTCTGTTGTGAATTGGGGCAACATTTCTTCACGAAGTCTCACTTTCTTTGAGTAAAGTCCCTACATGGCCTCTCCTACCCTAACACTCAAAATTTTGGTTTACTCTATTTATTGCTATGAATCCCTCAAGCTAAAAATAATTTTCTTTTAATAGTCCCTTTCTTTTAAGAGATTATATTTTTCCTGTATATATTCTGCTCAAAGTCTCATTTTTAAGTCCATTCCTACTTGAAAGTCTCGGCATTGGCTCTTCCCTTTGCCTGGAATACTGTTCCCCAAGCTGAAGTGGTTGTTTATTGCTTATAGATTGGGTCTCCCTTGAAATATCACTTTCTGAGTCTTACTCTCTCTGCTCACCTTTTTTGATGTTACTCCTAATCACTATTATGGAACTTCCTTTCTCTTCTTCAAGACAGGGTTCACTTTTTGCTCCCTCAACTCAATTTATCTGTTTCCTCTAGGAGTGAGATGGACAGACGGACAGCATACCCAACAGGGTCCTGATGGGTCCTGATGCTGTGATCAACCCATCAGCTCCAGACATCCCTGGACCATGGGCACTCCTCCACCAGCAAACTCAGGGAGATGTCCAGACATAAACCTAAACCCTCCCACGTGAGTTCGCCTCACAGAACGTCACAGTTTACGGCTGCCCCACTCTTGGTTTCGTGGTTCCCTATCTGAAGAGTCCTTGCCCCTTGTCATCCTTTGTCCTTACTTAACTGATGTTCTGGGAACAGGAACTTCTGCTTAAGTTATTTTTGCACTTTTCACACAGGTTTGCTGAACCAAATCTCACACATACTGAACTTTCAGCAAATGGTTTTTGAATAAATGCACATTTTTCTAGTTCAGAATTGTCTGTTCTAAATACTCTCAGTTAACCCATTTTCCCACAGTAGAATTGCCCCACCTCCAAGCTTCCAAATTATAGATCATCAAAAGTTACTCCGGCCAATTTTGAGATGGTTACTTCCCAATCAATGTTTTGGTAAGGTATTGGATTAGGGATGGTAGATGGTGAAAAGTGTGTATTTTTAATAGACATCGAGGTCAACACATGATCATTCTACTCTTAGAAGAGGCTTGGAGGAATTGAAATGAAATAATCTACATTAGTTAAGGCAGAAAGTCTAGTCAAGAAATAAATCATTCTGTTACCCTAGGTTTTGGGAGTTCTAAAGACAAATTATCTGTGCGTTTAGGCCTGAAGAACTAATTATTTTCTGTGCAATAGTGAGATATAAATAGCAATTATAAGCTTCATTATTTTTTTTAAAATCTGGCTTCTAGAAAGTGGTATATATTTATTTGGATTTAATTGAGTTCTCTGTTCTCTTGCATGTCTGGGCTCATCCTGTGTTGGTAAAAGCTCATTAAAAGGGAGACCAGAATCCCCAAGTTCTCACACCAATTAGGTAACACATTCTTCCATACTCTGAATTACAGATCTGCTCCTAGAGACTAAGTCAGAAGTCTTTACAACACATAATGACTCCCAAAGGGCTTGTGTATTATTTAGGAGTCTGTAAATGAAAGTTTTACTTTTCAGGCTCAGTTTTCTGTTTTTAACCCAGCCCACTATTATTTTCTCTAAATTCCTCCCACCCTCAGTTTAGAAGGCCACTGTCTTAGTCCTTAGCCACAAAGTGTATATATAGTGTATATATATATATATTTTTTTTTTTTTGGAGAGATTTTCACCGTAGGGCGCGTGCGCTCGCCAGACAGACAGAGAGAGACATAGAGACAGAAAGCGAGAAATCACCCCCCAGGGGGGATGGTCATGCCGCAATCCCTTCTCCATTCTCCTCTCGGGATCTTGGGCACGCACGCACACGCGCCCGGCGTGAGTTTTAAGCCACCGGGTCCGGGACACGAACCGCGGTCGACTACATGGGAGTCCAGCGACATAGCCATTACGCTAACTGCTGGTTCCCCAAAGTATTTTTTTTTAAGAGAGATTTTTGCTATAGGGCATGTGCGCTCGCCAGAGAGACAGAGAGATAGAAAATGATAAATCACCCCTGTCCCCACCAGGGGGAGAGTGGCCATGCTGCAATCCCTTCTCCTCTGTTCTCCTCTTGGGACTTTGGGTACACATGCACAAGCCCCCAACATGAGTTTCAAGCCACTGGGTCCAGGACTTGAACTGTGGTCGACTATGCATTACACCATCTGCTAGTCCCCATAGTCAGTATTTCTAGACCAACACCAAGGTAATAAAAGGTCAATAGAACATTACAATTCAAGAGGATCACAAACATATCTGGAAGGATCTGATAACCTTTTCCTTAATATGCAATGGTCATGAACCAGTTATGTGTTCTATTGCAAGATCCTTCACCCAGTTTCCTCAGGTCCTTGGGGCTAAGGACTTTTTCATCTTTCCTTATACCAGTTTACCTTTCTATATCTTTTTTTGGTTTGTTTGTTTTTTTGGAGAGGTTTTTGCTATAGGGTGCATGCGTTCGCCAGACAGACAGAGACAGACAGAGAGACAAAAAGTGAGAAATCACCCGCCCAAGTGGGATGGCCACGCCGCAATCCCTTCTCCTCCATTCTCCTCTCTGGATCTTGGGCATGCACGCACATGCGCCAGGCGTGAGTTTTAAGCCACCGGGTTCGGGATGCGAACTGCGGTCGACTATGTGGGAGTCCAGCGACATAGCCATTACGCTAACTGCTGGTCCTGCTATATCATGGAGAGTTTGTTTGTTCGTTTGTTTTAACTAGAGAATTTAAAGATAACATGTTTTGAGACAATAAGCCTATTACACAAAACTCAATCAGTAAGATAAAAGTTTTTTGTGTAAAAACATTGCTCCCAAGGAGAGTTCATCATGGCTACTTTAAGTATTAAAATGATTCAAAGGTGGAGAAGGTCAACATCCAGTTACATCTGAGATAGAAAATTTGAGATCAAATTTCCTAATTAAAAAGTAAACCAAGGGCCAGCAGGTGGCATGGTGGCTAAGGACTCCCACATGGCCTACTTTGGTTCAGATCCTGGACCTGGTGGCTTGCTTTCTCACTTTCTCTCTCTCACTCTGTCCGTCGGTGGTCAAATTAAAAATAAATAAATAAATAAATAAATAAATAAAGTTAAAATAATTCTTAAAAAAAAGAATTACTAAGTATTAAAAAATATTAAACCTAAGGGGTGACCAGCAGATGGTGAGATGGCTACATTGCTGCACTGCCATGTAGTTGACCATGGTTCGCATCCCAGATCCAGTGGCTTAAACTCATGCTAGGCACGTGTGCATGCACGCCCAAGAACCTGAGAGGAGAATGAAGGAGAAGGGATTGTGGCGTGACCATCCCCCTGGGGGGTGATTTCTCGCTTTCTGTCTCTCTGTCTCTCT
>NW_006159894.1:4442759-4460978 GCF_000334495.1 Tupaia belangeri chinensis
ATCACTGAATTCCCACGTAGTCAACTGCTACTCGAATCCTGGACCTGGTGACTTCAAACTCATGCCAGGCATGTGTGTGTTTATGTGTGTGTGTGTGTGTGTGTGTGTGTGTGTTGTGTATGTGTGCAGGCACCAAAGATCCCAAGAGGAGAATGGAGGAGAAGGGATTACACATAGCATCCTCCAAGGGGGGTGATGGCTCCCTTTCTGTTTCTCTGTCTCTTTCTGTCTCTCCAGCAAGAGCACATCCCCTATAGCAAAAATTTCTCTAAAAACAAACAAGCAAAATAAACAAAAACCAGCTGAAAGAAATACTAAAAACTCTTTGAAGAAATAAAAAGCAATCCATACTTTTTACTTTTATAATTACTGAGATAATTGAATAGGTGGTCAATTCCAAATTTGGTAACCAGAAGGTCAACAGCTTTCCTGTATTTCATGCAAGTAACTAATTTAAAAATAATGGAAAAGATGTCATTTACAGTAGTGTATATAAGAATAACTAAGAATATCTTGTGTTTTACACAGTTATTATCTTTATCATTATATCTTTATTATTCTTTATTTATCCTATATTTTAAAAGTTGAGATCTGATGATACATATGAAAGGTTAAGGGGACAGGTTTCATGGCCTGGCAGTTAAGGCATGAACTTAACTGCACAGTTTGAGCCCCTGACTCAGCAGCTTGAGAAATTCTCCAGGCATGTGTGTATGAATAAGTGCCCCCAATCCCAAAAGGAGACAGAGATGGAGGAAAAGGGATTGTAGCCTTTTTTCTCTGTCTCCCTATGGCTCTGGCAGGCACAAACACCCTGTAGCAGAAAAAAAAAAAAAAAAAAAGATTGAAAGAAAGAAAAGAATAAGATGGCTTTAAAAATGGAAGACATAAAATATAGTCAAGGGTCTTCTCTCCTTAAATATTACTGATACATTTAATACCACCCTAATGAAGATTAATAGGATTTTCTTGGAATTAATAAGCTAACTAAAATTCACTTGGAAAAATAAAACTTAGAAAAAAGAATCAGAAAATTTTTGAAAAATAACAGGAATTGGGGAGGTGGCAGAGAAGTAAATATCAATTTGAATACTTGCGGCTGGCAGGTGGTGTGGTGGTTGAGGGCACTGGACTCCCACATGACCAACTGCAGTTTGAGTCCTGGACCTGGAGGCTTGCTTTCTCACTTTCCTTCTCTCTCTCTCTCTAACTCTGTCCCTCTCTGGTCAAATTAAAATAAATAATAAAGTTAAATAAAATAATTTTAAAAATTGGATACTTACTATAGAGCTATATGTAGAAGTTTTCTTTTTCTTTTTTTTTTGAGAGGTTTTAGCTATAGGGTGTGTATGCTCGCCAGACAGAGAGAAACAGAGAGACAGAAAGTGAGAAATCACCCCCCATGGGGGATGGCCACACCGCAATCCCTTCTCCTCTGTTATCCTCTCGGGATCTTGGGCATGCACGCACACGTGCCCGGTGTGAGTTTTAAGCCACTGGGCTCGGGATGCAAACCGCAGTCAACTACGTGGGAGTCCAGCAACATAGCCATTACGCTAACTGCTGGTCCCATATGTAGAAGTTTTCTATTGGTCTTGAACAGATAAATCTATTTACCAAAATTCCTATAAGATAGCTAGTTGATGCTATTATCATATTCTAAAATACATTTCAAGTCAAAACAATTTTCCCCTTACAATAAGTGTATTGAGATGACTAGCTACCATTCAGAGAGAAAATAAAAGGCAGCTTACTGTTATACTTCTACAACAAAAACAAGTTGGAGATGGATCAAAGACTTAAGTGTGAAACAACAAAAACCATAAGAGTATATGGGGAAAAGAAAGTATAAGAGAAATTAAAAACAAACAAAAACAATAAAACTTGGCGTGAAGAAGACTGAAGGTGACCTAAAACCTAAAATCTATAAACAGAATGTTGGCAAGTTGTATTACATAAAAATCAAACAAAAAATTGCCTTGCAGAAAAGATAGTGACAATGTCAAAAGATAAACTGGGAAAGATATCAAATACCCCACAGGGTCCAGCAGTTAGCATAATGACTATGTCACTGGACTCCCATGTAGTCGACTGCGGTTCGAGTCCCGGAGCTGGTGGCTTAAAACTCACGCTGGGCGCGTGTGCGTGCGTGCCCAAGATCCCAAGAGGAGAATGGAGGAGAAGGGATTACAGTGTGGCCATCTCCCCGGGGGGTGATTTCTCACTTTCTATCTCTTTGTCTCTCTCTGTCTGTCTGGCAAGCACAAGCGCCCTATAGCAAACAAACAAACAAATAAAACTTCTCCAAAACACCCCACATAAGCAGAGTTCATTTCCTTAATAAGGAACACTTGTAAGTCAATTAAAAACAAAATACAACCCAATAAAACAAAGGCAGAGAATGTAACCAGAAAGTTCACAGCAAAACAAACAGGTTACTTAAAATTAGGGACAGATACTCAAATTTGCTTATTTTTTAAAAGTGCAAAATTAAATGAAATGCCTTTTCCTTGTCCTTTAGAAACAGTCGTGGAGATGTGCCCATTGATCTACCACCACTTAAAATGTATGTCCTTTGACCTAGGAGTTGGTTCTACCATCAGCTTATTCTGTAGAAAGACAACAGCTCAGGAGCCAGCTAGTGGTAGGGTGGTGAAGGTGCCTGGATCCCACAGGGCTGACTGCTCACTTCAAGTCTTGGACCTAGCAGCTTGAGAATCACACTGGGCATGTGTGTTTGTGTGGCCAAATCCCAAGAGAATGGAGGAGAAGGGATTGAAGCATGGCCATTGCCGCTAGGGGGTGCATTCTCACTTTCCCTCCCTCTCCCTAGTGAACTCATGTACCTTATTGCAAATTTAAAAACAAACAAAAAAGATAACAGCTCAATAAACAGCATCTCAATGTGTAAAGTACCAGTTAGGAATGTGGGTTCCTGCGTTATACTACTTGGGATCAAACCCTGCATGGTTACCTCCTTTATGACCTGGGTCAGGGTCAGATAACTTAAACTCTGTGTGGTTTCTCAGCTAAAAAAACAAATGAACAAACAAAAAAACGGCTATAATATCTCCTTCATAAGGCTGTCACCATGAATAAGGAATGAATGTATGTGTAAAATGCTCAGAACTATGCCTGACACATAGGCTCGTGTCTTAGCTACTATGTTCAGCACCATTAAAGCTATGGGATTATTCCTAATTTAAGAGTATAGGTAGGCCTTGTTTGATAGGAGAGTCACCAAATGGATTATAGCACTTGTACACACATGAACTCTTTGGCAGGTATTAAAAAGAATGAAGTAGATCTGTATGTACTGATACTAAAAAAGTCCCATGCTATTGCCAAGTAGAAAGAACAAAAGCCACAAGGGCAGTGTGTATGATGTTTCCAATAGTGATGAATTGTAGATGCATGTGTGTTTCTGAAAGGATAATCCTCATAGGAAAGATGGATGGCAAAGAAGAAATCATCAATGGATAATCCGGGAAATTGGAGTAGTCCATCATTCAGCCAAAAGATACTGAGTTTGTACATCAGGCATTGTTCAGGGGCTGAGGATGGAACAGTGGAAATGCTGCCTTTGTGGAATTGTATTTTATTGAGTTTGACAAGCCTTAACTGTAACTACAGTATATAGTACAATGGATCAAACACATAGAGCAGGAAAGAGAATTGAAGGGTATAGCAGAGGATGAATTTTAATTAGGGAGGTTAGAGTAGGTCTCACAGGGAAGGTCACACTTGACCATGTGTTGTGTTGAATCTAAAATGTGCATTAAAAAAAAAAACAACAATAGAATTAACTCCATATTATCCCATCTCCGACTTGGGCAGCTGACTTGTGAGGTTTATCTTCTTGGTTGGTGGCATTTTATAGAAGGGCACCTGAGAGTATACCTGCATGTTGTTTCTGTAAGAGCCGCTCTCCCACTGCCTAAACTGTCTTTAACACAGCAATTCCCAAGCCCTGACTTTATGTGAAACACTCCTCAGCCACTGAGTAATCCAGTCAGGGCACCAGCTGAAGGGGTGGAGACCATTTTCATTCATTTCTCCAGTAGATAAGAAACCAGAGAAGAGGTGAAGGCTGAGTCACAGGAACACGGGGCCTGGAAAGGGCATCTTTCAACACTTACTCCAAGTGTTATAGCTGAGGAGAGAGGCTGGCGTAATATCCTGACCTATGAGCCTGCAGATAATTCCCCAGCCACTCACCAGTGCCCGGGTGCTCAGGCCACTGCCTCAGCCATGTCACCAGGCCCAGGTTCACTCTCTGCATCTTGGGGCCTGGTACACAGTGTGCTCTGAAACACATACAGGAGGGGCTGTCCCCAGGCAGGCAGACAAGGCTCTTATCCTCTCCACATATCCACAGACATGAGCAGGGTAGAGCAGGGAGACAACGTTACCAAAGGGTGCCCTATTACAACCTGAGGGGGAGAGAGGATGATGAGTAGTAATGTCCACACCATGGGAAGATTCACTTTGATTGTTTAAATAATTTTTTAAGTGTAATTAACTTTCCACATCTCCTTTTCTATCCCCATTGTTAGGCTGTGTCCAACAGCTCCGATTTGTAGGATAGCTGGCAGGAAAAGGGTGAAAATCTACTTCGTGGCCCACAGCAAGTACACTACAAATGAAAGCTCAGGGCTTTCAATGCATATCTGCTGATACTACTATTGCTGCTAAATTGCAGTGGAAAAACTGTATGAACCAGAGCTCAGGAGGGTAGTGAGAAGTGGAGTAGGATGAGCTCTTTGCTTGGGCTTGGGTCTCAGGGAGGCTTCTTGTAATTTGGTGGATATCTCTGTGACAAAAGAGATGGCAGGAAGTGACAAATCTCACTGGAGCTCAGGTTGAGATAGTCCTCCCCACTACTGTGAGCACAGCCATGCAGAGGCCATCATAGCCTTTGGACTCTACTATCCCAGGCATGTTCCCTGAGACACAGTAGAGACCCCCTTTAGTGAGTCCCCTTGTCCTTTTGCTCACTGCTGGCCTAAGTTCAGAGGAAAGCAATCATGGTGGCATCTTTCGAAGGGAACAGGCAACAGAATTCAATTCCACTAGAACTAGAACATAGTATCTTCTATGCACAGAGGGGGACAGAGTCAGCTGTCTTCCTCAGGAATTCCATAGCCAGGGCTTCACACCACTAGCAGGGCAACAACAAGTTTTCATTAAGTTTAATCAAGCACCTCCCGTGTGCCAGGCAGTGTGTTCAACATGGGGGAAGCACACTGATAGTTCCTTGTCTAGTAGAGAGTAAAGCTAATTCCCTAGGCGATCTCAATACTTTGAGGCAAGTGCTCTGTGGGGTGTAACCCAGCTTTGGCAGCCCTTCATGGACCACAGAAGTACGAGAGGTCTTGAAAAAGTTCATGGAGGGACCAGCAGTTAGCATAATGGCTATGTCGCTGGACTCCCATGTAGTTGACCACAGTTCGAGTCCCGGACCTGGTGGCTTAAACTCACACTGGGCACGTGTGCGTACGTGCCCAAGATCCTGGGAGGAGAATGGAGGAGAAGGGATTGCGGGGTGGCCATCACCCCTGGGGGGTGATTTCTCGCTTTCTGTCTCTATGTCTCTCTCTGTCTGTCTGGAGAGCGCAGGCGCCCTATAGCATAAACCTCTCCAAAAAAAAGAAAGAAAGAAAGAAAGCCCTATTGGGAGGGTCTGTCTGGTTTTAGTTAGAATCTCTCTCATACTCATGAAAGAAAGAATGAAACATATATATATATATATATTTTTTTTTTTTAAGAGATTTTTGCCTTAGAGCATGTGCTCACCAGAGAGAGAGATTGGGACCGTGAGTAAAGCTAATTCCCTAGGCGATCTCAATACTTTGAGGCAAGTGCTCTGTGGGGTGTAACCCAGCTTTGGCAGCCCTTCATGGACCACAGAAGTACGAGAGGTCTTGAAAAAGTTCATGGAGGGACCAGCAGTTAGCATAATGGCTATGTCGCTGGACTCCCATGTAGTTGACCACAGTTCGAGTCCCGGACCTGGTGGCTTAAACTCACACTGGGCACGTGTGCGTACGTGCCCAAGATCCTGGGAGGAGAATGGAGGAGAAGGGATTGCGGGGTGGCCATCACCCCTGGGGGGTGATTTCTCGCTTTCTGTCTCTATGTCTCTCTCTGTCTGTCTGGAGAGCGCAGGCGCCCTATAGCAAAAAAAAAAAAAAAAAAAAAAAAAAAAAAAAACCCCCAAAAAAAAAAAAAAAAAGAAAGAAAAAGAAAAGAAAAAAAAGAAAAAAAGAAAAAGTTCATGGAAAATGCATATTATGAAAAAAAAAAAGCTGTGCTGTGCATCAATTTCAAAGATTTTTCCCCAAAATACTCTTAATTTCACATTTCCATGAACTTTTGAAGTTCTCTCATATGTGTATAGTGGGGGATATATTCACTCTTTGCACTTTTAATTTACTTACAAATTTAATTTCAATAAGGCAAACAAAGTTCTTGGTTGTATTGTGTGTCCAGCGCTGTGCCATGTGTTGAGGGACAAACATTTTGGAAGGTACTTCTGCCCTTGGGGGACTTATGAGTCTTACATGAAAAAGACTTACAGAATAATTATATGTGTGGGATGAGCTCATGAATTTGAAGAAGGGAGTGGCCACTGTAAACTGGAGGAGAGTAAGGTGACTGTATGGAACACTATGACCTCAAGAGTTTGTGATCCTTGATTCCCTGATTTTATTGCAAATAATCTATTTTCCAAGAACAATAAAAAATGATGATCCTACCAATGAAGCCAATAGCAAATAAGACCCCAACTATGATTCCAAATGGAATCATTGTCTTTTTTTTTTAAGAATTATTTAACTTTATGTATTTATTTATTTTAATTTGACCAGAGAGGGACAGAGAGAGGGAAAGTGAAAAAGCAAGCTGCCAGGTCCAGGACTCAAACCGTTGTCAGTCATGTGGGAGTCCAACAACCTCAACCACCATGCCACCTGCCGGCCCTGGGACCACTGTCTTGCTCAACTGTTGTCTATGTCTCTACTTCCACTTTCTTCATAGAGAAACCAGTTATCACAGTAGGTTGGATGAGCCTAAGTGGAAGTGAAAAAGGGGAATACCTACATGGCTAGCAGCTCTAAAATGAGACAGGTGTGACATTCAGGGAAGGAAAATGGTGGAGAGTTATTTCTGATGAATAGAGTCCCTCATTAGTTGGAATGAAGAAAAGAAAGAGAGTAGGTCTACAAAAATGATGACTGAGACAGTATCTGGAGCTTGGTGCAGACATGGTAGCACTGAAGTAATTTCAGTTCAGAAACACCAGAGAGCCTTGGTGGTATCAGGTCTTGGCCAGCTGAGTTGAGTAGTATTTTACAGGAAAGCCCTTGTTAAGTCAAACATCAACAGCCTCTTAACTCGACCCATTAAGATAGACCTCAAGAGTTTGTGATCCTTGATTCCCTGATTTTATTGCAAATAATCTATTTTCCAAGAACAATAAAAAATGATGATCCTACCAATGAAGCCAATAGCAAATAAGACCCCAACTATGATTCCAAATGGAATCATTGTCTTTTTTTTTTAAGAATTATTTAACTTTATGTATTTATTTATTTTAATTTGACCAGAGAGGGACAGAGAGAGGGAAAGTGAAAAAGCAAGCTGCCAGGTCCAGGACTCAAACCGTTGTCAGTCATGTGGGAGTCCAACAACCTCAACCACCATGCCACCTGCCGGCCCTGGGACCACTGTCTTGCTCAACTGTTGTCTATGTCTCTACTTCCACTTTCTTCATAGAGAAACCAGTTATCACAGTAGGTTGGATGAGCCTAAGTGGAAGTGAAAAAGGGGAATACCTACATGGCTAGCAGCTCTAAAATGAGACAGGTGTGACATTCAGGGAAGGAAAATGGTGGAGAGTTATTTCTGATGAATAGAGTCCCTCATTAGTTGGAATGAAGAAAAGAAAGAGAGTAGGTCTACAAAAATGATGACTGAGACAGTATCTGGAGCTTGGTGCAGACATGGTAGCACTGAAGTAATTTCAGTTCAGAAACACCAGAGAGCCTTGGTGGTATCAGGTCTTGGCCAGCTGAGTTGAGTAGTATTTTACAGGAAAGCCCTTGTTAAGTCAAACATCAACAGCCTCTTAACTCGACCCATTAAGATAGTATCAGATAGTTGTTGAACCACCATAGGGTAATGGCAGGAAGTGACAAATCCCACTGGAGCTCAGGTTGAGATAGTCCACCTTGATCTACCATGGTGCTTCAAACAAATCACAGTTCAACAGCCCTGCCCTGAGCAAAACCTTGTCTCAGTAAACACTCTCAAAGGGCATTACAAGTCTATGCTGACCACGTGGATTATGAGCGAACCAAGGTAAGGAGAACCATATCAGAAATCCACTCGATTTGATAAGCAGCTCTGTACAAGATAGACTGGACAAAGTGCTAGTCTCCATTACCCCTACCAGGATAAAGATGGGGTGATGCCAAGAGGTTGTGAAAGAGGCCTTTCTGCCATGGTTCTCTGCAGAATCAGCCCTCGTACTACCTGGTCAAGCCCATGGTGAAGAGTCACCAGATTCAAAGTACAAACAGAAAGCTTTATTGCCAACAGTCTCATTTCTTGGGGTGACCTCTCAAGGCTATTGCCTTTCCAGGTACCAGAGCTAGAGCTCTGTGTCACTTACCAGATGTGAGCATCAGTTTTTCTCAACTGCACACAGAAGGGACAGGTGATGATTCTTATTTAGAAGAAATATTGTGTGTGCGTACTGTTGGGTAGATGCAAAGTCCTCATAAAGGCTGGCTTCCTTTCCCTTCTTCTATTTGCTACACTTCTCAAATCGTTGTCAATATCAGATATTGTGAGACATTCCAAAAGAGAAGAGATAATCTTACTGTAATTGCCCCTCAACTATGCGCCAAGAACTCAGTAACTTTTCACTTTCATTTAAATAGAGTGCTTCCAGTAGGAGAAGACATGGTCTATCTCTGACCCAGCCTTCTCCTTGCCCACCCCACATCCTTCCACAAGTCACTCATAGCCTCATAACTCTTAGAATAGAATAACCAATATAGACCGAGAGGTCTACTACTAGCTTCCCTGAAGAGGATTGATACCATGGCCTGGCCACTATAGTAAATGGCCTGTCTGACCTACCAAACTCCAAAAATTGTGTATTTATCCAGACGAGCTGAGTTGAGAACCCAGAGTGAGTCAGGCCCTGCATCAGGTGGAAGAGCTAGTGACACACTGCATTTCTGACATCAGGGTATGTGGTCATGCAGGAGAGAGACATACCTAGATGCATTTACAGCAGAAAGTGGCAGAGCAATGATAGCTGAACCCGTGGCTGCTGGGAACACATTGCCTTCACATGCTGCCCAGCATGAGAGTCACCTCTGGCTGCACCCCAAATGGGAATTCAGGACATCTGCTGGCCAGGCATTCAAGATAGATAGGAATAGACACTACACTGCTAGTTTCTAAAAAACTAACAAATCCTAATTTGGGAATTCACTTGCCTGAGTGGGCAACTCACATAATATAAAATGGCTTGAAGAACATGACAGGCACGTGTGTAGGCATGCATACATGCATGTATGTGTGCCCCAAATCCTGAGAGAAAAATGGAGAAGGGATTATGACATGACCATCCCTCCTGGGGGTTTATTTCTCACTTTCTCTCTCTGTCTCTCTCCAGCATGTGCTCTATTAAAAAAAAATAATTATTTTAAAGTAAGCATTTCATAGCATTTAGTACCTTCACAATGTTGTGCAACTATCAGCTTCAGTCATGCCCCATATAATGATGTTTGGGTCAACAATGGACTATATATACCACTGTGGTCCTATAAAATTACCACGGAGCTAAAACATTTTTATCGCCTAGTGACATGCCAGCCATCATTGGGTCATAGCCCAACTTATAACTCACATGTTTTGGTGATGTTGGTGTGCTGTCAGTAGTATAGTGGTACCTGCAATTATATACAGTCCATAATATTTGAAATGATCACAAAGTAACCATGATGCTGATCTATGTATTTACTAAACTTTTTATTGGTGTTTCTTCTACTTACAAAAAAAGCTTACTATAAAACTGTGCTGTATTATGCCAATGACAGCCTTATCTATCTTGAGTTTGGCAAGGCCTCCATTTTTTTAAAGAATAATTTGTATTTTTTAATTCCATTTATTATTAGTTTTTAATTTGATCAGCGAGAGACGGAGATAGAGAAAGGTAAAGGAAGCTGCCAGGTCTGGGATTTGAACCATGGTTGGTCATGTGGGAGTCCAGCACCTTAACTACCATGCTACCCGCTAGCCCAGCAAAATCTCTTGATTGCATCATTTCAGCTTTGCTTGATTTAATCATGTGCTCATCATGGCCCTTCCAGCAGGACAAGAAGTGCAGTGTATAGTCCTAAACTAGTGTGTGTTTTTTGTCCTAATTTTTAACAACAAAAAACAAAAACAAAAACAAAACAGAAAAAAATTAAAGATAAAAAAAGTTTGTGTAATATTGGTATAAAGAAAAAAAATTTTTTTGGGTGGGGGAGAGAGGTTTTCGCTATAGGGCACGTGCGCTTGCCAGACAGAGAGAGACAGAGACACAGAAAGCGAGAAATCACCCCTAGGGGGGATGGCCACACCACAATTCCCTTCTCCTCCGTTCTCCTCTTGGGATCTTGGGCACACACGCATACATGCCTGGTGTGAGTTTTAAGCCACTGGGTCCAGGACACGAACCGTGGTCAACTATGTGGGAGTCCAGCAACATAGCCATTACACTAACTGCTAGTCCCAAGAAAAAAATTATTTTGTACAGCTCTATAATGCATCTGTGTTTAAGCTGTATTATTATAAGAGTAAAAAGTTAAAAAGGTAAGCAGTTTATGAAGTAAAAGTTACAATAAGCTACGATTAATATATTATTGAAGAAAGATCGATCATTTAAAATAAATTTTAGTGTAGTCTAAGTGTACATTTATGGAGCTGTCAGTAGTATGAAGTAATGTCCTAGGCCTTCACATTCACCCACCACTCACTCACTGACTCACACAGAACAACTGTTAGTCCTGGAAGCTCCCTGCATGCTAAGTGCCCTATATGTTTTTCCTCATTTGTACTGTACTTTTATTGTACCTTTTCTTTTCTTTTTTCTTATTATTAAATATTTTTTAGTTTTTTTTCTTAGGGTGCATGTACTCACAGGAGAGAGAGAGAAAGAAACACAGACACTGAAAGGGCAAGTGAGATATCACCCTCCCCCCCCAGGGGGATGGTCATACCACAATCCTTTCTCCTCCATCCTCCTCCCAGGATCTTGAACACGTATGCACACATGCCTGGCATGATTTTTCAAGCCACCAGGTCCAGGACTCGAACCACAGTTGGCCATGTGGGACTCTAGTGACGTAACCACTATGTCATCTGCTAGCTACCTTTTCTCTATGTTTAGATACACAAATACTTACCATTGTATTACAGTTGCCTACAGTATTGTGTACAGCTTTGTAGCCTAGGAGCGATAGCAAGCTACACCTTCTATGTTTAAGTACACTTAGGCTGTTCATACAGCCATGAAATAATCTAATGACACATTTCTCAGGATGAATCTCTGTTGTTAAACAACTGTAGTTCCAAACATTTTCACTACTCCTAAAGAAAGCCCTGTACCCTTTAAGCAGTCGCTCCCCATTTCTCCCTCCTCCCTACTTCTAGCAATCACCAATCTGCTTTCTATCTATGCATGTGAGATGGGAAAATTCTCAGAAGAAAAATTTCTTCCAGTTTCTAATTCTTTGGCCTATGCACTAAACTAGACTTATCGGAAACTGAGGCACAGCTCACCTTCAGAGCTAAGCAAGCCAGTGTTCAAATTCTAGATCCAGTCTATTTGTAATGTCTTCAATGTCTTTGCTTCTTCTTTTAGATTTTTTTGATTGATTGATTAATTATTTTAGGTTTTGCCATAGGGTGCATGAACTTGCCAGAGAGAGGAAAAATGAGAAACTGCTCCCCAAGGAGGATGACCATGCCACAATCCCTTCTCCTCCATTCTCTTTTTGGGATTTTGATCATGCATGTACATGCACCCAGTGTGCTCTTTAAACTGCTGGGTCTCGGATTCTAACCGCAGTCAGCCAGGCGGGCGTTGAGTGCCTAACCACCATACCACCTGCTGGTCCCCCAATATCTTTATTGCTAAACCTCAGTTTTCTCATCTGTGAAACTACTAGGTTGTTTGGAAAGTTGTGACAAATTTTTTATGTTTTTCTATGCAAAAATGCATCATGACTTTCCCAGTGACCCAAATAAGTACCTACTTTCTAGGACAATTTTGAAAAACAAAAGACAGAAGCTCTATGAAACACTGCGCACTATGCTGACCTACAGAAAATGTTGAAGAATGGGAGCTACAATATTTGCAGTTCTAGAAAAATGTCAACCCGGAAAGTATGTAATAAATATGTGAACTCAATACCTGCTAAGATTCATGAAAGTATTTTCACAAATTAAATTTTCAAGGAAATCTGAAGGAAGGCCAATCCTACACATAGGCGAAAGAAGGACAGTTTTTAGCAACAGGCTGCCTGCAGCTTTAATCCTAGTGCAACAGTGTGCTTGCTTTGTGACCTTAGGTAAGTTGCTTCACCTCTCTGAGCCTACATTTTCTTTTCTTTCTTTCTTTTATTTTGGATAGGTTTTGGCTGTAGGGTGCGTGTGCTTGCCAGAGAGACTGAGAGAGACAGAGACACAGAAAGTGAGAAATCAACCCCCAGGGGAGATGGCCATGCCGCAATCCCTTCTCCTCCATTCTCCTCTCGGGATCTTGGGCATGCATGCACATGCGCCCAGCATGAATTTAAGCCACTGGGTCTGGGACTCGAATTGTGATTCACTACATGGGAGTCCAGCGACATAGCCATTATGCTAACTGCTGGTCCCTTCAACCTACATTCTCAAACGTGAAATTGTAAAGTTATCCATCTCAGAAAGACTGTCTTGATTAAATGAATACCTACTACGTGCTGGTAATTCACTGACTTCATCTTTCCTCTCTCCATTCACAGTTCTCTCTCCTCCCTTGATTTCCAGCTTCCTTATATATAGTACCTGTGGCCTTGCTGTGTCTTGTACTTAGATTTGTATCAACACACTAGTATCATTGTGGATGTCTTTACCTTCAAGAAATTAAAATATACCCTGGGTGGGGCAGCAGGTGACACGGTGACTAAGGGTGCTGGACTCCCACATGGCCGACTGCGGTTCGAATCCTGGACCTGGCGGCTTGCTTTCTCACTTTCCCTCTTTCTCTTTCTCTCTCTGATCAAATTAAAAATAAACAAATAAATAAAGTTAAATAAAATAATTCTTTAAATAAATAAAATGGGACCAGCAGTTGGTGTAATGGCTGTGTCGCTGGACTGCCACACTGTCAACTGTGGTTTGAGTCCCAGACCCGGTGGCTTAAACTCATGCTGGGCGTGTGTGCGTATGTGCCCAGAATCCCGAGAGGAGAATGGAGGAGAAGGGATTGTGGCGTGGCTATCCCCCTTGGGGGGTGATTTCTCTCTTTCTGTCTTTCTGTCTCTCTCTGTCTGTCTGGTGAGCGTACGTGCCCTATAGCAAAAACCTCTCCAAAAAAAAGTAAAATAAATAAATAAAATAAAAGTATACCCTGGGAGAGAAGACTACTTTATATATTAGGTCAGGACCTGGTCAAATGCTTGGCTCATACATTCTGTTTGATTTGGACAGTATTTTTATAACATAATTAAATCAGAATGCATTTATCTGGGGGCATACCTGCCCTGAATTTTGCTGGAGTCCCCACTACCAGCATCTTATTAGATATCATCTACTTTACTTATCTGTATTATCTACCTGTCCTTTAGACATCTGTATTTATGACTCTCATTTTATTTAGTTTTTTTTTTTCATTTTATTAATGGCAATCACATAAGTTGTGTCTAGGAAACTTTATTCCGTGCTTCTTCTGTTCACCTCAATTACTTGTCAGTAGAAGGGGATCACCATAGGGTGACTCCATGCTAGAATACAGAGAGTGGGCTCAACTCAACCAATCGCTGCTTGTTTTTAACTAATTAAGTCTGTTATTTTCTTTTCTTTTGATTCTGCCTCTGTTACAGAATAACTGTCACCTGTAAGTTGGAACTATAGATTCAATTCTACTTTGCAGACTACCAAAATAAAGTTGATAGGCACAGAAGTTACCAAGCCCCAACCTGGGACTTCTTGAAGGTCCTTCACATTCATCTTAGATATAACCTGAGGCCCTACCCTTTAAAATAGGTCCAATTTCATTCAAAAACTATTCCAACAGTCGTTCTCACATGTCTCCCCCGTCAGCTCTTACCATAGGAAAGAATGGAAGCCCAACGTGAACACTGGAGACAAACTCCCGGCCACCACGGGGGAGCTAAGGCAAATGCTGGGGCCCATAAGAGAGGTCTCTGTTGTGGTTCTCCTTCCCTCCAGCCAGGCAGCAGGAGAAAGACTGATCCATGCTCCATGTTCCCCTTCCCCTCACGCCTTCTGACACAGAGGCTTAGAGGTGTCCCTTACAGTCCTCCAGGGTGGGGTGTGGGGGAGCATGATGTGCAAATGGGACCTAACAAGCTGACTGTTCTAAGTTGCTTCACTGAGGATGAGGGTCAGGGTGCCCCCCTTGGCCTCTGACACAATCCTCACAAGCCCCCTTGCTGGAAAACACCCCCTGGATGTCCTCTTACCCTGTGAAGGGACTCCATCTCAGTACTCCCAGCAAGCGGGGCTTCCAGGCTCCGAGTTCTTCCTGGCAAACGAGTTCCCGTCTCTCTGCCCTTACCCCGGGTTCCTCCAGGGACCGGATGACTTCAGAGCATCCCTGCAGGCAAACAGCCACAGCCCAGAGCACCCCCAGTTCTGCCCTGCTCTGAGTTCCCAGCCAGGCAATGGCCGGGCTTTCTAACGTGCTCGGAGACTTCACTTCCTGGTTTTTCTTTCACAACTGAAAGTGGAAGCGTTCTGACCAGGGAAGAAGCCGCCAAATCTACCCTGGCTCATTTCAAAGCCTTTAACCCCACGGTCCTCAAGGGCTGAAACAAAAGCCAGCTTGAATCAATCAACACCATTCACCCTGTCCTGTTTTGACCAATCACCTCCAAACTGAGACATAGAGTCAGACGAAACTGACTTGGGGTGTCCCCTCAGACCACTAGCGTCAGAGAGGCAGAGTTGACACTTGCTGTTCCCTGCTGGACTCGCAGAACAGGCCAGACCAGCTAGAGGGCACCTCAGCCCTCGGGCCATACAGGGACCCTCTGTTCTCTTCTCCAGAAGCTCCTGTCTCCACTTCCAGAGCTGCCTGACCATTCCCTAAGCAGTTTTGACAAAGCCAGCACAATAAACAGACAAGTCAGGAACTACGGGAAGCGAGTCATTCCACACATGATTTCTTTTTCTTGGCTACAGCGGCTCAAATGTTCACACCTCAAAATCTAAGTTAAAAATGTTTTCTGCCACTTCTCTTACGGCTCGATATGACCAGGACCTGCAGTACTGTCATTTGATTCTCCCAAGGCTGTGTCCACGGAAGGACACCAGAGCTGCTGTTTTCAGATTCGGAAGCAGAAATAATGAGTTCTCCTGCCCCTTCCTTCCTGCCTCCCTGTGTACTGCCGCCTCACAGTCACCCCGGAGTTAAGCAACACTTTCCCCAGACTTGATCCCTCCAAGAAGGCTCACGGTAAATTCAGCCCGAGCCTGACTCTTCATTACAGCTAGATTAGGATTTGTTCTGTCTATAGAGAGGAGTTCTTAAAAACCTTCACCTATAAATCTGGAGTGAGTGGCACCACAGTCCCACACTCTCCCACACAGAGTGTAAGAGCTGATCTCTTGGCCTCATGGGAGCCCCCGCTATCAGAGGAGAAAGATGAAGAATGGGAAGATAAAGGGTAGGCCCCCTGGCATTCCATCTTCTGGGTCATTTCATGGCTGTAGGAATTGTTTGGCTTTTGATTTGTTTCAGGAGCTCAGCTCCTCAAGAGGTGACTTCCTCCAGAGGACAGCAGAATAAGGGTCAAGCCTCAACTACGCTGATACTGCTGGGTTCTTCACTGGGTACCATCTTTACCAAGCCGAGGAAGAGCTCAGGGCAGGGATAAAATAAGGATTAATTTCATTTCATCTCGTCCAGGATTGAACGCTTCAGTTCAGAAAGGTCTAGGTTGTTCTACAATCTCATCAGAGTTACATTCTTATCCAGTCCCATGTGTTCATGATTGACACCCTGAAGGGTGCAGGGAGTCAAGAAAGGTTTTAGTAACATACTGGAATTCTGCATATGAAGCAGGCTGTAGAGACACACCAATCAGGACTCAAATCCTAGCCACACCACCTCCTAGCTGTGTGGCCCAGGAAAGAATATTTAACAGTGCAGGGGCACTGTATTTATCTATCTATGCAGTGGGATATACCATCTACCCTCCAGGAGGTGAGGAGCTAATGAAGTAACACATATTATGTACCTCGTAGAGTCCCCAGCACTCAATAGAGTATTTGCTAAAATTCCCTGTTCTGTTCCAAGTGGGAATCTCTGCCATCAGCAGCTCATGAATGGCTCTTCTAATCATATAAGAGAGATATTTCAGAATGGAAGATGGAGGTGACTTATATCCCAATATTGTCTTTAACCCTGAAAGGTGAATCATCTGTTTCATACCTGTAGTTGAATTAATGCTCTCTTTCAGTTCCATCTGCTAGCATTCAGAAGGCTCAGATATCACCACCCTCTTGCAAATTGATCTTTTCTTCACCTTTCACACAGGTCAGCTGAGATTACTACTTAACTGAATGCAATTTCACATTGTAAAAGAGCCTCAGGCTAAGAATAGACGGTCCCACCTTTCCCCCTTCACCTCATCCTCATAGATCTTTTAAGTCTAGAGTAGGCAGTATTATTGCAGCTTACCTGGTAAGAATACTCTCCCTTCCTAGGTCCAGGGAATGCTCCCCTCACAGCTGGCTGGATTAGTTTAGCAGCACATTCAGGCACCCCTGCCTTTCCCTCAGCTCCTGTGACTGAACCACAGCTGAAGCCACTGTGTCCTGTCCCAAGAGTGCCAACAAGCTCCCCTGGAAACTTTGAACCTATTGCAATAGAGGTTCAAAGGTAGAAGTTACCTGTTCAAACACTCATAGTAACCTCTGACAGTGAGAAGTGCAGAATTTGGAAAGAGGTTAAAACAAGAGATTGTTATGCAATAGGCTTATGAGGAAAAAAAAAAAAAAAAAGACAGCACTCAGCTCAGAAAGCAAAAGTTTAACAAGAGAAACCTTTTATAAAGCTCTTTCCTCAGGGGAAGGGAAAGGGGTAGACAGTGCTTTGCATCTGCTTTCTTGGCACGCTCCTCGAGATTGCTATAGAAAGAAAAATCTAGATAACAAGAGGGGGAAAAAAAACCCTCCATGAGTTTGCCATGAAAGAACAATGAAAAGCCACTCCAATTGGATCAAGCTATAACTTTAAGATGGAGACCTAGCAGAGGTCTGTGTTTGGAGACTGCCCTTTTTCTACAAGGGGTAGGAGTCCTCTCCAGAATGAGATCATCTCCAGGATAACCAAATAAGTCAAACTAATCTAAAGTCTGCAGTCTAGACTGAAGGACAAGCTTATGTGCACCATATCTAGGACATAGGATCATGGATACAGTTTCCACCCTCCACAGGCTAGCAAGGCATTTAAGGAATTGCTATTATATTACTGCTTAGTCTATCCTACTCTCTTTTTTTTTTTCCATTTTGAAGTCACTAGTCACCACTGTTGATTCCAAAATCTTAAGACTGCAAAGCATCATTACTGAACAAGAACAATGGATAGAGATGGAAGAGTCTCTGGAGATTGACTTCAACCTTCACTTTACAGGTGAGACCAATGAGACCTTTTCAGATGAAAGAAGTCTCCTAGAATTACCACCAGTTAGTTGTCAAGCCAGAATGTGACCCAGGGCCACAGTCAACCACTCTGGTTTCTATGCTCCTTTATAGGACTGCCCAGTTGATCAGAGGACATCTAACCACCAGTAGACCTTAGATACATGAACATTTTCTGAGTACCATGCTTACAGAAATTCGAGGAAATACTGCATTAGGTTTCTTCTTACTACATTTGGCCAGGTGGCCAATATCAAAATCAGAAGCCAATACCACTTCCTGCTG
>NW_006159894.1:4461243-4559407 GCF_000334495.1 Tupaia belangeri chinensis
CTCCTGCTGAGAGGAGTAACTAGTATATTAACACAGAAGTCTACTTAGACAGATTCTCATCTAGGTCACTGTTTGCTACAGACCCATAGTCTTAGTATCTGAAGGAAATGGCTTCTAAAAAGCAATTAAAGGGTTAGTCAGAATGCTGTGGTAATGCAATGCTCTCTGATGTAACACCCACATCGTAAGGTCTTAGGTTTGCTTTCCAAAAAGCAAGATACTTTAAGCTAGGAGTTCTCAAACTTTAGTAAACACTACAGTCCCTTGGAGGGACTGGACCCATGTCAGAGTTTGTGAGTCCTAGGTTGGGGCCTAGGAACCTACATCTCTAGCAATTTCCGGTGAAATGGATGCTGGTCTAGGAGCCATATTTGGACAACATCAGGCATGTCCTTGTAGCTACCCTGCCTTTGTTGGGTCCAACTGCAAAAGGGAATGTGTTTGAAATAGTCTTGACTATGGTGATCCTACAGATGGGAGGACAACTTGACACAGAATAGAACTCATTTTATGCTCTAAGAGAAAGGTGTTATTCAATACCAGGCTGCAGGCCAGGTCTTACAGTAGTGGTTTGGCAGCAGGAGGAAGTATTGGGACTCACTGTCCCAGTCCTCCTTGATGTAAATGTAAATCAAAGCTATATAGCATCACAACTTGACAAGCCATGTGGTTGTGAGTGTGGATGTATAGAGGTGTATAGAGGTATCACTGGATCCTACAACCTTAATTTTGCTTTTGGGGAACTAAAATCCCTAAAGAAGAAGCAGCTAGCTAAAGTGATGTGTTGACTTGATGCAAGGTAAGTCTCCAGTGCCCTGGTAGGCTACATCATCTCTGGACAACCAATGTTTCCTAGACCATCTCTCTTCAAAAGACATGTGTCAGATAAAGCTTCTTTGCAACAAACACCTTCTGTTTCTTTCTTCTCACAGTCATATATATTTATTTAGTCATTGGAAAAGTAAAAATGTATTATTACTATTCAGCTATTCAGATGACCTAATAGAATTTAATTTTTTTTGAGAGAGATTTTTGCTATAGGATGCATGTACTCACCAGAGAGACAGAGAGACAGAAGGAAAGAAATCACCCCCTGGGGGGATGGCCACACCACAATCTCTTCTTCATTCTCCTCTTGGGATCTTGGGCATGCATACACATGTACCCAGCATGAGTTTTAACCCACCAGGTCCAGGACTCAAACCATGGTCAACTATGTGGAAGTCCAGCAACTTAACCATGACACCATCTGCCAGTCCCATATAATTAAAATTTTAAAAAAGGCAAAACTTTAAGTTTGGGGCATCCTACAGCTCTAATGTGCAAACCTTCATTTTAAAAGTCATTCATAGGTGAGGTGGCTGAGGTGAGGAGCCTGACTAACAATTCTGACTTATTCACATACATGATGTTCTGACCAGTTTGTATACACTCCCTCCATTTTCTTGGACAAACCAACCATACACACAAGCTATAACAGTTCTAGAACCAGAGGTGGACATTTCAGAACTCTATAACTCAGCCTGGAAGACACCTTTTACACTAACGACTGGTAGTTCCTCAGAAGCAGATACCAGGTTTTCCTCACATTTATGAAAGCAGGGAAAAGACAGGCAATATAAGTAGGCCAACTTTACATAACCACACCATGCATCTATATGAGAGGATTTCAAAAAGTTTGTGTAAAATTAGAATGAAAGTATGAGTTTATTAAGGTGCAAGCATTTTAAAAATCATGCACAGTTTATTCTTTTTAAAAAACGTTTATTATTTTTTTTTCTAAGAGCAAGAGGAATATTTGTTTAGAAAGGACCTTGGGCTGTTTTGATTGCTAACCCAAGTCTTCAGAAGTCAGGCAACATGGACCAAGAGAAAAGAGAAGGGGTGGGAGGAAAAGGAAGAGAGAGAGACTCCTGATAGAGGTTTAGGATTCCAACAGAATTTCCATGCCATGATCCACCCCCACTCTCAGCCAGCCAAAATCATAGCATGTGCGTATATGCTTGGCATACACAGGGAGGCCTTAGGAAGCAAATCTGGGACCTTCGCATGTGGTTCCAGCATCACAGAACATTGCATTACCCACGCCATTATCTAGTCCCCATAATATGTATTTTCCGGGAACATTCTGAAGACCCCTCATATAGCTACTCTGAGATGATAAAACATTTCCAGACTATCTCTTAATAAACCTGTGAGGTATAAGTGAGGACAACACCTTTGACATCTAAATTTCCAGTGCTTGTATGAGATAGGTCTCATGACAAGCACTTCATCTGACCCTCACAATAAACTTGGAAGATAGATCTGCTTTGTATAGATGAGAAAATAAAAGCTCTGAGAAGTTATGTCACCTTCCTGAGGTCTTTATTGCTTGGTAATGGGGTGACAATGGTGATGCCAAGTGTTATTTTTAACATAATTTCAGATTATTTTATGAAACTAAGTGATTTGCAGCTTGCCCCTCAAAAGTGGCCCTTCTTTACAGAGCACAGTAGTTTACAAAGCATATTTTAGAGCCAGTCAGGGGATGGGTCAGGGAAGGCACCAAATGTTATTAAAGGTATTAGGGGATACAGTCTGATTCCAGACCACTGAACCTAATGGTCTTTGTAAAGGTTGGTAGAAATTTTCCTTTGACTATAATCTCTTTTCTCCACATCTAGAAGATTCTTTTTTAACTCCTGGATATTTTGCTTTAAAATATTTCACTGAATTGAGATTATGGAACAGCAAAAAAATAATGCTCACCATAACCATTTTGGGTAAGAGCAAAGAAGAAAGGCAGGGATGACCAAAGAAAGCTGCAGTAGCGGGGATATATGGACATGAGGAACACTTATTCAGGAAGGATCTTGGGCTGTTTGATCACTAATCCAAGTCTTTGGAAGTCAGGCAACATGAGCAAGAGGAAAAAGAAGTAGAGTTCAGCAGCTGCAGGCTGACTATTCATGCTGACTTAGCAATGATGGATCCAAAAGAAGTAGTTGAGGTGTCTCTCCCTAGAGTTAGCTGAATAGCAGGGCAGAGGTTGTAATGGTACGGAGGGGGCAAACATACAGTTGTGATAGATTGACCTTTAGCTTCCCACATGGCAGAGCTGCCTGTGAAGCTTATCCTTCTACTGATATATGAACAAGAAGGGGTGAAGTTCCTTCAACTCTCTTCACAAGAGTGCCCTAATCATCAGAATTCCACATCCACCCTTTTCCTGGTTATCTGATAGCTCAAAAGCTTAATGGCACTCAAAGTACAGCTTTCAGGGCAATAGTCCAAGGTTCTCCAACCAGATGTTCTCCAAAGGCCTTCTGTAAAAGAGTCTCATGATGATGGATATCATTGAGCAACCCGCTGTGGCCGTGGCACTGGGCTAAGAGCTTTGTTTCCCTTGTCTCAATCTCATAGCAAGTCCATGAAGTTCGTATTATTATTTGGAAGAAGAGGAAAAGCTAAGAAAGGCCAAGTAACTTTTCTAAGACACATGGCTAACTGTTAGCAAGGTCTCAGAGTCTACTTTTGAGCTCTGGGAGTCTTGACAAGTCTAGAGCCAGATACATATCTGTGATTGAGTACCATCCATTCCTTGTGTGTTTATATATGCATTCCTCTTGAGAATTTCATTAATCTATTAAGAAAATTAAGAACTGTTGCCCCAGAGGAAGCAGGACCCAATACCAGTCACATGGATCTGATGTCATGCATGGAGGAACAGCAGCTTCCTTTTCCCTCCTTGGAAGGTCTTCTCATGTGCCTGGACATCCTTCCTTCTGCTGAGCTCATTTCCCACACAAAACCTTGCTTCACTCAACTTGAGACTAATGTACCACACATCCCAGCTCTACATCTTTGTCCTGTCTTTTAGCTCTTTCGTCAAAACTCATGCTAGGGAACCAGCAGTTAGCGTAATGGCTATGTCGCTGGACTCCCACGTAGTCGACCGCGGTTCGCGTCTCGGACCCGGTGGCTTAAATCTCACGCCGGGCGCGTGTGCGTGCGTGCCCAAGATCCCGAGAGGAGAATGGAGGAGAAGGGATTGCGGCGTGACCATCCCCCCTGGGGGGTGATTTCTCGCTTTCTGTCTCTATGTCTCTCTCTGTCTGTCTGGCGAGCGCACGCGCCCTACAGTGAAAATCTCTCCAAAAAAAAAAGATAAAAAAACAAACAAACAAACAAAAAAAAAAACTCATGCTATGCCAAGAGTACTCACAGCTCCATTCTAGGTTCTGCTGTCAATCCTGCACCAGGGGGCTTCATAGAGCATAGCAAGAAGCTGATCTCATAGCTCAGTATCTGTAGCAATTCATTTCTCTAAACTCCAGTCACTGATAGCAGCAGTTCGGGCACACATGCTCTTGAGATCACGTGCTCATTCTTTGTAAGAAGCAAGTATTACCCAAGCATGGACACTTGGTTGCCAAAAATGATGTTTGCACAGATCACAATGAAAAGCTTTCTCCAGTCCTGGTTACCTGTCCCTTCCCCAAACTGCATACACAAGGCAAATTGCCTTGCAGTTTTAGATCTGAGCTTGCCAACTAATGAGCTATGGCACATGGGTGGACCAAGAGAATTTGATAACCTCTGCCCTCAGGGTGTCTGGGTGTACTCACAGGCAGCCTTGTCTAGGATTACAGTGTGCTATATAAATATTATTAGTCTCAGTGTTATGACATTGCTCGCTTGCCTCTTTATCAGCAAGAGTGTCTAAAAAGCTTTTAAAAATCAGATGAAAAATTTAAGGTCACTGAGAGAGGAATCAAGCTCTAAATTCCCAGAACCTTCAACGACACATAAGGAGCATCACTATCTCCCAGATAGTTAAAAAGGTAACTGAAAGTGAAGCTCTAGACCTTCACTTAACCTCATCCAATACTGTACCTGCTAGCCACGTACTGCTACCAAGCTCTTGACATGAGGCAAGTTTTGTTTAAATACAAAATATACACCAAATTTTGGAGACTTAGTATGAAGAAATGACACAAAATTCAATTAAAATATTGATTACATGTTGAAACAATATTTAGGATGTCCTAGATAAATAATCTTACTGGCTCCTTTTACTCTTTTAACTGCATCTGCTCAAACATTTATAAAGACCTATGTCACTTGCATTACTATGATTTCGAACAATTCTGATAGAAACAAAAGGTCTTTTGCTCTTGCGCCCATAGACTATAAGCTAAAGGTGGCAGCAGCAAACACGTTGTAATTACCCCAGCTAAACTACTTTGGTCTTTCCAATGACCAGCCCGAGCTTTATCATCCCATTTAACACTTGAAAGCAAGTGTGCATGTATGTGTCCATTAGAAGAAATGAACAGAGACGTCTGCAAAAACCTGTGACGGCGATGTCTTTTACCTGTTCCTCCGGTTTCTGTAGCAGTAGCAATTTGTTCTTTTGGGTTAATGCGGCATTCATCCAATAGGGTTGAGGATCTTCTTGGCTGAAGCGATAGTCCTTTATTATAAAACTGTTACCAGCTACTGACTATTGTTCCATGCCAGGCTCTGTGCTATACGTCTGTGACTTCGTTTAATCCTTACATGAAATTGTCAGGGTAATTACAAATGAAGAAATTGGGAGTTGGACCATACATATCTTGTCCAAGCCAGTTTCAATCTCAGTCTAAAACCTGTACTCCCAACCATTCTGCTATACTGCCTCCTACAGGATAGTAGTGGTGAGAAGCTGCAGTTCCTGTGTCATAGGGAGGAACACCCAGACTTTGGGGAGATGACAAAACCTCCCTTCTCTCCAGGCCTTTAAAGATATCATTCTTGGGTTCACAGCCATGATTCCCTGGGCTCACAGCATGGAGAGAGCCAGATGGTGGGCCTGGCTAGAGAGCAGATTGGGAGCCTTTAACAGAAGCAGGGAGGAAATGCCAGGAAATGGGAGGGCCTCAGATTTCTCTAGGCAAAAAGCTAAAGAGGGTGGAGTCCTTAGAAGGGACATCCTGCCTAACTTTAAATGATTACTCACCGGAGAGAAGCTGTCAGACTCCAAGCCTGGGGACACACAGGTCACTAATTGGCTCAGATGTAGAAATGTATTCCTATGGGTTGAAGGTATGTCATTACCACTGAAAGATGTACCAGGACACATTCTTCATTCACTGAGTGAGTGGAGCACTGGCACAAACAAGGTATTTTTGAAAAACATAAATTTTATAGAAAGTAGCTTGGAAATTTGATGATCACTTCTAAATGAATCATTAATTATCTTTAGATACTGAGTACTTGGAGTAGATAGTGCACCTTCTAAAAACTAGCTTTTCAAGCAAAGGTTTTATGGAATTGGGGAGGAGCGGTAATCTAGGAAGTAAGATCAAAGACTTTGAAATAGGAGGGTTCTCAAAAAGTTTGTGGAAAATGCATATTATGAAAAAATATGCCTGAGTTTCACATTTTTTGGTGGTGGGGGAGAGGGCACCAAAATAAACTTGAAATTTAATTGTATTTTTCTAGGAACTTTTTCAAGTTCCCTTGTAAATCTTCAAAAAATCTGGCATTTAGGCTAGACTAACCAGCTAAACATCAGATTACATTGAAATAAACTGACTGTTGGAAGAATTTTTTTTCTAGTGTTTATTTTTCTTCCATGATTCTTCCATGAATAAGAGACAGAGACAGACAGAGCGACAGAGTACCCCTGATATGGTCCTATGTCCAACCACAGCCTTAGCCAATTCCAGATCATTGGTGTGCACATGATAGGCATACCTAGGGAGGTCTCTGGATAAGACCCTGGAACCTTTCCATGGGGTCAGCCTTGCAGAGCATTGCATTTGACCACTATGCCATTGTCTGGCCCAAATTGTTGACTGTATTGATTAGAAGCCCAAGATTTTCCAAATCAGTTGCTGAAGTCAAAGACTCATTCCTTAGGGAAATCAGTGAGAGAAAGATTCTGTCTCAGTGGCCCTGTATAATATCAGGTGGTCAAAGTACACAAGAGATAGGTCAAGCTTCCATTAGGGAGGGATTCTTTGCTCTTTGCACAAACCTTTTCAGAAAGAAGACCAGGGTGTTTTCCTCGGCCAGCCAAGGCCAGTGCCTCATCCTCAGCCCAGCCTTCCATGGTGTTCTAAAGAAGTGGCAATAAGCTGGTAGGCAGAGGTCTGCACACACTGCCATTTCTCACTTCACAGATAAGGAAACAGGCTCAGCATAGTCTATTGACTCAGAGAAGCCTGAAGCTGGTGCTCTTTCCCAGGATACGCCAGGAGATGTGACTGTGTGAGGAGTGCCCTTTGCCTCCCACTCATTATATTCCAAGTCCACGCAACCTCATTATCTGCCGTGCATAGACTCCTTGGGGGAGAAGTTAAAACAGGTATGTTCCAAACCTTCACTTTTCCCCTAAACTCGATTAGGTTACTTATTTACAAGTTGAAAGGAGGCAGAGGGAAAGGAGAGGGGAGAAGGGCAGCTAGAAAAGTGCTAGAGATTTACTAAAACTCCACCATCCTGGATACAGTGAAATCTTATCTGATCTTGGATGCTGAACAGCTGGTCCTATGTCTGGTTTATGGCCTTGGCTTGTCAGCACTGCGGAAACCATAAAACAGGCAAGTAGAACTCTCCTTCTGTAATAGTCTCCTCAGAAAACAGACCTGATAAAGTAGCTAGGAATCAAAGACCTAGCCCACTGACATGGGGAGCCAAGATCTGAGCCTCTGCGGCTGAGCACAGACCACTTTTGTTTCAAAGCACTGTTGGATCAAGCAACATGGTCTCTCCCAGCTGCTATGGTACTGGTAACTTATAGGCATATGGATTTCCTAGAAGGGAGGAGGGCTGGAGAAGCAAAATGGAGAACAGTCAGCCTGCTCCAGAAGCCACAGCCTCTGTAAACCCTCCTAACTTGGTTTCAACCTTGGGCTTTTCCACTCTAGCCCTTCAAGTGCATGACACCAATGGGGCCTGTAACTATGACAATGGTTTTCCAACAATAACAGCCATTTATCTGAACTGTCTTATCGCTGTTTCTTTTTCTTTTTTTTCCCTAGGAAAATGGAGAAATGGAAGAGGCTGAGCCCACAGAATAACTTAGCCCACAGAGGTAAGCTAGGAGTCAAGAACTATGTGGACCCAAACCAGTGTGAGGTGCTCCCAACCTAAAGAGTTAAGGTAGCAAACCTCTGTATTTTCACTTCTCAAGTTCAAATCTGAAGGCTTTATTTTAATTACAATATTTACTTTTTTTGCAATAAGCAAAGATAGTAAGACAAAAAATATGAAAATTAAGATAAGCAAAGCAAAGAAAAACCTGTACTTCCCATCACTCAGAGAGCCATTTTTAGTAGCTTGGTGTATGCAATATTTTCTATACAACTTTCTGTGCTTTTCAAAAAACACATAAAATGGAATAATATACATCTTGTATTTTTTTTTTTTTAGTGTGCTGCTTCCCGTAACGATAAACTGTGGCTGTCCTTCTAAGTCAATAGATACACATCTTAAATGATCATGTTTATGACTGCATGGTGCTCAGGCATAGGGATTCACCATGTGTAGTTTATCCAGGACCCTATGGTTGGACATGAAAGTTGTGACTAATTTTTGACTGTTAGAGATAAAACTGTGTTTGGGTCAGCCAATGGCATGGTAGCTGGATACCACATAGCCAACTGAATGTTTCAAGTCCTGGGCACAGCTGCTTGAGAAACACACTGGGCACATTTGCAATGTGTGCCCAAAATCTCAAAGAAGAGAAAAAGCATTGTGGCATGACTATCCCCCAGGGAGGGTGGGGTACTTTCTCACTTTCCCTTTCTATCCTGCTCTTTGTCTCTCTTTGGTGAACACACATGCCCTCTGGCAAATTTTTTTTAAAAAAAGAAATAAAACTGTGTTTAACCATGATCATATGATTTTATCTCTTCAAGGGAAGTCTTAAAAAATGGAATTTCTGAGTCAAAGATGCACATATTATTAAGGTTTGGATTCATATTAAGAAAGTGCTATCAATCAATAACGCTTAGCAATGGTGTCTATCTGTTGCTAAGCTCTCACCAGTACCAAACATTAATGGTCTTTTCTTCTGGTTTTGGTCAAACTCTTTTGTAAGAACTTAAGAATGCAAAAATGCTTTCCTTTATTATAATTAATTGTGTACTTACAGGCCCAACATTGTGCTAAATCTGAGAGTCTAAAGAGAGACACATAGTCATCTAGCCCACAGGTTCTCAGGACAAAGAAACTGTGAACACAGTTCACAGTTCCCACTCAGTGTGGGAATACACATTTTTAAGAAGTTTGTATATGAAAGTGGGAGAGGGGACACAAAGTGCATAATAAATATTGTTTCCAAGTCCTAGTTTTGAGATCGTGATATGTATAATATATCTATTCAAATGGCTCCTGTATTGAGTTTCTACCAAATAGGAAAAGCTATGTTAACTAATTATGCAATCTCCTGGTATCTTTACAACTTCCTTCTGAGAGGGGTGTTGTTATGCTCATTTTGAAATTGAGAAAACTGAGGCATAGATTTAACTCACTTGTGCATGGCCATTTATGTCTGGTAAACACCTGAGCCCAAAAGATCCATGGGATTCTGCCTGTGATTAGAAAGAGGGAGTGTGTGGACTCAGATGAGTTTTCAAATGGATTCTTAACTCTTCTAGCAGAGAAAAAAGAAAAACTTAAGTTCACTGAAGAAGCAGTTCTAGTGAATTAGGTTGGAGGAAAAGTAACCCCCATAAACTCATGGGTTTATGAGCTAGCCAGACCTAAGGCTTATCATTCCATTCTAGAGGCTTGCTACTGAAGGAAGAAAAGTAAAATTGTTAACAATAACTACTGGTTTTGGGGCCAGCAAGTGGTGTGGTGGTTAAAGTGCTGGACTCCCACCTGGCTAACCATAGTTTGAGTCCTGGACCTGGAGGCTTTCTCTCTCTTTCTCTCTTTCTCTCTCTCAGTTTCTCTCTCTGGTCAAATTGAAGAAGAAGAATAAATGCATAAAGTTAAATAAATAATTTTTAAAAAAGAATAGCTACTGGTTTTTCTTTCCTTCCTCTTTCTTCATGCCATTAGGGTTTCTCAAACCCTAGTGTGTTTAGAGTTCCGAGACATTCTGCTTTGGAGGGTCACGGTAGGGCCTTGGAATCTAACCATCAAGAGAGAGTGATAGAGGTGGCCTTTAGATCAAGCTTTGAGAATCATGAAGTCTACTGTGCTAAAATACATAATCTTGAGATGAATGGGAGACATCAGCCCCTTTCATACCAGAGTAATCCAAAAGAAAGCCCACAGGCTGTGGGAATTCCACCCTTTGTACCAATGCAGATTTGCTTCATGGCTGGGCCATCATTCCTGGGAATAGCATTGGCCTCCCCAGAGTCCTATCATCCCTGTGATACAGCAGACAATGAAGAACTGCCCCTTTCTCCTTGCCCTGTGGAGATGGAGGATCAGTAACCAATCATGGTGCACTAAGGCCCAAGTGGGGAAAACAGACTATACTTTCC
This sequence comes from Tupaia belangeri chinensis, assembly GCF_000334495.1. Taxonomy (NCBI): domain Eukaryota; kingdom Metazoa; phylum Chordata; class Mammalia; order Scandentia; family Tupaiidae; genus Tupaia; species Tupaia belangeri. The sequence goes on from NW_006159894.1 coordinate 4,471,719, forward strand.
TTGTCAGGAAACCTTCTGGTAGATATTAGCTCACTTATTCTAGTGAAATTTCTATAAGATGGATTTAGCAGATGATAATAATTACCATTATTACTATGAGTAACATCATAAATCACCATTATTGTTACCATCATCATCATCATTATCATTATCATCATCATGATTACCATGATTGAAAATAACATTGATAGAATGGCTCTTTGCCCAGGCATTATTCCATGGACTAGGTATATTATTTTCCTTAATCCTTACCGTATAATTTTGGGGAAGATCCCATTTTACAGATCAGGATATAAACACATAGAGAGGGGAAATAACATGTTTTGGGTCATGCAGCTAATATACAAAGGAGTTAGAATCCCAGTGCAGGCTGTCTTACTGTATTTGGAGTTCCTATGATTTTTATTTAACTGGTGGGGAGGGATAGAGAGGTCACATGACTTAACCAGGGGCATGACACTTGTCAGTGGTATCACTGGATCAATAACCAGGCCTTGCTGACTCCCTTGCCCCCACCTCTTTCTGCCAGACTGCTGTTTCTAGATCATGTTAGAACAGTCTCTGAAAAGGGAAGGCTTCTGTTAATTAGTGAATAAATAGAAAGCAAGTTGTGGTCCTCAGGGGACTCTACACTGTCATATAAGTGTCTGGCATAAGTGGTCAGGAGGCTGAGCTTTCAGAGTTGTGCAGTGATACAGGTGTTAGATGTCATTAATGGCTTCCAGGATAGATCTTGAGGCCTCATTCAAATTGGGTCTCTGTTTGGGGGTTCAATGTCATGCTGATTACCCATTGCTAGTTCTAATGCTCTTTGCTGGTGTGTTGGTGACTGGGCTTGAGGCTGCTAAACTCACTGTGGGCTTCCAGGCTCCCTGGAATATCTCTCATCCATTTAGTTTTCAAAGGCTAGGTGCAGGCCTCCAGATTGCCATAGACAAGGTCAACTCGGAGCCAGAGGACCTTGGAAACTTCAGCTTGGAGTTCACGTATACCAACTCAACCTGCAGTGCCAAGGAATCCCTTGCTATTTTCATCAACCAGGTGCAGAGAGAACACATTTCTGCCCTGTTTGGACCAGCATGCCCAGAAGCAGCAGAGGTAAAGTATATAGCCTTCTAGAGACTTCGACTACATTTCCATTAGAAGGGATCGTCTTAAAGATAATGGTACAGGTTTGAACAGTCTCTTGACAAGGATCACATTATCATCATAATAATAACCATGTAGCTCTTAGTACCATGTTTTTGAGATGTAATCAGACCATGTAATTATAACAGTTAACATTTTCTTTAAAGAAGGCCTTTCAAATCAGTAATTGTTAGTTCACTTCCTCTCTTTTTCCTCTTGTTGATTGTTTGAACATGGTGCTGTTGTGTATAAATTCTTATTATTCACTCATGTTGTCAGCCACATGGCTCTAACAAAATAAGAAGAAAACAAATGCTTGGTTTTAAATAGAAAACTATCAATTGTTTGAGTACATTTTCCTTTGGTGTGCATAATGCATTATTCAGTGATGCTGAAAGAAAAGAAGAAAGAATAAAATACGACAGGTTACATTGAACCAGAACAAGAAAATGAGGAAAAGAATGACTTGTATGTGTTTGGTTAACGGATTAGCTTTGTCGATATCCTGGGTACTACGCATTTGAGAGGTATTGATGGCAACTGCAAACAGGAAGGAGCATGAGCAGTCTCCCCAAAATACTGGAGAACTGTCATTAATTGGTGTTAGAAAATTAAGTTCATGCCTCTCCTGGAATTCCCCCTTGGAGTTCCCCATTTACACATGCCTAGCTATGTAAAGCTTGCCATTTCTTAAAAGTTAACCTCAGAATCCATAAAACATTTTTTGTAATCCCTCCCACCTTCTATATCCCTAACCCCCATCAGAAGTGATTGTTTGCTTTCCTAAGTCCCCACAAATCGACCGTATATACATTTTGAAGGGTAGGTTTAACTACAGAGCTCATTTTTATGTATCTTAGTTCTGTAATGGACCACAAGCTCCTTTGAGAACAAGGTCTCCAAATTTTCTTGTAAATAGTAGACTTTCTTAGATGAGAAATGAACAAGGAACAAATTAACAAAGAAAGAATGAGTAGCTGTGTGATTGGAACTGCCTGAGTTCCAATCCTAATCTACTATTTGTCTGTTATGTAACTTATATTTCTGAGTCTCCACATTTTTATCTTTCAAATGAGGTAATGGTAATATCTCATATAAGTGTACAAATTGACATGATATATACATGCTCTTAGAGTACTTGGCATATAGTAAATGCTCAATAAATGCTTGCTTTTGTTATCTTCACTCTTTGAGATATTGCATCCCCAAGCTGGATCCAAGACATTATCAATATTTCAAAAAAAGAGGATCTAGTATGACCTATAGACTTGCAGATTTGAGTTTTATACAGATACTTTACAATGGGTTTTGAATGTACCCTGAACTTGATTATAGGAAGAAACTCTTTTCATTTCTTTCCAGATTATTGGTTTGCTGGCCTCTCAGTGGAACATCCCCATGTTTGATTTTGTTGGACAAAGGGAAAAACTGGGGAATAACTTCTTATATGACACGTGTGTGAGACTTGTGCCATCCAAGCAGGAAATTGGAGAGGTACTCCAGAAAAGTCTTCAGTATCTGGACTGGAAACATGTTGGGATGTTTGGAGGCTCCTCCGGGGCTTCCTCTTGGGACACTGTGGATGAGTTGTGGAGGGCTGTAGAAAATGAACTCAAATCCCATGTCACCATCACTGCCAGCATGAGATACACCAACAATAATCCAGTTCTCCTTCGAGAAAATCTTAGAAGTGTGTCATCAATTGCCAGGGGTAAGTAGGAAAGCATCTTCTCTTATTTATGTTTGAACAGATGACTAGGAAAATAAGATTGCTTAAAAAAAATATAAGAACTCTTTATTTTTCTGTGGGTATAAAAAGCAGATTGAAACAGAGTCCAAAATTAATGATACATTAAAGTAAATTCTTCCTTGTTTGACATCACTACAAAAAATTGTTTTTTGTCTAAATCAAAATCCTAGATGCCATTGTGTTATGATGCATAGAGTAAGTTCTGGAGACATCTTCCAGGTAGGTTGGGTTTTGGACTTTGGTACTTGCTCAGAGCCTATGGAGACAGATCTAGGGTTGAGTCTAGCCCCTGACACTTTTTAGCTATGTGCTCCTGGAAAATCACGTTAACCTCTCCGTGTTTCAGATACCTTATTTATAAAACAGAGACAATCATCCTATCTATGTAATAGAAAGATGAGGGTTGAATAAGGTTATGTCCAAAGGCCAAGGTGTATACTGCCAAGTCTGGACAAATAGTGGCCAACATGTGACAGCAATCACTTTTATGGTGGTATTTCTGAAGCTCTATTTTCTACATAAATATGTAACTGACTTTCTGTTCTTCAGCTAAACTAAACTTTGGCTTTCTGACTTTGGGACTGGCCTAATCCTTTCTTCTGGAGTATCATTAACAGCCACACCCCAACCACCCAGCATGTTCTCTGTGGGTAGCTTCCTCTCATCCAAACTCAGTGCAAAGGCCACCACCTCGGAAAGGCCTCTTCTGATTATCTGATGCAGAATCATTCCCCCTCTGCACATTAGTATCACAGCATCCTTTTCCTCCCTAGCTAACTAGAGTATTGACTGGTCTCTATAATTCGAGCACCTGTATACAGTTTTGTTTGTCTGACTGTGACTCTCTGAGGGCAGGGACGTTTCTGCCGTGGTTGTTGCTGCATTCTGTGTCTTCAGTAGTGCCTGGCACATGGATGATGTCTGGTAAATAGATGATAATTTGCCTAATTTAAAAACAAGTCACTGCTTCACTGTGTGTCCTCAAAATAAATGATAACATGTGATTAAATAGAAGAAAAGTATCATGGCCTGTTTTATTCCCCAGCCCAACTCAGAAAGTCTGAATGCCTTTGATTTTAGGTCCTCTGTGAACTCCAACTGTCACTGTGACTGATGAGTTTCAAGCCATTTTTGAGTCAATTAAACAAAAGAAACAAATGCACAGAAGTGATCTTGGGGTTTTTCAACTTGTATGTTGGGGATAGCTTCAGCAGACTTTAGTTCCATAGGACAGGAGCTGCCAAGGTTATATATTGCAGGCTTGGTTCAAGAAGTACATACTCTATAATAATTTAGGCATTCTTATTTCTTTCTTCTCTTTCTCCTCTTCCTCTTCCTTGTCCTTCTTCTTCTTCTTCTTTTTTTTTTTTTTGTTGTTGTTTGTTTATTTTTGTTTGCTATAGGGTGTGTGCATTTGCTGGAGAGGGAGAGAGAAATTACTCCCCAGAGGGGATGGCCATGCCTCAATCCCTTCCCCTCTCTTCTCCTCTTGGGATTTTGAACATGCAATCTACATGTTTGGTATGATTTTATCACTGTCAGGTCTGGGGCTTAAACTGCACAGTCAGCCATGTGGAATCCAGCCACCTCAACCTCCATACCATGTTCTAGCCCAGACATTCCTATTTCTTAAAGCATTGTCAAGGAAAGAAAAAGTTTATGTCTCAGTTGGAGTGGCTTTAGGCTAGACTTTTAAAAGAGAGAGAGAGATGGAGACAGAGAAAGAATGTGTATGTGTCTGTGCACAAGCACACAATCACATGCAATTTACTGACTATTTTTCCTATTTACAGTTATCATCTTAATCTGTAGCTCAGAGGATGCAAAAATCATTCTGTTGGCTGCAGAGAACCTGGGACTCAACACTGGAGAATTTGTCTTCATCATTTTGCAACAATTGGAGGTGAGTGTGGATGACCACTCAATGGTTCTGATAGTAAGAGATACTGAGTATGGAGCATTTGTTATGTACTGGGTGGACAGCTCACTAAACACTCACTACAGCCCTCTGATGTGTGTCCTCATCTTAAAACTAGGAAGCTGAGCTGGAAGAACATCCCCAGAGGACTTTTGCACAGCCAGTAAGACTGAGCCAAGCCTTGAACCAGGTTAGCTGGGTCCAGAGCCTGCCTCTGTACTCTATTTCAGCAAATGGCAGCTAAGGAAGAACTGTCATTCCTCAAAGGATGCTCAAACACCGGTGGCTCTCACTTCTTTTCTTCCACAGCCATCTGCCTGTGTCCCTGTTTGTTGTTGTTTGTTTATTTTTGTTTGCTATAGGGTGTGTGCATTTGCTGGAGAGGGAGAGAGAAATTACTCCCCAGAGGGGATGGCCATGCCTCAATCCCTTCCCCTCTCTTCTCCTCTTGGGATTTTGAACATGCAATCTACATGTTTGGTATGATTTTATCACTGTCAGGTCTGGGGCTTAAACTGCACAGTCAGCCATGTGGAATCCAGCCACCTCAACCTCCATACCATGTTCTAGCCCAGACATTCCTATTTCTTAAAGCATTGTCAAGGAAAGAAAAAGTTTATGTCTCAGTTGGAGTGGCTTTAGGCTAGACTTTTAAAAGAGAGAGAGAGATGGAGACAGAGAAAGAATGTGTATGTGTCTGTGCACAAGCACACAATCACATGCAATTTACTGACTATTTTTCCTATTTACAGTTATCATCTTAATCTGTAGCTCAGAGGATGCAAAAATCATTCTGTTGGCTGCAGAGAACCTGGGACTCAACACTGGAGAATTTGTCTTCATCATTTTGCAACAATTGGAGGTGAGTGTGGATGACCACTCAATGGTTCTGATAGTAAGAGATACTGAGTATGGAGCATTTGTTATGTACTGGGTGGACAGCTCACTAAACACTCACTACAGCCCTCTGATGTGTGTCCTCATCTTAAAACTAGGAAGCTGAGCTGGAAGAACATCCCCAGAGGACTTTTGCACAGCCAGTAAGACTGAGCCAAGCCTTGAACCAGGTTAGCTGGGTCCAGAGCCTGCCTCTGTACTCTATTTCAGCAAATGGCAGCTAAGGAAGAACTGTCATTCCTCAAAGGATGCTCAAACACCGGTGGCTCTCACTTCTTTTCTTCCACAGCCATCTGCCTGTGTCCCTGTTGAAGCAATAACAAAGGCCTGGAGAGACCAGCCTGTGGGTTCAACATGGCAATTCTCAGGCTCTTTGGTTCTTTTGGTGATGATGAAAATGACTAAATGCCATGTTAGAGTACTGAGTTAGAGTACTGAGCTACGCAGTCTCCATGCATTTTTGCACTTGATATTCCCAAAAGTCCTGCGAGGCAAATACAGCATGTATTATTTACATGCCTTGTTACACTGGATATTTCCAACACCCTTGGAAAGTACATATCATTAGCATCAAGACTTGAAGAGAAAAGATGAGTCTTAGAAAAGTCAAGTATGTCACCTAAGATCTCAGACTCTAGGACTGAGCCCTTCACTATCATTCCCCCCACCCCCAACACACACACACACCATAGCTCTGCATCAGGGAGTGCTTAGTGTGGAGTCGGGGCCCCAGTGAGTGCTTGATCTATTAAAACTCTTTTCAGCATACAACCACCCTATAAGGGAGGTCCTTTTATTATCCCCATTTTGTAGAAGAGGAAACTGACACCCTGAGAGGTGAAATAGCCTGCGTACTGCCATACAACTGGTGTGAGGGAGAGTTAGCATTCAAACCCAGGTGGGCTGGCCTTGGGTACATGTAACCATCATGGGGTACTTTATACCAGCCAGCATCTAAAAAGCTATATGCCTTTAGCTATGGACACGCTATAATTTTTCCAGCAGTTTTATCTTTCCAAGAGAATTTGCTTTATACACTTATAGGGTAAAAGGAAGGAAAGGAGGTATGTAATAATGTCCAGGATTTCTATTTTTCTATGAAGTATTTTGGATCACCAAACTATCTCAGGTTTCTAGATAGCTGGAATTTTAAATGCCAGCCAGACGTTCAAAAGCATTCACATCTTTTCTTTTTCATTATTGCCCATCCTCTTTCACTCTTCCCCTTGCCTCTGCCTTCAGACAGATGAGGAGTGAGAGGACGGGCCAAGTCTCAGCATGGGCAGGGAAGCCCTTCCTCTTGCTTTCTTCCAAAAACCTGATGATTCAATTCCAACTGGTTTGTAGTGGCCAAGAGAGTAGGTTCATGCAATTGGATTCATGCTTCTTTAAGAAAGAATGAGATAAATCCATAAAAGTATTCTCAATAGAAGTGTAGGTGGGAAAAAAGCTTCAGAACAACAGTATAATGTGATAACATTTATATTAAACATACATGCTCACATGCAGACATAACACACACACACACACACACACACACATCTCTGTTCATTGCCTATGCTGTTTAAATACCTCTCTGTGGGACAAATGGGAGCAATTGGGAAATTGGGAAGCATGCTTCTGTCCTTCATACCTTCATATAAACATATATGTAATGAGTGGGAGCATACTATTGATAATAGTAATCATACAGATAATAATAACAGCATCCTTAAGCCATAAGCAGAAACTTGAGAATCAACAGTTTTAAGCTTTTCAAGGTTTTGGATTCATTGTTAGGATGTAGGCTTTCTGCATTTTAACTGCTTGATACCCAAGGCACATTTTAATTTTTTATTTTAATTTATTTAGTTTCTTTTCCACTTATATGCTAGTTAAAAAACATGGAATGTAGTCTTTGCAATGGCAAGCCTTCTGGAATCATTGTGTTTTTAAGGATTAGAATGTAGTGATTCAAATTTATGTTAAATTTAACTGCAGTTCCTGTGCCCAGTTTATTTATTTCCTACAGAATGGCAACATTTATTTCATTATTTTTTAGGACAGTTTTTGGAAGGAAGTATTGACAAATCAGAAGGTGGCATCCTTCTCAAAAGTCTATGAGTCAGTGTTTCTCATCGCCCTCAGCTCCTACAGAGAAGGACCCAGACATGAAGGCTTCCAGAAACAAGTCTACCAAAGGCTGAGGAGGCCACCATTCCACAGCCCTATCTCTTCAGAGGAGCAGGTCTGGTGCAGGGTATCCCCACACAAGGCCTCCATCTCCCCTTCTCTGATTGTATGTATGTTTGATGTTTGCATTTATCCCTATTTCCCTTCCTCTGCTGCTATTACACACATACACACACACACACACACACATGCACACACACACACACACTCTACACATATACTTCCCTATTTGCCACAGCCCAAAATAAACAGTGGTTTGATACTCTCTTGTGAAATCTATACTCCAAGACAACAGAGGGAAACAGAGGTTACCAGATGAAAGGTCATTGGCTTTTGGAGTCAGCCTGGGCTCCCATCCTACTGCTGCTATGTACTAACCATGGGACCTTGGGGTGAATTGCTTAGCCTTCCTACATCTTGGTTTCTTCATTTGTAAAATGGGACTGTGGCGGCTACCTCTCAGGCTGTGATTTTGTGTATTTAATAGCACAGTGCATGAAGGTAGTAGAACAGACACCAACAGATGCTCAGACTGTGATAATTTCTTTTCCCAGGAGGATGCCAGACTGTGAAGCTAGGACAGGTTAAGGCTAGCAGGTGCACTGGAACAGGAAGAAGATAATAAGGAGAGAGATGATCAGCCAGTGGCAATCAGAGTATGTGTGGGATACTGAGGCAAAGCATCTGGGTCCACAAAGTATTTTTTATAGATAGACCCTTGACCAGAGCTGGAGGTGCTTCCAGTTTGGGCCAAGCTGAGCCCTACAGGCCATTAAGACAGAAGGTTTGATTAGGAATGAGGGATTTAACGTGGATCCCAACACACAAGACAGGATGATCAGTCAACAAATATTTGGGAGCAATCTACTAAGTGTCAGCTCTGTGGTAGGTGCTTTAGAAGAACAATGCGGTACCTGGCACTTAGTAAGGACTTGTATTTTCACTCATTATATGAAAAGAACACAAGGGATCAGCAGATGGTGTAATGGTTACATTGCTGGACTTACACATAGTTGGCTGCAATTCAAATCCTGGACCCGGTGGCTTAAAGCTCACACCAGATGTGTGTGTGTGTGCATGCCCAAAATTCTGAAAGGAGAATGGAGGGGAAGCAATTTAGGTGTGACTATCGCTCCTGGAGGGTGATTTCTCACTTTCTGTCTCTCTGTTTCTCTGGTGAATGCATGTGTCTGATAGCAAAAAATAAATAAATAAACCTCTCTCTCTCTCTCTCTTATTTTCCTTCTTTCTTTCTTTCTTTTTCTTTCTTTCTTTCTTTCTTTCTTTCTTTCTTTCTTTCTTTCTTTCTTTCTTTCTTTCTTTCTTTCTTTCTTTCTTTCTTTCGAGGTTTTTGCTATAGTGCATGTGTGCTCGCCAGAAAGTCAGAGAAACAGAGACAAAAAGCAAAACATCAACCCCCCCGGGGGGGATGGTCATGCTGCAATCCCTTCTCCTCCATTCTCCTCTCAGGATCTTGAGCATGCACACACATGCGCCCGGTGTGAGTTTAAGCCACTGGGTCCGGGACTCAAACCACAGTCAACTACATGGGATTCCAGAGACATAGCCATTATGCCAACTGCTGGTCTCTTTAACTATTTTCATACTACTGTCTTAGTCTGTTTCGTGCTGAGACTGGGTACTTAATTTTTTTTTATTGCCAGAGGGCATGTGCACTAATAAGATGGAGAGAGAGAGAGAGAAAGCAACCCTTGATGGGGCATGGTCGCATCACAGTCCTTCTCCATTTTTCCATCCCATCTGGATTTCGGGCACACATATGCATGCAGCTGGCATGTTTTTCAAGCAACCTGGATCAATATCTGAACTATAGTTAGCCATGTAGGGTCCATTTCCCTTAATCATAGCACTATGGGGTGACCTGATACTGAGTAACTTATAAGGAACAGAAATTTATTTGACTCACAGTTCTGGGGACTTCAACATGAAGATCAAGGGGTTACATCTGGTGACGGGCTTCTTTCTTTGTCTTAACATGGCAGAAGGCATCTCATGAAAAAAGAATAGACATGGAAGAAGTAAAGAGGCCAAATTCACACTTTTATCAGGAAACCACTTCCAAGATAACTAACCCACTCTCAAGATAAGAGCATTAATCCATCCATAAAGGCAGAACTCTCATGACCTAATCACCTCTTAAAAATCTCACCACTCAACACTGTTACATTGGAGATTATGTTTCCAGCACATGAAATTGGGAGGGGAGGCACAGTCAAACCATAGCACTTTCCATAATAATGGTTTTATCTTTATTCTATAAATGTGTGAGCTGCGATTCAGAGAGGTTATAGAACTTACCCTGGGTCTCACAGCCAATAAGTGGCAGAATCAGCCCGGCTCCAAAATCGATCCTCTTCCACTTATACCATACACCCTCCCCCAGCCACAAGAAATGTTCCTGTCATGAGGGCCATGAGCGCTATAATAACTGAGAAAATGAGGCATTAACAGAAGTGAAGATTGAGCTGTGTGCGTGCAATAGCACGGGTCCACTGCTCTCGGTTGGATAAAGAGCATGTGCTATGTTCTGCTTCTATGAGGATGGAGAGCCATCCCTCCTAACTAGTGATGGCCAGGGACTCAGGAAGCTGTGGGCCTCTGTAAACCCTGCCTTTGTCTCTCTCATCAAAGGTGAGCCCTTACTCTGCCTACCTCCATGATGCAGCCCTGCTTTACGCGAGGACTGTGAAGGAGATGATAAAAGCTGGAAGAGATTTTCGGGATGGGCAGCTACTGGTCAGTGCACTGAAAGGTCCCAATCAGACCACAATGCAGGGTAAGTGACTCTTGGCTGCTGGCTGTTTTTATTTTATTTATTTATTTATTTTCTTAACTCAGGCCTACCACCACAGCCATGGAGGCTTTGAGATATTGAGCATATGATTTAGGGCCTCTTTTAGGGTCTCACACTGAATTGCAGAATTCACGTTGCTCGTGGAGAGTCCAGTTTTCTGTAAGGACAGTGGAGGTATAATTTCTAGTCTGCTCAGTTTGCTCTGCCCAGAAAGCTACCCAGACCAGATACAGACCTTGGGGTGCCTCATCCTCTTCCCCTCCCACAGCTCCTTTCAACCAGAATCCATCCACAATAGAAATAAAGAAGTGAAACCTGCTCCCTAGAGCTACAACCACAATCTTTCCCATGATCATCCTTCATATGGTGGAGCTGGCATAACCCACCACTCAGCAGCCTCTAGAGAGCGATCTGACCTCATTTTTACTTCATTGCAGGGGTGAGTGTAGGCTTGGAAACAAGCTACTTTGAGATCATCCTCAAAGCTGACCAGGTGCTTTAATCTGTCTGTGTTCCAGTTTTCTCACCTGGAAGGCAGACATAATACCTGCTACCACATAGAATGGTCATGACCTGCATTTATGGAGAGCTTTCTTTATACCACATCATGCACCAAGGGGTTCCATGTGTTACCCCATTTAATCCTCACGCAGCCCATTGGCAGGCATTATTACTACCTGTATTACACAATCTCAATGAGTTACTGAGAGTACAAAGGTTATGTAACTTGTCTAAGGTCACAAAGTTATTAAAGGACAGAGTCAGGTTCCAACAAGGCCTGCCTTTGTCAAGGGTCATGTTCTTCACTGTTGTGTAACACTAAGGAGTCGTGGAAATATACGAAGTGTCTGGCATATAGGATTTGCTTATTAAATGGTTGCTATTTTTATCTTTGCTTTGGCTTACCACTCGCTTAATAAATTATGACCCAAAATCTGTCTTAATTTTTTTATAGAACAGGAGCCAAGTGGTAATGCAATTGGAACCAGAGAAAGGTCCCGGGTTTGTATTCTGGGACTTCCCTGCATATAATGAGGGGGTACACATGTGTGCCTGCACCCCAGGCTGGGTGAGATAGGGGGCAGATCATGGCATGGGGACCTTATTGGGGTGCCTGTTTCTCTCTGTCTTGTGAAGGAAATAAATAACTTTGGAAAATGTTAAAGAGCACAACCAATGTCTGCTCTGTGAGGTTTTTATAGACTCATTTATCCATCAATACCTTTATATGCCACTTTATCTCATAAAATATCCTTTGCAAGTGGAAATATCCCTCTCCCCTTTCTTCTTTCCTTCCAGACTCTGAAGCATTTGCTTAGGAAATGGGAGATTAGGAGAGGGAGATCCTTCTCCCTGCTCTCAAATTAATCCTTTTGCTTCCTCTTTCTTACCCTTTTAGAGATTCCTAATGCTGGGATTAGGAGAGGGTGGGAGGGTCAGCAAGGCCTTTTACTTGGTTCTGAGACCCCTGGGCTCCTTTCATAGACCACGGCTGAAGCCTTCCCCCCAAGTCCTTCCAAACTGGCTTCTCTTTCCTTATGGGCTCCGGACTGGCCTCAGCAGAATTGTCTCTGCTTCTTGTGTTTATTTCTGTCGCCCGGTGACCAAGGCCACAACCACATGTGTCGCTTGTGCTGAGGGCCTTTACACCAGTCTACATGAGGTGCTCTCACTCAGAGACCAAGTTAGCAAACAGAGCCTTCTGCCCCCACGCTTTTGGTTTTGGCGCAGCGAGTAAAATGCACCAAAAGCAGGGGCTCTGGCTGCTGCACAAGCTGCAGCCAAACCTCAGTTCAGGAAGGAGCCATGTTCAATACCCACATTCAGAATGCTGGTGCATGTGTGCATGGCACGGCCATGTGGCATACTGGGAACAGGGCACTTGGGACCCAATAGGTCTGCGTTTGTGCCCCTCCCTGGCTCTGGAAGGAAAATTCCAGGGATTCTGCATCTCCCAGTCCCACTTGTTAGGAGCAGATGAGTCCCTGCTCTGCAGGGTTCGCTGGGACTAGATGTGTGAAATCACCACCGCCTGCAGTACCAGGCACATAGTAGGTGCTCAGTACATGGCAATTCTGTGTCCTGTCCCCAGTGGGGACAAATCAGCAACAAGGGCTTTGTCAGAGCATGTGTCCTCGTTAGCATGTGGAGGAGCTGCACTGTATCTGTCCCTCTGCGATCTCTGATGTGCTCCTCTGTCAGTGGAGTTTGGCAACATCCAGAGAACAAAGCACAGACAGAGCCAGGACTGAGCACCCTGCCAAAGCCTTGGGGCACCTCAAAACCAGGAGGGCAGGGCTCACCTGAGAACAAAGCTGGAAACTTTTGCCCCAGGAGCCTGGCAGCAGGCCGGGGTGGGATGAGGAGGAAGGCAGGGACTAGAGGAGGAGGCTGTCCCTGTCAGCCAATTGCTGCCATGTATCACATTTCTGATCATTTGAGGGAAGCCATGAAGTTTCATATGAAATTGTTTAGAAACTCTTTTTTCCTTTTTAAACACTGAGTGGACCTCAAGGTGTCGGCCTAATATTATACGCCTATCTGCTCGGTGTGACCCTTGATCCTGTCCAGGATGCCACCTCTGAGCTATCTTCTTCCCTTCTCTGTCCCCTGTTGATCGTGTTGCAAATTCCTTAAAATGGCAAACACTTCACACCTGGCTTTTGTTACTGATGTGCACTGGGGCAGGCTGGCATTTCCAGCCAGTTTCCTTTCTCCCCCCTTACCTTGGTATATCTTCTCTCTTTCCAGGAATCACTGGGCCTGTGTTCATGGACTCCCAGGGAGAAAGGCACATGAATTACTCCATCTATGCCTTGCAGAAATCTGGAAATCGGTCCCTTTTTCTTCCATTTCTTCATTATGACAGCTGTCAGAAAGTAATCAGGTATCAGCAAGACATTTCAGCAAGTTCAGGCTATGGTATAGGAAGGCAGAGAATGGCTGGCGGTCTTGCTGGGAGGCCAGTTTGGGATCCACTCCTAAAAGCCCCCTGCAAGTAGTGTGGTGCTCTCGGAACTCATAAGGATCAACTCTGGGTCCTCAAGATGGTTTAAACTGTGGGCACGGCTTAACTGTTTTGGATTCCAGTATAGAACATAGCATTTCCTACCTGTACCTCCATAGAGGACTGGGCCTCCTCTGATGCTCCAGCCAGGACTGGTCCCTTTTGGTGGGTGGTCTTGTAAGAGGCTTGGGGCCTGGGGTGGTAGAGGATGCATAGGGAGTGGTAGGTTGATGAAGCCCAGCACTCCCAAAAGAGATTGGTCCACAGTCCGTGAAAATAGTTCATCTAGACCGCCTAACTCTGAAACAGAGAGATGTATGGACATTAGGACCCTAGGGCCATTCTGGGTCTCCAGTCCTCAGGAATCTTTGGGGAACTCTCTGCTTTTGTTCTCTTATCTACAAATCAATGATGAACCAAAAATAAAACTAAAATTTAATTCAATTTCTACTTGCCCCCTCTACCACTAACCCAATCCAGATATATATTTTTTGGAGAGGTTTTTGCTATAGGGCGCGTGTGCTCACCAGAAAGTCAGAGAGAGACAGAGAGATAGAAAGCAAAAAATTACCCCCCAGGGGCGATGGCCACAGCGCAATCCCTTCTCCTCCGTTCTCCTCTCAGGATTTTGGGCACACACGCGCCTGGCATGAGTTTAAGCCTCCAGGTCCGGGACTCAAATCGCGGTTGACTTCATGGGACTTCAGCGACATAGCCATTATGCTAACTGCTGTTCCCAACCCAATCCAGATTTGATTTTATTCCAGACTTTTAAATCCAAAAATAGACACTATATTTAAATCAAAAGATCGAGACAGCTATTCCACCTGCTAAAAGATACTGCTTTCCATTTATTTGATTACCTGAAGGCTGGATTTGAAGCATCTAGGAGAAGCAGGAAAATTGGACAGGTCAACAGAAATTTGAATTAAGAGACCGAGATCTAATTTTTGCAAATAACATGTGTGTTTCAGTTTCCTGTACTATACAGGAAGTAGAGACAATGGAAGAAAAAGAAATTGAGTGAACACTACTTTTATTTTTTTTTAAGACCCACAGAGCATTTCTCCACTTTTACTTGGCTCCATGGCTTTCTTCCTGAAGACAGATCTGGCTGTGGATTTGATAATGAACTCTGTGAAACTGGGCCTGCTTTTACAGGTAAGTATGGCTATTGGAGAAGCAGTAGGGGAAGATTATGGCAGAGGTTTTCCAAACGCGTTATGGCAGAGTTTCTCAATAGCAGCAGCACTCTTGACATTTGGGGCTGGATAATCTTTGTGTGGGGGGAACTGTTGTGTACGTTGTAGGTGTTTGGCAGAATCCCTACCATCTACACACTAGATGCATAGTTTCCAGGCATTGCCGGATATCCCCTAGGGGACAACATCCTCTACCTCCCCTGTAGAGAAGCACTGCTCCAAGGAAACCTATCTCCTGAGACTGGATTCTCAAAAACTTTATTTCTAGGGAGGTAGAAAGAGTCTGGGCAGGAGATTATAGCTCACAGTAGTTAGGGGCCTGTCCCAGAATCACAAGGATCATACCTGGAAAATAACCCTAAAGAGAGGATGTGGTAAATGTTTAATAACATTCTTCACAGGAAATATTTATACAAAGGGAGAGGTGAGTATGGTTGTCATGGGAACTGCAGGGGTATTCAGGGAAGGATTCCTGGAAGAGACAAGTCTAAGGGGATTCAGGTATCCTCCCCTGGACCACGCCCAGGCAGCCAATTCTTAGGCAGATATGAGCAACGCCTTGTCTCTGCTCCTAGGTGTGACTGCTTTGATTCTCACGATGACACTCCTGGTTTCTGTCCTGGGAGCTGGCATCATAGGTCTGATTTTAAGGATGCAGAGGGCAAAACTGCAGAGGCAAGATAAAGACACCTGGTGGCAAATCAATTATGACAACATCACTGTTCTGCCCCCAAACAAGGTGAGGCCACACACGACTCTTTTGTCCACTTTCCTACCATGGCTGATGATTCTAAAAGGGCGCTTATGAGAGAGGCTGACTCATTTATAAAGCAAGCACTTGGCAGAGTCTTGAGGCTTGAGTTCTCATTCTAGGCTTCCTATTTACTTGCTGAATATCTCTGAGAACATCATTTCATCTTCCTGAGACTCAACTTTTTAATACTTCAAAATGATCAATGGTCTCAGAAGTTCCCTTCAGGTCCGTTACTCTGTGGGTAGGAACTACACCCTGCTCAAATGTTAACTGTCTCCTAGGGAATATTTACTTATTTTCAAAACCACATTAACTCAGGGCCAGCAGGTGGCGTGGTAGTTAAGGTACTGGACTCCCACATGCCCGACCATAGTTTAAGTCGAGACCTGGTGGCTTGCTTTCTCACTTTCTCTCTCTCTCTCCCAATCATCCCCTATAGCAAATTAAAATAAATAATTCTTTATTTTGAAACACTAACTCTTTTTTAAAGAATTATTTTATTATTTTTTAAAATTTGCTATAGAGCACATGCACTCACAAGAGAGAGATAGAGAGGGCGAGAATGAGAAAGCAGGTCACCAGGTTTGGGACTCGAACCACAGTTGGCCATATGGGAGTCTAGTGCCCCAACCATCATGCCACTAACTGATTCCCACATTAACTCCTTTAGTCTGATGATGAGCACAATTAAGATTTGTTTTCTCAACAAATACTTGTTGACCATCAACTGTGCAATGTATAGGGATACCCCACTACAAAATGCCTTCAGGGGGAGGCGAATGGTGTCTGCAAGGTGAGAAAGAAGCCCTGCAGGTGGACAGACTAATGGTCTCAGCATCATGAAGGCTTCAGAGAAGAGGTGACATTTGGGAAGAGTGAGTTTGCTAGTGATGACAAGGAGAGAAATAACATGGACACAGGACATGCCAAGATGTGATGTGCTTAGGAATGGGAAGCCGGGCTGGTACCAAGTCAGGGGACTTCAGAATGCTAAGCCTAGGAAAGTTGGATTCCTTAGTAAGTCACTTCCAAATGTCCTAGGGGTTCTGAACCTTCCTCTCTCCTCAGCAGCACAAGCAGTTCTGCTCTGATCTATCTGATTCTACATTATGGTTCCAGATAAGATTTTCCTTGAAAAACAGAGCTTCTGTGCTCTGAGGATGTTCTTTAGATGTTGGGAGAAACAACTGATGCTGGAGGTATTAAACAGAGAGTAACCTGCTTAGACATTCATTTGGAAAATTACTTAGCCCAGGTCATACACTCAGGTAAGTTTCTGAGTTGGGATTTGCATCTTTGCAGTCTGGATTCAGAGCCTATCCTCAACTCCACCGTCCATGGTAGTTCAGATGCCAGGAGTAATACATGTAGCAGACAGGCACTCATACTTTGGGTCAGAGAGATCGGCTCAAGCCCTGACTCTCCCATTTACCATATGACCTTGCTGCTCAGTTTCTTTATCTATAAAACACAAGCTCCCTGACACTTGCCATGGTGCTGACAGCAGTTGTGTCCTGTTTTACAGCCATCCCAGAGAGGCACTCCTGTGTCAAGAGGCAACAGCAGCAATGCGTCTAGTGTGATTTCTGCAGACCTCAGCTCCTTTGCCAAGAGCCAGCAGTGGGAGGAGCTCTTTCACGTCCCAGTAGGGCTTTACCAGGTACTTCTGAGGGCAAGGGCTACATGAAGGTCTTAGTGTGTGTCTCTGTCCTGTTCTCTGCATGAGCAAAAGCCAAGGCAGTCTAGTGACTCCAGACAGGTACTTCTCAAACTTTAATGGGACTCTTGTATTGTTTTAAGGATTTCTTTCTTGAGAGAGAGAGAGAGAGAGAGAGAAAGAGAGAGACACCAGAGCAACAAGGTCTTCATGTGATCCACTCCTGGCCTGGATCATGGGCATATACAAGGATCCCTCAGAATGCAAACTCAGGACTTCTCCTTGTGACCTCAGTCCCACGGTGCTGCATTACCACTGCACCACTGCAGCTGGTTGGGGCTCTTGTTAAAAATGCAGATTAAGTGTCAGTAGGTCTGCAGTGGCACCTGAGATTCTGCATTTTTTAAAGTTTATTTCTTTTGTGAGAATGTGAGGGGGAGAGAGAGAGAGAGAAAGAGAGAGAGTGAGAGAGAGAGAGCACTCAACAGGTCCTTCATGCTCTGATCCACCCGAGCTAGCCTAAATCACAGACACACGTGCCTGGCGTAAATGGGGAGGCCTGGGCATATGAACCCAGAACCTTTCCCATGCAGGTCCAGTTGCATAACTGCTGCACCATCACTTGACTCCGAGAGTCTGCATTTTTTTTTTTAAATAACCAGAGGACATGTGTACTCACCAGAGAGACAGGGGTGGGGGGGGAGGGAAGAAAGCACCTCCTCCATGGAGTGTTCTCATGTCGCAATCCTTTCTTTACCATTTCTCCATCCTGTTGGGATTTTGGGCACACACACACACACACACACACACACATACAGTGTGGCTTTTTACAAAGATTTATTTAATTTTATTTATTATTAAAAATTTTAGTATTAAAATTATAAAATTTTATAAAATAAAATAAAATTTTATTTTATTTATTATTATTACTATTTTTTAACTTGCTATAGGACATGTGCAGCTTATCAGAGAGAGACAAAAAAGAGAGGGGAGCCGCCAGGTCCAGGACTCAAACCACAGTCATTCATGTGGGAGTCCAGCACCTTAACCACCATGTCACCTGCTGGCTCCAGTTCTGTGTGTTTTTTAAGCTGCTAGGGCTCGGATTCAGTCGGCCATGTGGGATCTGGCTTCCTTAAGTACTAGGCTATGGACTAGCCTGAGAGAGTCATTTCTTTTTTTCTTTTTTGGAGAGGTTTTTGCTATAGGGCGCATGTGCTCACCAGACAGGGAGAGACAGAGAGACAGAAAGCGAGAAACCACCCCCCAGCGGAGATGGCCACGCCACAATCCCTTCTCCTCCATTCTCCTCTCGGGATCTTGGGGACACACGCACACGCGCCCAGCGTGAGTTTTAAGCTACCAGGTCCGTAACGCAAACCACGGTCGACTACATGGGAGTCCAGCAACATAGCCATTACACTAACTGCTGGTCCCCCGAGAGAGTCATTTCTAACAAGCTCCCAGGTGACTCCTATGCTGGCTTTTAGATCAGACTCAACTTTGTAAACTAAAATTTTCTGTTATAATGGAAATAGGCCAGATTTGCACTGCTGAATCTGGTAGCTGCTAGTCTCATGTGACTATCTAACATGAGTGTGCCTGGGGAACTGAATTCTAAATATGATTTAATTTTAATTTATTAAAAATTTTAATAGCCCCACATGGCTATGGCTCTTTTACTGGACAGCACAGCCGATTAATGCACAGCATGGATGATTGCATGGATTCTGGTCCTTCTGCAGTGCAATCATTAGCAACTGCTAATGCCTGGGACATCATTCCCACCTGTCCTTTCCCACCCTCCCCTCCATGCCCCAGGCCATTATACCAGCCTGTGCTTAGCAATCTTTTGGAAATTCAAGTCCCCTGGGAAAAAATTATGAAAGGGAAAGAAGTCTATATTTATTCTTTAAAATAGAGGTCCTGGAGAGTAGGGCAGAAAACTTCAAGCAATCCGTTGCTCTAAATTGGGGTTAGGAAAGACTAGGCCCAGTTCATTTACTAGGCTACTGAACTTATTATATTTTTCTAAATATTTACATACTGGAGTTTTCAAACTACATAAACCTCTTGAGGCCACCATTTGTGCAAAACTGCCCATTTGGAGAAGGGAACCAGCAATCCATAGCATATCACTATCTGATTAACCTTCCTAAAATGTGCCTGAACCCAGATTGATATTACTTTATTTTTTAAAAAAACAAATATTTCTTTCTTTAGAAAGAGAGAGAGAGTGAAAGAGAAGGAGCAAGACCCCAGTGGGGTCTTCACACTTGTGATCCACCAGCAACGTCAGCCAGTTAGGATCATTAGGCATGGGCGTGCATGCCCGGTGTGTACAGGGTAGGAACCTGGGACTGTCCCATGTAACTTCAGCATCACAGAATGTTGCATTACGGCTGGGCCAAGATTGGTGTTACTTTTGACCTCGTTTTACAGATGAGGAAATGGAGACTTGGAGAAGTTAATCCCTAAAAGGTTGCTTACATAGTGAGTAGTAAAACTGGGCTTTGAAGCAGGCATGTGACTCCAGACTTACACTTAGGACCTCAATTCATGATTTCCTCTGAATGATAATGGGACGTTATTGTATAACAGAAAGAGTATGGTCTCAGAATCAGATGTTCAAATCCTGCCTGAACTACCTACAAATGTGCAGTCTTGGACAAGTTACCTAACCTCAGTGATTTCACCTGGAAAAGGACTAGTCATATGTATCTTGCAGGGCTCTGACCGCAGTTACGTGAGTTCATATATGTTAAGCATCTGGCTCAGTGCCTGGACACAGCACCGTGATTCCAAAGGGGTTGATCTGGGCGCCAAGGAGCTTGATGATCTCTGTCATAGGTGGATTTCATGCCAGTCTTTCTGCTCCCCTCCCTAGCCCTTTCTGAGTAGAGCTTTTTCTGGGTCACCTGAGTTAAGAGTATTCCTCTCTATCTCTGGTTCCAGGGAAACCATGTGGCCATCCGTTATGTTGGAGACCAAGCAGAAGCCTGGGTTAGGAGGCCCACTGTGCTGCAGGAAATCCGGCTGGTGAGACCCCACCCTGAAGGAGCGGGGAAAGCAGTGCTGCACGCTGCCCCATGTCATTTGCCAGCTCTGTGTTCCCAGCCTTAAGGAGTAGCCTCCACCCAAAAGAAGCAATGGTGGGAGGTTGTTTTCCTTAACTTGATCCACCATCCCTAACCCCAACAGTCCAGGCTTTAGACTTCAGACCCCTTGGCCTGGCCCAGGTACCTGAAGCTTATCTCTGCTTTTTCCTTTAATTCTTCCTGACCTTAATTCTGGTCTTTCATCCTCTGTGTCTGTGATGGCTGCTTACCTGCCTTGAACCTGGTCCTTGGAGGGAGTTAGGTTCCTGGGTCTGACTTCCTTCCATATCTCTGACCTCTTGTGGTCCATACACTGGCATAGATAGCAATAAAGAAACCAGCAGGGCTGGTTCTATTTCCTGGGGTGTATTTAATTAATCCCAAAGCTAAGGTTAGACTTTGATCATTCTTCTGGTTTATTTGCTGGAGAGAGACTTCCTGGGTTTACCTTCCAGTTCTGTAAGTTGTATAATCTTTGACAAATGACTTTAGCTGTTGTGCCATCAGCTCCCTCATCTGTAAAATGTGAGCAGTAATAGTTCTTATCTTACAAGTGCTTTGTGAGAATGAACCGGAAGGATGTAAAGCTCATAGCACAGTCACTGGCACAGAGATACCCTCTCTACCTGAGTTGTTATTGCCATATGATTTCCAGATGTGTGAATTACGGCATGAAAACGTTGTTCCCTTCTTTGGCATTTGCCCAGAACCACCTAACATCTGCATTGTCACCCAGTATTGCAAAAAAGGAAGCCTTAAGGTAAGCAAAATAGTAGATCTTACCTCAGCTTTGATTAGCTACAGCTAATAAAGAACCTTATCAATGCTTTTCTCCTGTTCCTCATGAAGTTTCTCTCTGGTCTAATTGTAAGACCTGAGTTATCATATTAGGCTGCCTGCTAAGGATCAAGTTGCCAAGTGTCTGGTTTCCTTTAACCTGGGTAAAAACTGAGCTTGAGTTCTTTTCCTGAGATGTTATGGCTACTCCTGTG
Organism: Tupaia belangeri chinensis; assembly: GCF_000334495.1. Classification (NCBI taxonomy): domain Eukaryota; kingdom Metazoa; phylum Chordata; class Mammalia; order Scandentia; family Tupaiidae; genus Tupaia; species Tupaia belangeri. The sequence goes on from NW_006159894.1 coordinate 4,493,109, forward strand.
TTGTTTCTGGGCCCATCCTACCCATGTTATATGGCCATTGGAGTTATGTCATGAAGAAGGAAGTGTTTGCAGAACTCAAGATTGTCCTTTTTCAATATTAAAAAAGTCTGGTTATGGTATCCTGGGCAGATTTCCAGTTAATTAACCCCACTTTGTATTAGTTCTGACCAATACTGATCAAATATATTCGAGTAAAATCTGTTCAATGTATGAAACTCACTATGCTTCAGGTTGAGTCACTGATATTATTTTTAATAACTATTTTTTAGGACATCTTGAGAAACTCAGAGCATGAAATAGATTGGATATTCAAACTCTCATTTGCATATGACATTGTCAATGTAAGTATAATGTAAAGTTATACTAAATACCATAGTGTTTTTGTGTTGTTTTATGTCTCGAATTAAATTGAACTATAATCTTTCCTGAAAATTTTGGTTCTCTTCAGACCTTCTCTTCAAACAAAGTTTGATTCCAGCTCTAAATTCTACTATTTCAGTCAAGTTTTCCATTCTTTTCTCCTTCCCGATTGCAAGTAAATACAGAGAGAGGAAAGTATTTTACACTAACATTGAAATGGATGCTAGGCTTACCCAATCAGAAATGAGCAGGACACTTCCATCTGAAGGCAGAACTTTATTCCAAAGAGAACCTAATAATTAGACAATGACTTGAGCTAGGGCAGGGGATTTCAAATACTTCTTCCTTCTCTCTAGTTTCTGATTTCATTCCTCAGAAAGTGGGGATCAGTGCCATAGCCACTACGCTGCTGACCCAAGAGGTAGGTTAGTGATGCGGACCTGAGAAGGTCTATAAGCAGGCCAAATCTCCACTTTGGGCACATGGGCTGTGGAGGCTGCAAAAAAGGGAAGAAGAAGAAGAGTAGCGATAATATATATAGTACCTACTTCTGGTCAGGCACTTTCTAGTACTTTGTATATGTTAACTCATTTAATCTCACAACAAAACATAAGGTAGATATTATTGCTCCTATTTTGCAGATGAGAAAATGAAGCACAGGAAGTTCATTTAACTTGCCCCAAATCTTACAGTAACTACAGAGTGAAGTTAGATTTTTAAATCTAGGCACTTTTTTTTTTTTTGAGAGGTTTTTGCTATAGGGCGGGTGCGCTCGCCAGACAGACAGAGAGAGATAGAGACACAGAAAGCAAGAAATCACCCCCCAGGAGGGATGGCCATGCTGCAATCCCTTCTCTTCCATTCTCCTCTCAGGATCTTGGGCATGCATGCACATGTGCTCGGAGTGAGTTTAAGCTACCAGATCTGGGACTCGAACCACGGTTGACTACATGGGAGTCCAGCGACATAGCCATTATGTTAACTGCTGGTCCCAAATCTAGGCACTTTTGAGTGTTGCACACCACAGCCCCCACACCCCCCCCTCGTTTTTATTTTTTCTAAGAGATTTTTGCTACAGGGCATGTGTGATCTCAAGAGAGACAAAGAGACAGGGAGAAATCACCCCTGAGGGGCCTGGCCATGCTGCAATCCCTTCTTTTCCACTCTTCTCCTGGGGTTTTGGTCATGTATGCACATATGCCCATGCCCACCATGAGTTTTAAGCCACCAGGTCCAGGACTCGAACTATGTTCAATTATGTGGGAGTCCAACAACATAGCCATTATACCATTTGCTGGTCTCCCCAAACTATAGATTACTATTTGTATTTTGCAACAGGGAGAAGTAAATCTCATGTCTACAAGCCCAATACGGACTGACAGGGGAAATTTGATGAAAAGTAGAGGCCTATTTCTACCTGTCACTGTGAAGGCATGTGGGCGGTGGTGGGGAGGGGAGGTTGAAAAATGGCAGCTAGATCTGAAAGTCCAAGATGACTCATTGCCTCAAAGGGCCATCACCTAGGGATGCAGCTGGCAATAAGAGATGGAGGTGGAAGAAATGGAGCTGACCAGTTAAGCTGTAGAGTGGCCATTTTAGTGTAAAACAGCATCCAAAGACTGTTCTGTTTAACCTGGGCTTAATCCAGCTGTTACTTATAAAGCTTGCTACATATCCCTTCACTGTCAGGAGGGACCATGAATAAGGAATGCATTCTGGTAAAGAATTCCCTCAGCCTGACATATAGGCAGAAGGGCAAGAGCTGGTCATCAACTATCAGTCAACAGTCCAGCCAATAGTCGATATGCCCATCCGTCAACCAACTGATCCCTGTTGGGAAGAAGAGCCTGCCTGGGTGTTGTGAGCTGGAAAGGTGAACCATAAACTCTGCTCTCCTGGAGTGTTGGGGTAATGATTCACTGAGTGACTTTGCCAGGTCATTACCTCTCTCTGGATTTGACTTTTATGTAGAGATAATGAAGGATCTTGGCTTGATTGACATAGAACGGCTTTCCTTTCTCAGGGATTTTATTGCTCACCTTTAAGGAGCCAAGTTTTATGGCTTTGTGAGATTGATTTCCTAGGATTTTGTATGAAGCCAGCATATTGTTACCAAGCCAGATAGACTGACAGAGCATCTCTATAGTTGAGTATCCATGAACGACACTGAGCCACTACTATTAGTACTTCATTAAAATTTTATTTATCACACTTTCTTTCTCTCTGTCTCTCTGGTGGGTGCAGATGCTCTGTAGCAAAAATATCTCTAAAAGGAAAAAAAAATATTGATCATCTGTTAAGGGTTTATCCTACTCTAGGCCCTTTTGTAGGAAGTTAAAAAACGTGCTTTCAGCTTTGAATGGTTTAAAATCTAACTAGAAAAAAAAAGTGTAGGGACCAGCAGTTAATGCAATGCCTATGTCACAGGACTCCCATGTTGTCGACCGCAGTTCGAGTACCGGTGGCTTAAACTCACGCCGGGCACGTGTGTGTGCGTGCCCAAGATTCCGAGAGGAGAATAGAGGAGAAGGGATTGCGGCATGGCCATCCTCCCTGGGGGTGAGTTCGCACTTTCTGTCTCTCTGTCTCTCTTTGTCTTTCTGGCAAGCGCATGCACTCTATAGCGAAAACCTCTCCAAAAAAAGGAAAGAAAAAAAGTGTAAAGATATACATACCTAATTATTTATTTATTGTTTACATTCAATTACTGTGTAACATTATAGTATGCCAAATGAATTTTCCCATCATATACTGCATATCTATCCAGATAAAATTATTTAAGTGACAGTGGATGACTGTAAAGTGGGAGGATCTGACAAGGAACCCTTTCCTACTCTGGAATTTTCTCCCCTTCCTTTCCTCACTTTTCTCTTCCCTTCCTACCAAGCCCAGACAAGTACTCTAGAGTCCAATTTCCTGTCTCCTGCTCCAATCAAAACTACTGACATCATTTATACTGGATGTGAAGAGCAATCTAGTAAATAAGTTCTCACCAACGTATAAATAACTAATGTGGCTTTTTTCAGTGTAGGAACTTGACTTTCAAGAGGCATTAACTCAAATGTTTCTTTGGAGAAATACTGAGGCAGGGCACAATGGCACTTTGAAGGGGAAAGTCTCTCTAGTATTCAATACTTACTCTAGTTCACCCCATGCCAGAAGAATGGAGGAAGCTTGGCATCTTACTTTGGAAGGATCAATGCCTCCTGAAATGGAGTGTGCACATTATGGAATCATGTAAGGAAGTGACTGATGGATGACACAACAGGGTAGATAAAGTCACATGTAGGTCCTTCAAGTCCAATTACTTTGCTAACATTGTTTGAAAGGGGACTGAGAGTAACAGAAATGTATCTGTCCTCTTAGAGCTTTGCCATGGGTTTGGGCACTGGAGTGTGCTCAGTGGGTCAGATTGTGCTTTTGGTTGTCACATACCAGTCATAAGTACAAGTCTTCTCCCTATGACTATTTGATCAGAACCTCCTCTGAGCAAGTATCAGGAAGATTTGGAGATGTTACAGACTTTTCAAGTGAAAAAAGGATATGTAAATTAAGCACCAAGGACCAGCAGATGGTGTAATGGTTATGTCACTGGACTCCCATGTAATCGACTGCAGTTCAAGACCCATACTTGGTGGCTTAAAACTCATGCTGGGCACATGTATGTGCCCAAAATCCCAAGAGGAGGATGGAGGGGAAGGGATTGTGGTGTGGCCATGCCCTCTGGGGGTGATTTCTCTCTTTCTGTCTCTCTGTCTCTTTAGCGAGCACACGTGCCCTATAGCAAAAATCTTTCTTAAAAAAAAAAAAAAGAGTAAAATAAATTGAGCACCTAGTTTGGGTCAGACCCACTTCTATGCATGAAAGGCACAGAGTAATAAGTAAGGCTCATTGTCCTGTGCCCAAGGAGCTCAACTCAATGGCACAAGCATGGGAAAGAGATTTGGAGTGTGTACTCTTCATGACTTAGGGATAAGCCTTCATTTCTAAGTAAGAAAAGGCTTGATGGATTAAGAAAATGAAGGGAAGTTTGGCATAAAAGTTATCTTGGGGGTTTTAATCCTGATTCTGCTACATACTGGCCAGGTGACATTAACCACCCTGTCTTTGTTTTCTCATGTATAAAATAAAGATAATAATATCTATCTCAAAGGATTGGTATGAGAATTAACAGATGTAAGGTATTTAGTACCATGCTTACCCCAAAACATGTGACCAATAACTGGTCACAGTCTGAGCTTGCTACATATATGTTTACCATCAGAAAGGACTGAGACAATGACCAGGGAGTGAGTTCTGGTGAGGAAGCCCCTCAGTCTGACAGGCACCCAATCAGGCTCTTCTCCCACCACAAGAGTATGTTGACTGATAGATGGGGATGCTCACTGATGGTTGGACTGCTGACTGACTGTTGATGACTAGTCCTTGCCCTGCTGCCCACATGTCAGGCTCAGGGACTTCCTTACCAGAACTCACTCCCTGCTTTTTGTCTTGGTCTCTCCTGATGGTAAAGAGATATGCCCCAGACTTAGAACAGCTGGTTTTAGCTCAGGTTGAGAAAAACAGGCTATGGATGCCGATCCATTCTGACAGGGCCACTCCACAGCTACACTGCTCAATTCCACACCTTCCCCCCACCTCATCACCAGCCACATCCCAGTGACTGGAAGTGTAGCTAGTCCAAATCAAGATGAGGAAGGACATTTAGAAGAAAAATTCGGAGGCAAAACATTAATGGGACAAAGAAATGTGGTATTATCTGTTGAAGATATTTTATAGTTTAATCAACTGGACTAGGGAGAAATGTTCACATGTTGAAATACTCACTTTGTAAGCTAAAAAATGTGATTGAATGTATAAAAAAAGTGAAATAAAAAAAGAAAAGACAATAGTTGTCAATAAGGTCTGGTGATATAGCTAAAAAAAAAAAAGATGTGCTATAAGCATAAAATTCCCCCCAGATTTTTAAGACAGTACAAAACTTTAAAAAGAACATAAAATAATTTATTATATTCATGTCAGTTATATGCTGAATTGATCATATTTTTGAATACATTGGTTAAGCAAATATACTACTAAAATTCATTTCACCTGTTTAGTTTTTTTTAAAACATGGCTACTAATAAATTAAAAACTGCACATGTAACTTATGTTATGTTCCTATTGGATAGTAATCTTATTAATTAACAATGAAATATTAATTTATTTTAATGTAAATATTAGAAATATTAATATTTACTCTATTTTCAAGAGGAAAACAATTAGGTTTACGGAGGCAAAGTTGCTTCCCAACTGGTGGGAGGCAGATTGGGATTTGAGATAGGTTATCACCAAAGGGTGTGCTCTTTCTTTCATGCTATACTTTCCCCTGGTGTTCTAGAGAGTGCAGATATGAGATCTAGAAACAGGAATCCTGTGGACCACCCAGGAATTTTCAATAGGGCATGAAATGTAGCTAGTAGACAGGTGATTGAAATGCCGAAAGTGTATGAAATTTAGCATATAAATCATGAATCCTCTCATAGTTCTATTTTTTCCTCTGGCAGTACACATGAAAATCAAGTTTTGCTCAATATAGAAAATGAAAATGAAGACACACATACTATCTCTTGGCAAGGACTGCACATCAGGGTTCCAAGGGACCCTGTGCACATGTGGTTCTCCCTCTCCGAATAAGCTCTTTTGTATGTAACATAGAATGTAAGACATCTTGTGCTGAGTGAGCTGGCATCAACAAGGGCAGAAGGAAAGTAGCAAAAGCTCGTGTGTCAGAGACAGTTTTGCTGAATGGAGAGGTCTCCCTGAAGTCAGAGAGCTGTGGATTGGACACAGGTCTCACCACATGACAGGTTTAGACTTCATCTTTGGAGCCTCATTGAGAAATCCCAAAGGCAGCCCCAGCCAGACCCCCCGATCAGGTTCAGTGGGTAGCAAATCCAGAATGCGATTCAACTTTACGATCTCAAAAACAAACAAGCCTTATTAATCAAGGGACATGGTCTCCTGATTTTTGGAGAGTTACGTAAGGTGGAGTGGGTGGCATAGCCAGTTTTCTGGATGTTTCCTTATTGGTTTCTTGTATTAGCCTCTATTTCTCATGCAGTATTGGCCTTGGGACTATGACTAAGTGAGACAATGACTCAGTCTGTCAGTATTGCTGGAGGAAGAGGCAAGTCCTTAAGCTGGTGCTGAAGAGGCCAAGGACCCTGTCCCTGGTTGCCAAAGACCATTCTAGACTCCCTCCTCAGAGTCCTCCTTGCTGAGACATCAGGGGCCAGTGCCTCCATGTAGCCACATCCACCCATGACATCACTCTTCCTTCACAGCTGGACTTAAGATTCTCTGGAACCTGGCTGTGTATCGGTGTTAGAGGTGTAAGTGTGCTTTGACCCAACCCCTTCCTCCCTCTCGGTTCCTTACCCTCCTCCACAATCACCCAGAGCACAGGAAAAAGTAAATCTAGTGGTTTCTAAGAAGCTGGACTTTGAAGGCCATTCAACCTGGGTTTATATCCCAGTTATATCCCCAACTTCTTAGGAATAATTTAAAATCTTGATTTCTCCCATTGTGAAACAGAGAATTAATTTTAATATTTATTAACTGTCTTGGGAACCAGCAGTTAGCGTAATGGCTATGTCACTGGACTCCCACGTAGTCGACCGCGGTTCACGTCCCGGACCTGGTGGCTTAAAACTCACACCGGGTGCGTGTGCGTGCGTGCCCAAGATCCTGAGGGGAGAATGGTGGAGAAGGGATTGCAGCGTGACCATCCCCTCTGGGGGGGGTGATTTTTCGCTTTCTGTCTCTATGTTTCTCTCTGTCTGGCGAGCACGCGCGCCCTATAGCGAAAACCTCTCAAAAAAAAATTAATTGTCTCAGAAAAAGACTAAATGTGATAATATGTATATAGTACCTTGCCCTATGCAAAACAAGTACTCAAAAAAGGTTTATTATTATCTCTGTTTATCACAAATTCCTATCACTGTGGATTTTAATGACACCCAGTGATCAAAAAAAAGTATTCAATCCTTTCTCACTCTCTCTGTCTTAGGCCACTTTCACCAGCCTAAGGGCAGTTGGTCAAGGATACAGACTGAGAATCAGACTGCAGAATTTCCAGTCCAGCTTCATCACTAGCCAGCTCTATGACCATGGGGAGGTTATTTTCTTTCTCCAGTTTCTCACCTGTGAAATAGAATTGATGATAATACCTATCTCTATAGGATCACTAGGAGAATTACATAAATTAGTTTAAGTAAGGGACTTAAGTTGGTGCTCAGAATAAGATTAGCATGATAAACTTTTTAAAAAATCGAACGAGATCCTTGGGAGTGACACTGTTATTTTTCACTCTTGCTTTGAAACCTCTTGGGTGAGGCAGGAGGGAGATGCTCCAGCCTCTCCAGGATAATGTTGATAAAGTGGCTCTATGATGGCCATCTACCTGGGAAACTCGGAGGCTGTTAGTTTCTTACTATCTCTCAAACAAAATATTCTGAAAACAGATGATTCAGAGACTCCTATTAAAGTTATATAAAGCATTTACACCAAATATCTAAAAATCCAAGAAACTGAAAATATTGAATAAATATTATTTAAATACCTTTTCAGTGAAGACATCAAGGCAAGTAAAGGAAACTAACCAACACTTGGGCCCCCATCTCCCTGCACTGCCATAGTTGGCTTCTAAAGTGCAGTTGGCCCTTTTCCCTTAATCCTCATTCCATCATTTCTGGATCTGCCCTGAGAAATTTCAGAGAAACGCAAAGAGCTGTTTCTTGTATTATGTTTCAAATATGATGGTTCTCATTTCCCAAAACAATCTATGCTTCTACATGTTATTATCAAATGGTTACTTCCCTCTTTAACGCCAAACCCTTCTTCAAGTCCCATCCTCCCCATGGAAAAGCTCAACCTTCTTGTTAAATGAGAATCATCACTGCCTTATGACTCACCTCCTTTAGAAAGTGTTTCCGGGTTAAGTGCTTTCTCCCATTCTCATCACTCTCCTGTTTTCATATCTTTAGCACTCAGGCTTCACTTGCATAGTTTGGAATCTGTAGCTACTATAGGTACTTGTGTTGGGGCCCAGGCATTTGTGTGTGTGTATATGTGTGTGTGTATATGTGTGTGTGTGTGTGTCTGCATGTGTGTGTCTGTGTGTGTGTGTGTTTAAAGCTTTCCAGCTTCCCAGGTAACTCCGATGCACAGCCAAAGTTAGGGACAGTTGACTAGAACAAGGCTTCTCAGACTATGATGTGCATACCAGTTACATGGGACTCTTATTAAATTGCAGAGCCTGATGCAGTAGATTAGGGTAGGGCCTGAGAGCTGTAGTTCTGCCAGGCTCCCAGGTGAGGTTAATACTGCTAGTCTCCCGGCCATCTTTCAAGTAGTAGGCATCTAGCCCAATGCCTTCACAGATGGGAAGATTGAGACCCAGTAAGGTGAAGTGGCTTGCTTAAGAAGACTAAGTGGTAAAGTCTAGGTTTGAACACATGTCTTCTGACTCCAGTGTTTTATCTTCCTTCCTCATACATAACAGTAATAATAAATTTTTAGCGTTCCTCATTTTATTGCCTCAAGACACTTAAGTATATAAATGGTATATGATTTATTATATGTACATAATAAAATAACCTTTTTTTAAAAAGTTTTGCTATAGGGTATGTGCTCACTAGAGAGAGACAGAGAGAAAGGAAAAGTAAGAAATCACATCCCCAGAGGGGTTGGCTACTCTGCAGTCCCTTCTACTCCATTCCTTTGGAATTTTGGGCATGCACGCACATAGGCTCAGCGTGTTTTTCAAGCCCTCTGGGTCCAGGACTTGAACTGGGCAGTTAACCATGTGGGAACCACCTGCCTCAACCACCATGCCACTTGACTGGCCTTAAATAGTCTTAATGATAGTGTTTCTATTGATATTCTTTATCATATTAATGTATTTAATAATACAATTTTCTCATATAAATAATTTATTTTAAATATTTACTTTTTATAATATACCATAACCAGTATCTCACTTTTTTACATTTTTATTTACTTTAGACATTCAATCACTACACATTACTTAACTTACAAAGTGAATTTACCCAACTTGAATACATTTCACACCAGTCTAGTTGAAGATAACCACATACATTGTCATTACATTATCAGATTACAGTCTATTTCTGTGTCCCATAAATATCTTGTCTCTCTGTTACTAGTACCTCACTTTAATCTTGACCACCACATTGTCACTTCCATTTCACAAGAATAAGAATTATGGGATTGGGAACCAGCAGTTAGCGTAATGGCTATGTCGCTGGACTCCCATGTAGTCGACCGCGGTTCGTGTCCCGGACCGGTGGCTTAAAACTCACGCCGGGCGCGTGCCCAAGATCCCGAGAGGAGAATGGAGGAGAAGGGATTGCAGCGTGATCATCCCCCCTGGGGGGTGATTTCTCGCTTTCTGTCTCTCTGTCTCTCTCTGTCTGTCTGGTGAGTGTACGTGCCCTATAGCAAAAATCTCTCCTTATAATTAAAAATATTTAAAAAAAAAAAGAATTATGGGATTAAAGTAACTTGCCCTCTGCTAAATGGTAGATCTGGGATTTGAGCATAGGAGCCTGACCACTAAAATAAATTTATTTTAGTCTGGACTTGCCTTCTTGGCTCAATACTGAGAAGCCAGACATAATTTTCTCCTTGAGACCAGCAGATAGTGTAACAGTTATGTCACCGTACTCCCACGTAGCTGACTGTGGTTCGAGTCCCAGTCCTGGAGGCTTAAAATTCATGCTGAGCGTGTGTGCATGCATGCCCCAAATTCTTAGAAGAGAATGGAGAAGGAACTGTGGCATGATCATCCTCCCCGCCCCCCGAGGGTGATTTCTCGCTTTCTGTCTCTCTACAGTACGTCCTACGGCAAAAAAACTCTGTCTTAAAAAAAAAAATTCTCCTCTCTTGGTGTCCTTGCTGAGGAGTCAACTCCATAGACAAGAAACTATGCTGGTGGCTCTTGAACAAATGAACACAGAGATAGACATGTCCCCCTACCCTGGGCCCATCTGCATTTCCATCCCTTTGTCTCTCTGCCTCTGTTTCTTCCAGCAGTGGCCATTGGCACCTGCACAGCTTCATTTGCTCATTGTCACCCTTGCAGGGCATGCTGTTTCTGCACAGGAGCCCTCTGGGCTCTCATGGCAACCTGAAGCCTTCCAACTGTCTGGTGGATGGTCGGATGCAAGTGAAGCTGTCGGGATTTGGGCTGTGGGAACTCAAGTATGGCCAGACGTACAGAACATACAATGAGAAAATGACCAACCACGCAGGTAACTATTGGCAAATCTTGCAGCCACTAGCTTCTGGCAGAACCACCAAGGGTTCCCTGTCTCATCTATGCTTCCTGGTGCTCAGTTGCACAGATACCTATGGGTGGGCCTTACTTTGGAACTGGTGATGTGTGGCTATTCTCACCCAAGGAGAACTAGAAAACTAACAGCCCTCCAGGTGGCCTGAGTACATGGTATGATGTCTAGGTTAGGGGACTGGTTCCCTTCCTGGCTCCATTGGGCCACCTGAAGCAGTAACTATTGCCTTTTACTTTAGTCCTCTATATCCCTTTCTTTATCATGCTATGTTCTCAGTGTGGTAGCTAAGATCTGCCAGGTACTCTACAGATAGCAAAGTTTGGTAGTTCTCTGTCATCTACATGGCTGTCCTCTTATGTGGGCAACATAAAAAAAGGAGAAAGAACGAAAATCCCCTTTAATTCCCTGGTCACAAGCAAGCCACTGTTAATATGCCAGTGCAAGTCCTTCCTGATTCATTTCTCCATATTCACACGCAGGGACCCTTATTTGTCTTTCAAATCAGACACCGTAGGACCTGATTTCTCAGGGGCTGACTGCTTTCCTCTTCTTGTGCTTCCCTGAGAGTGAAGGGGTGGCTTTTACAACTTAATACTGCAGTTGCCTCACTCATGTGGGCATCCCCTTGCTTTGCAGAGCTTTATTGGACGGCTCCAGAATTGTTGCGGCTTCCGGAGGTGCCCTGGTCTGGCACCCCAAAGGGAGATGTGTACAGCTTTGCCATTCTGATGAGGCAGCTTATCTGCCACCAGGACCATGGGCCCTTTGATGACCTCCATGAAGCACCAGATGGTAAAGTCGGGACAGACTGCTTGGGAGGCTCTGGTTGTATGGGCTAGCTTTGAAATGTTTGCTTTTCATTAGTTATTTTAGCAATTTACTATTTACTCCAATTTATTTTTTAAATAAGAAAATAAAGGACCAGTAGGGGGAGTGGTGCTTCATGGGCTGGACTCCCACCACAGTTTGCGTCCCAGACCTGATGGCTTGCTTTCTCACTTTCTTACTTTTCCTCTGTCTCTCTCCCTCTGTGTCACTCTCTGGTGAGCACACATGCCCTATAGAAAAATATAAAAAGAGAATAACAACAAATAAAATAAAAGAAGAAATTCAAAAGTTAGAAAATGAATTTTAGGGGCCAGCAGGTGGCATACTAGTTAAAGTGCTGGACTCCTGTGTGGTCAATCATGGTTCAAGTTCTGGACCTTGCAGCTTGGAATTCATGCCAGGTGTGTGTGTGTATGCCCAAAATCCTGAAAGAAGAATGGAGAAGGGACTGTGGTGCAGTCATCCCCCAGGGGGTGATTTCTCACTTTTGGGCTCTCTGTCTCTCCAGACAGCTCACTTGCCCCATAGCAAAAATCTCTCAAAAAGAAAGAACATGAACTTTATTTTGGTTAACACCCCCCCCACACACACACACAAAATCAATGAATCTAAAATTATACAATTTACTGTGTCGTAAGAGCGAGAGTGATCTTGTTAGAAAATGAGCCTGCTTATGTTAACTTTCTATCCAGAATCCTCTTCTGGCTTCCCATCTAGGAAATGAATACCAAGTCCCCACCATAGCCTACGAGATCACTGAAGGCCTCTAAACTCTGGCCTTCGTGGCCTTCTGGATTAGTATCTCAGGCTGCTGTGCCTATTACCACAAACTTGGTGCTTAAAAGAATGGAAGTTTATTCTTTTGTAGTTCCAGAAGTCAAAAATAAAGTCATTGGCAAGGCTCTGCTTGCTCCAGAAAGGCTAGGAAAGATAGCACTCAATGACTCGTCCAGCTCCTGGTGGCTACCCTAATATTTCCAGGCTTGTGGCCACATGGCTGCAATATCTGCCTCCATCTTTACATTGTGTCTTCCTCTGGGTGTCTCTTATAGGGACACTTGCTGTTGGATTAAGGGCACATTCAGATACTATGAGATAATTGCCTCAACCTAAGATCCTTAGCTTAATTTTATCTGCAAAGGTCCTTTCCTCACAAATTTGGGGGTTAGAACATGGACATATCTTTTTAGGGGCCAGCATTCATCCTACTACACCTTCCTAATTCCATCTTCCATATCTTGTATCTTTCAGTGACACTGACCACCTTCATTTGGCTACGGCATGCCATTGAATAGCACATTGCTGTGCTGCTTCCTCTGCCTGGAAATCTCCTCATATTCCTATATACAAAGTAGCCTCATTTTACCTTTTTCTATCTTAAGAACTACATAATTTTTCTTCTTCTTCTTTTTTTTTTTTTTTTGAGAGGTTTTTGCTATAGGGTGCGTGTACTCACCAGAAAGAGAGACAGAAAGCGAGAAATCACCCAGGGGGAATGGCCATGGCACAATCCCTTCTCCTCCATTCTCCTCTCGGGATCTTGGGCACATATGCACACGCGCCCAGCGTGAGTTTAAGCCACTGGACGCAGGCCTCGAACCACGGTGGACTACATGGGAGTCCAGCGACATAGCCATTATGCTAACTGCTGGTCCCCACAATTTTTTATTCTAAGATTATGCAATACATTATTCATTGTTGCACATTTTGATTGTTTTTCTTTTTTTGCTATTACAATTGTTTCAATGAATAGCCTTTTTTTTTTTTTGAGAGAGATTTTTGCTTGTATGCTTGCCAGACAGACAGACAAACAGAGAAAGAGAGACAGAAAGCAAGAAATCACCCCCACAGGGGATGGCCACACCTCAATCCCTTCTCCTTCATTCTCCTCTCAGGATCATGGGCATGCATGCACACGTGCCCATGATGAGTTTTAAGCCGCCAGGTCCAGGACTCGAACTGTGGGAGTCCAGTGTGGTAACTATTACAGCATCTGCTGGTCCCAGCACTGAGTAGTCTTTCATTTTTGTTTACATGGGTAAATGTTTCCTTGGAATGGGTTCCTAGCTGTGAAATTGAAGAGATAATTATATTTAAAATATCTTTAAAACTTTGATAAATGCTTCTTAATTGTTCACTTACGAAGGGTATATCCGGGCTTGTGTTTTGGCTGAGTCGTCTCTTAACAAATATGGATGCCTGGATTTTGGCCCCAGTGATTCCGACATCATCAGCCTAGGATGCTCTGGCCATCAGCGTTTAGGCTTTTGAAAGCTCTTCAGGTGACTGTAATGTAGGACCACTGTCTTGGACAGAGGTTAGATAAGTGTTTGGGGCAGTTGGGGAGGAGAATATGTGAGTTTCTAAGTAAACCCAATCTACCTTTCTATTTCTTAATTTAAAATTTTTGCCAGATGTACATGTGCATGCACGAAAGAGAGAGGGGAGAGAGAGAGAGAGAGAGAATGCACGCCCCAGTGGGTCCCAGTCCTACCACAATTCCTTTTTCCCCTCCATTCTCTATCTAGTCAGGATTCTGGGCACATATGCACATGCCTGACGAGTTTTAAAGCCTCCAGGGCTGGGATTCAAACCATGGTCAGCCATGTGGGAATCTGGCTCCTCTGTACAGCACTAACTGCAGTGCTATGGGGCAGGCCCTCTCTCTTGATCTTTATTTTCCTTTTTCTTGACTTGCCTATCATTTCTAGTCTGTCCCCAAGTGGCCTGTCTCAGGTCTTAGATGTAGATCATCATGTATTCCCTGGAGACTTTTTAAAAAAGAATTTCTTTAATTTTAATTTATTATCATTATTATTATTTTAATTTGCTTATCAGAGAGAGAGAGACAGAGAGAAAGGGAAAGTGAGAAAGCAAGCTGCCAAGTCTAGGACATGAACCACAGTTGGCCATGTGGGATTCCAGCACCCCAACCACCATGCCACCTGCTGCCACTGCCTCCCACCCCAGGATACTTTTTAAGCCAGCAGCCTCTGTGAGTGTACGCAGATATTAATTTCTAATTTACAGCTAAACGAAGAAGAGATGAGACTAATTCAAAAATGGTAGCTCAAAATCTAGGTGCTTCTGACTTTGGAACCAGACTGATCCACGGATATCCCTAGACCAGGCACAGGCACTCTCTAAGCCCAGTTCCCTTTTGGTCGTTGGAGGCAGGTCTGTGGGGGCGGGGGAAGGCTGCAAACAATTGGCATATTGTAAGGCTCTGCTCATAAAGTTAAATGAGAGCCAACCATGTGGAACTGTGCATACATGGGACGTCAAGCAGGAAGTTTGCAGTTTGTACCTAATTTATGGGCAAACATACTTCTCCCCTTCACTGCCCTACAAACAAGTTTGATCTCCAGGAGGGAATAAATGTTGATTCTCTGCGCACAGCAGAGCAGTGGTTCTGCAACCCTAGTGGCTATCAGAATCACCTGGAGGCTTGTTATAATGCAGACTTTTCAGAGTCCCTGACTCAGTGTTGAGGAGTGAGGCCCAGGAATGTGTATTTCTGCCAGGTTCTCAACTGTACAGATGAGCCACAATTTGAGAAGCTTTGGTATTGGGCCTTGTGGTCCTTGACCCAGCATCATCAGCATCACCTGGGAACTTGGCAGGCCCTATTTCAAGCCTGCCTCTTGGGACACTGTGGGATGGGCCCAGAAATCTATGTTTCATCTAGCTACCAGGTGATTATGATGCACACAGGCAAAGAAGAAGAACAATTTCACCAAAGTGACTAGTAAACAGTTGTAGATTATAGGACAGAAACAGCTGGTCCCACATGAATGGGTAATAAACACATGTTCTCTGAGATACGGACCCGTGGTGTAAATTTATTCCCAAAGCTTTATTCCACGTTACCAGTTCTATCATAGCATTTGCTTTGAGCTAAACAGAGGAAGGCAGAAGATGCAGTACTGATTCTTCAGTCACTGCTCTTGAAACCACTGTTGTTCCATGTCTCAGATTACACTTCATTTAAGAAGCAAAGCACAATTGCCTGGAGTCATTAACTTTTTTAGAGAGGGATTTTTGCTATAGGGCATGTACAATCACTGGAAAGAAAGAGAGAGGTTGACAGAGAGACAGAAAGTAAGAAATCACCCCTGCGGGGATGGACATGCCACAATCCCTTCTCCTCCATTCTCCTCTTGGGATTTTGGGCAGGAGACTTTTTAAAAAAGAATTTCTTTAATTTTAATTTATTATCATTATTATTATTTTAATTTGCTTATCAGAGAGAGAGAGACAGAGAGAAAGGGAAAGTGAGAAAGCAAGCTGCCAAGTCCAGGACATGAACCACAGTTGGCCATGTGGGATTCCAGCACCCCAACCACCATGCCACCTGCTGCCACTGCCTCCCACCCCAGGATACTTTTTAAGCCAGCAGCCTCTGTGAGTGTACGCAGATATTAATTTCTAATTTACAGCTAAACGAAGAAGAGATGAGACTAATTCAAAAATGGTAGCTCAAAATCTAGGTGCTTCTGACTTTGGAACCAGACTGATCCACGGATATCCCTAGACCAGGCACAGGCACTCTCTAAGCCCAGTTCCCTTTTGGTCGTTGGAGGCAGGTCTGTGGGGGCGGGGGAAGGCTGCAAACAATTGGCATATTGTAAGGCTCTGCTCATAAAGTTAAATGAGAGCCAACCATGTGGAACTGTGCATACATGGGACGTCAAGCAGGAAGTTTGCAGTTTGTACCTAATTTATGGGCAAACATACTTCTCCCCTTCACTGCCCTACAAACAAGTTTGATCTCCAGGAGGGAATAAATGTTGATTCTCTGCGCACAGCAGAGCAGTGGTTCTGCAACCCTAGTGGCTATCAGAATCACCTGGAGGCTTGTTATAATGCAGACTTTTCAGAGTCCCTGACTCAGTGTTGAGGAGTGAGGCCCAGGAATGTGTATTTCTGCCAGGTTCTCAACTGTACAGATGAGCCACAATTTGAGAAGCTTTGGTATTGGGCCTTGTGGTCCTTGACCCAGCATCATCAGCATCACCTGGGAACTTGGCAGGCCCTATTTCAAGCCTGCCTCTTGGGACACTGTGGGATGGGCCCAGAAATCTATGTTTCATCTAGCTACCAGGTGATTATGATGCACACAGGCAAAGAAGAAGAACAATTTCACCAAAGTGACTAGTAAACAGTTGTAGATTATAGGACAGAAACAGCTGGTCCCACATGAATGGGTAATAAACACATGTTCTCTGAGATACGGACCCGTGGTGTAAATTTATTCCCAAAGCTTTATTCCACGTTACCAGTTCTATCATAGCATTTGCTTTGAGCTAAACAGAGGAAGGCAGAAGATGCAGTACTGATTCTTCAGTCACTGCTCTTGAAACCACTGTTGTTCCATGTCTCAGATTACACTTCATTTAAGAAGCAAAGCACAATTGCCTGGAGTCATTAACTTTTTTAGAGAGGGATTTTTGCTATAGGGCATGTACAATCACTGGAAAGAAAGAGAGAGGTTGACAGAGAGACAGAAAGTAAGAAATCACCCCTGCGGGGATGGACATGCCACAATCCCTTCTCCTCCATTCTCCTCTTGGGATTTTGGGCACACATGCCCAGCATGAGTTTCAAGTTGCTGAGTCTGGGACTTGAACCGTGGTTTAACATGTGGGAATCCAGAGACGAAACAATTATGCCATCTGTTGGTCCTGCATAGAGTTACTTTTTAAAAAAATGAATACTCTTTCAGAATGTTTTTAGGCATCAAAAATGTAGACTTAGGGAACCAGCAGTTAGCGTAATGGCTATGTCGCTGGACTCCCATGTAGTCGACCGCGGTTTGTGTCCCGGACCCGGTGGCTTAAAACTCACGCCAGGCGCGTGTGCGTGCGTGCCCAAGATCCCGAGAGGAGAATGGAGGAGAAGGGATTGTGGCGTGACCATCCCCCCTGGGGGGTGATTTCTCACTTTCTGTCTCTATGTCTCTCTCTGTCTGTCTGGTGAGCGCACGCGCCCTATAGTGAAAATCTCTCCAAAAAAAAAAAAATGTAGACTTAAGCATCAGGTTTCAGGTTAGCCCTAGTCTGGTGGTTAAGAGAGTTGGATCTCACATGGCCGACCGTGATTTTATTTATTTATTTATTTTTTAGGGTTTTTGCTATAGGGCACGTGAGCTTGCCTGAAAGACAGAGAGAGACAGAAAGCTAGAAATCATCCCCTGGGGGCATGGCCACGCTGCATTCCCTTCTCCTCCATTCTCCTCTTGGGATCTTGGGCACACATGCACGTGTGCCTGGTGTGAGTTTAAGCCTCCAGGTCCAAGACTCGAACCATGGTCAACTACGTGGGAGTTCAGTGACATAGCCATTACGCTAACTGCTGGTCCCATGGCCGACCATGATTTTAATCCCAGCCTTGCAGAGGCTGAAAATCATGCCAGGTGTGTATATGTACATTCCCCAGATCCCAAAGGGATGGAGAGATTGAGAAGGAGTTCTGTGTAATCACACTCCGCTGGGGAAAGCTCTCTCTCTCTCCCTCCCTTTCTTTGCTTCTTTGTTTCTCTCTGGCAAGCGCACATGCCATCTAGCAATTAGGAGGGGAAAATAATTGTGTTTGTATGCAGCTTTATAACCTATATTTAATTATATTAACTAAAAAGCCCCAAAATCTATCCAGATTCCCTTAGTTTTAGTCAAATGTCCCTTTTTTTATCCCCAAAGCTTATCCAGGACTCCAAAGCACACTAGTCATCATTTCTCCTTAAGATTCTCTAGGAAGGTTTCTTAGGTTTTTGTTATCTTGATGACCTTGACACTTGTGAGAAGTGCCGGTCAGGTATTTTATAGAACCTCCCTCCCCATTTGGAACTTGTCTGGTTTCTTTTCTCTTTTGTCATAGTTAGACTGAGGTTATACGTGTATGGGGATATATTGTCGTTTTCATCACACTCTTTGAAGGGCACACACTATCTTCTACTGAAGTGTTGTTGCTTCTTGGCTCTCAGTGGACAGAGCAAGGAATACATGTGTATATTAGCTCATAGGTACACACACACACACCTGCATCTATATTAAGCTAAATGTGAATTTATACTGACATCCCTTACTCTAATTCATTACTACCATGGTTCATTCTAGTCTCCCCCACCCCTTGTTTATCTGTAACCTTCTTCTTCAACAGTGAGAATTCTGGTTCACTGGGGGGCTGGCAGATGGTGTGGTACTTAAGAGCACTGGGCTTCCACATAGCCGACCGTGGTTCAAGTCCCGGATCTGGTGACTTGTTTTCTCATTCTCTCTCTCTTGCTCTGTCCCTCTCAGGTCAAATGAAAATAAATAAAGTTAAATAAAATAACTCTTGAAAAAACAAAAATGAATTCTGATTCACACCATTGTCATTCATTTACTGTTTGTTCAATCCCAGTGTAGGTGTACAGTAGCTTCACACTTGTTCATCTGTACTCCAATGAGAAGCGACCAGATACAGTGATTGTGAAGAGCTCCTTTGATTTTCAATCTCCTAGTTCCTAGTCATTACAGAAGTTACCCACAAAGGCCAGCCTCTTTTCCCTCTTTCCCCTTCAGTGAGGTTATGTCAGACATTTGTAATATTCTTAGATTAGTTTATTATGTCAGGGTCAGCAGGTGGCGTAGTGGTTAAGGAGCTGGACTCTCACAAGGTCAACTGCAGTTGGAGTTTCAGACCTCATGGCTTGAAAATCATTCTGGGCATGTGTGCATGCATGCCCAAAATCCCAGGAGGAGAATAGAAGAGAAGAGATTGAGGCATGGCGGTCCCCTGCTGGGGTGATTTCTCACTTCCCCTCGCACTATCTTTCCCTCTCTTTCTCATCTATAGTGGGCATACAAGCCCTTTGTAGGGAGCAACCTTAAAACATTATTTTGTCATTGTCTTCATTCTATCTTGGAGTCACCTAATTCTATAACTAACATCTTTTAAAGTTTGTACTCCTTACAGTTCACTTTTTATGTTATGAAATGCTCTGGGTTTTTATCAAATACATAATGTCACGTTTCCACTACTGTATCATTCAAAATAGTCTCCCTTTCGTAAATATATCCCGTGCACTTTACCTAGCCAACTTTTCCTCCTCCCGAAACTCTTGACAATCTTTGATTTCTTTCTTTTTTTTTTTAGAGACAGAGAGATTTTTGCTATAGGGCACATGTGCTCGCTGAAGAGACAGAAAGCGAAAAATCACCCCCCAGGGGGGATGACCACGCTGCAATCCCTTCTCCTCCATTCTCCTCTTGGGATCTTGGGCATGCACATACCTGCTCCTGTCATGAGTTTTAGGCCACTGGGTCCAGGACTCCAACTGTGGTCAACTATGTGGGAGTCCAGCAATGTAGCCATTACACCATCCCCGGTCCCATATTTGATCTATTTTATGTTTCTATGATTTTGCCCTTTCTAGAATGTCATATAAACAGAATCATATAGTATATCCTTTCGAGTGGCTTCTATAATGTAGTAATGTTACCGAACTCAAATCAGGTCCCCTCGCCCAAGCGCTATAAAACCAAGCCATAGGCACATGGTGTGATGAAGGAAAGTACAGCTTTATTGCAAAGCGCAAAGCAAGGAGAGCGGGCAGCTCATGCTGAAAAGACCCAGTCTCCCTGAGATATTCCCCACATGTGTTTTTAAGGACAAAAATTAGGGGCAGAGGTCTTAGGCGCGTGATCAGTTCAGTGATTGGTTCAAGAGGGTGCTATCATCTCGTGGGCATTCTTGATTGGTGAGGCCTTAGATAATCAAATTTCTCTTCGGGTGTCTGGAACCGTTCAGCCTGGAGTCTTTGAGCTCACAACCAGCAGTTTCCAGCCTACAAAATATCTTACATATTGAAATGAAAAGCTTCTTTCCTTTAAGTGAGAGTTTTAGAGGTCAAATGGCCCTCACTCATGGTCCATGTTGGTCATTATCATAACCAAAGTCTGAAGACTGACTCTTTACTCTGGGCCATTACAATGCAAATGGACTTTATATTTCGGGAACCCTAGAAAATACATATGACTCATTCATTAAGTTGTACTGGTAGTATTTTTATTTTTTGTGTGTTTGTGTGTATGTGTGTATGTGTGTTTAGATGGGATCTCTCTGCGTTGTAATTCTCCTGGTCTATATTTGTAACACGGGTGAAATAAAGGGAGAGCTTCTGCAACTGGGGTTCCAGGAGCTGGCACTGGCTTTTTAGCCTAGGCTGGGATTTGAACCCAGGCCACCCATGTTGCCCCAGCCTATCAAGCGGCAGCATCTTACCAGCTGTACCAATATTTTTATATTCAAACTTACATACCTTATTATCAAAATATCATTTCCTTTATAATATCTGGCTAAGTGGTGTGCTTAATAAACATCAACAGAGGCTAATAAGGAAGGAAAAGAAAGTAGATTTACAAAATTAGAGAGGAGGAATATAATGGTAACATTTATTATTTGTTAAAAATAGCTTTTATGTAACAGTCTATGTGATGCAAAACTGTGTAAAGCACACTTTGGGGATTTCCAACACCAAATGCTACTACAGTCCTGAAATCGTACAAAGGCATGCTTCACTTCAAAAGAAATTTTATTTTATTTTTTAAAAAGAACTGCTTTTTATTTAATACTATTTATTTATTTATTTATGTATTTTAATTTGACCAGAGAGGAACAGAGTGAGAGAGAGGGAAAGTGAGAAAGCAAGCCTTCAGGTCCGGGACTCGAGCTGCGGTCGGCTGTGTGGGAGTCCAGTGCCCTTAACCACCATGCCACCTGCTGGCTCCAAGAAGTTTTATTTTTTACAATTTTGATTTAAACAGATTTATTAGGAGGTTATTATATGTTTTATATTAGAGTTTCTCATTTTCCAGGAGAATTCAGAATATTTTAATTAAAATACCCAGATTTCTCTGGAATTCCAACCTGTTCTATTTATTTGAAAGCCTAGGTTACAAATCTAAGGCACAAATCTTGATTTAAAGTGAAATATGCGAAGTGTCACAAAGCTCAGGTATTTGGTTATTTAACCCCAACATGAATTTCAGAAATCATCAACCGAATCAAAGACCCTACGGCATCAGTTCCACTGAGACCTTCCTTGTCTGAGGACAAAGGCTATGAAAAAATTGTAGTCATGGTGAGGATTTGCTGGGACGAATCTCCAGAGAAAAGGCCTACGTTTTCTTCCATCAAGAAAATTTTACGAGAAGCCAGTCCCAAAGGGTGAGTTAGATGTGCAACAGACATTTTCTCCTAGTCATTTAACCATTAGAATTTTCAAACTATATGACTGCGTTGGGGCTGGCAGGTCGTGCAGTGGTTAAGGCCACTGGACTCCCACATGGCCGACCACCGTTCAGGTCCCGGACCTGGTGACTTGCTTTCTCTCTCTCTCTGCCCATCTCTTGTCAAATTGAAATAAATAAATAAATAAATAAATGGATAAATAAAGTTAAATGAAATAATTCTTTAAAAAAAAACCCAACTGTATGGCTGTGATTGGGTCTATGTGGCTCAATCCCTTCGTCTTCATTCCTTCACCTCTTCCCTCTCTTCCTCCCTTCCTTCTATCATCATATACTCATTGCCCACCCTATGTAAAGAACTGTACTACATGCTGAACGAAGTGAAGCATAAATCCCCCTTTATTTTATTAATGGTACAAAAATAGATCAGGTATTAATAATCTCACTGCTCTCTTTACCCATTCCACACATCACTAGTCAATTAAGGCCTTCTTTCCCAGGGACTTTTGTCATGCCAAGGCTCATGACTAATCACTTGGGTCAAAACCATTGGATAAAAATTATTTACTAACCTTGGAACAGGTTATTGACTTATATGATGCATGCCTCTCAAAGAATTTTCCCAATAGAGTTTTCCTTTCCATTAGGATAATTGTATCTCTTGATATACTGAGTACATACAAAGATGCTACCTAAAAGTAGCTTCAGCTGATAGAAAGAGCCCTGGGCTGAGTCAGGCACTTACTCGTAATTTGGCTATTCTGCAAAAGAGTCTTAACAGTTTGTGTTCTGCATTTTCTAGATTGTATTAACTAAACACTTTTTAATAATATTTTTATATTTTTTAAAGAATTTTTTAAATAATTATTTTATTTTATTTATTCATTCATTTATTTTATTTTTTAAGTTTGACTGGAGAGAGACAGACACTGAGAGTGGGAGAGAGAGGAAGTGAGAAAGCAAGCCACCAGATTCAGGACTCGAACCCTGGTCAGCCATGTGGGAGTGTCCAGCGCCTTAACCACCACACCAGCTACTGGTCCCTATTTTTTTTTTTTTTTTTTTTTTGCTGGTTCCCTGCAGGTCCCTATTTTTATATATTTTTAATCAACAAGTGAAAAATTGTTTATGTTTATGGTGTACAATGTGATACACATAATGTGACCAGCAGTTGGCGCAATGGCTATGTCGCTGCACTCCCATGTAGTCGACGGCAGTTCAAATCCCAGACCCGGTGGCTTAAACTCACACTGCCAGGCGTGTGTGCGTGTGTGCCCAAGATCCTGAGAGGAGAATGGAGGAGAAGGGATTGCAGCAAGGCCATCCCCCCGGGAAGTGATTTCTCACTTTCTGTCTCTGTCTCTTTCTGTCTTTCTGGCGAGTGCATGCGCCCTATAGCAAAAACCTCTCCAAAAAAAAAAAAAAAAAAAAGAGACACACATATACTTTATAGAATTATTAAGCCAAGCTAATGAACATAGTGATATGTCTCAGGTCATTTAATGTGTCCTGATTGGAAAATACAGTTCCCAATGTTAAGCTAAATCCATTTCCTATGTCAATCTCCTTATCTGAAAGATAAAAGATTTAAATAATTTCTCTGAAGACTCTTCTAGAACAAGAGCTTATATCACTAGAAGAACCCCTTACATCAGACAATCTGAAAAGGAAAGAATGACTCATCCTGAAGTCTGTATTTGCAGTTGGCCATGACCATGATAAGGCACACCTGGGGGCGTGGGCGAAGGGCCATTGGAGGTCACCATTTGTTGAGTGCCTGCTGGTTGTCAGATGCGGCCCTAGGCACTGAGGCTCATGTAAATGAAGGGTGCTGCTTAAGCTCACAGAGCTGATAAAGGGCAGGCTCTGTCTGCCTCGTGGCCTCATTGCCATTGTCATTTCACTGCTGTCCTTGGGCAATTCTAGAGGGAACCCTAAGGGCGAGAAGTGTTCAGCCGGCATGTGCAGTTGGAGGTTATGCTCCACTGCAGCCCTCAGGTTCTTGGAGGAAGACGTTCATGTTTGGGTTCTTTTAAAGCCATGTGAGTGTCTTAGACAATATGATGAGCAAGCTGGAAGTGTATGCCAATCACCTGGAGGAAGTGGTGGAAGAGAGGACCAACCAACTGATGGCAGAGAAAAGGAAGGTGGAGAAGCTTCTGTCCACGATGTTGCCCAGGTATTCCGAATCTTGGGAGCTTTACAGAGAAACTCGGGGAGAAATAGTATCACTATCTAATAAAAGGGCCCACAAAGAGCGATGATTTCCATTGTTATTTTCTCAAGAGGATGTTCCTTTAAAAGGGGTCAATCATTTTGTGTATAATTTGGTACACCATGAATCCATAGGAATAAAGAATATATATGGTACAATAGATCTTTTATGTGGAAGATGGTGAATGCAGCAACTGGAGAGGGGCCACCAGATGGCGCTCTAGTCTCACGAGTATGACTTAATTCTTCAGTATTTCAGATTGCATGTCCAAAACCTTGGCACAGCGCACTGTGTACCCATGACTATAGATTCGAAAACTGCTTCATGTTTGGTTTTGTTTTCATTTGTGTACTCTCTCAACACTTGACAGAAACACTTGCTGTAAAAATTCCTGTACACTGTACACTTATGTGTGTCTTGACCAAAGAAGTGAAGGTGGGATTTTGAAATGTGTAGAGGTGAGATTGGTTGATTGAAGTAAAAATACTGATTTGTCAATTAGTGAATGATTACATCTGCTTCCACAGTGGCTGGGGGGGGGGTTACAATCAAACTGTACAACCACTAAGGGAAAACGAAATGCCTTCAGGGAGAAAACCCTTCTTATAAAGGCATTTATGTGACCCATTCCCATCCTCCTTCCCCTACCCCATCCATACTCATCAATTACATTATATCGTTAGAGAAAACGCGTGGGAGAAATGAGCGTCAAAATAATTCCTCAAGGTGTCAGACAGTGGCACAGTGGTCACATAATGCTCTGTAATGCTGTACCCTCAGGGGAAGGTGCCAGCTTCTTGTCCAAAGGCCCTCCTATACATGCTGGAGTGTAGACGCATGTCCATGATCCAGGGTTGACTGAGGCTGGGGGTAGATCATGAAGTGAGAACCTGTTGGGGTGCGCCCCCCCCCCCAGAAGAAATACATAGACTTAAAAAAAGAAAAATAGTCCTCTAGATGATGAATTTTGTTAACTAAAAACCTAGCCCATTAAAGCAAAAAGAACTATGAGAGTGATTTTGCAGAGGTCTGTAGGAGACAAGATGAATAAGATCCTGTTCAAAAATGATCTCTCTCTCTCTCTCTGGTTGCAGCTTCATTGGGGAACAACTCATAGCTGGAAGGTCCGTGGAACCAGAACATTTTGAATCTGTGACAATCTTTTTCTCTGACATTGTTGGATTCACAAAACTGTGTTCTCTCAGCTCCCCCTTGCAAGTCGTAAAGCTCCTCAATGACCTATACAGTCTATTCGATCACATCATTAAAACTTACGACGTGTACAAGGTGAGCCTCCCGTCCCTGGTGGTGACGTAACACGTGCTCCTGGCTGGCTGTTGTCGGGGATGACTGAGGATGGAGTCTGGCCCAGTCGTCAGCCAGCAGGAAGACTCCGTTTCATGCTGGCAGTCTATCTCAATTTGTGGCAGAAACTCAATGTTTTATTCCCTGTTTTTCTTGGGAAAGAGCTTGATTAGTCACAGATGTATGTGCTTGTCAAGAATTAGCAGTCGTTCCCTCTGTTTCCTTCCATTATCGTACCTTACAGTAACACATTTGAAAATGAAGCTTTGGCCTTCCACTGGCTAGTTCTTCTCTCCTGAGTATGCACTTTTCAGGCTCAGAGAGGCTCATACTTATTCTCCTTTAGAGGTGGTTTTTGGATTTTGTGTGGGTGTCTCATCTGTTGTCCTGATCCTTAGCAATTCACGGTGAAGATGGACTCCTGAGTGTAGGCCATCAGACTGGTGGCTAAACGGTGCTATTCTAGAAAGTATATAAGTACGTTCATCTAGAGTGAAAAACAATTTTTTCAGGGGGAGGGTAGCAAAAAGAGTAATGAGTGGGCTTCGTTGAGGTGGTGGTGACAATAGTCACTTTCTGTGTTCTCTGACTTTTCAAATGGGGTCAGACCATGACTGCAGGGAGAGCACCATGTTCCTGAGCTCACGTTTTCCTGGGGGAAAGCCACAAGTGCATCACCTGTGGCCACGATCCCAGGCTCTGCCTCTGCCTGACGTCCTGGGCCAGGAAGATTGGGGGGCATATCACACATCCTGAACAAAACCAAAAGCTGAGTAGGAGGGCATCCTCTGGGATTTTCCTCTTAGTGTTACTTTTTTAGTTGATGTTTTGCATCAGCTAAAAGTAAAGCTAGTTTGCATTTCTTTCTTTCTTTTTTTTTTGGAGAGGTTTTTGCTATAGGGCGCGTGCGCTCTCCAGAAAGACAGAGGGAGACAGAGAGACAGAAAGCAAGAAATCACCCCCTGGAGTGATGGCTACGCTGCAATCCCTTCTCCTCCATTCTCCTCTCGGGATCTTGGGCATGCATGCACATGCACCAGGTCCAGGACTCGAACCGCGGTCAACTACATGGAAGTCCAGCGACACAGCCATTACACTAGCTGCTGGTCCCTAGCTAGTTTGTATTTCTAAAGGATGGTCTTGTGGTGGGGAGAGGTAGACTAGAAATAGGTTAGACTAGTTGACTTTGTAAAATTGGGGGTGGAGGGTGTCACTGGGACAGAGGTTCTTACTGCCTGGCTAATGCCTGAAATTCCACCTTTACCACATTGTCTTTGGATTCTGCTTGAATGCAAGTGTACCTGGAAAGGCCTATAACTTTAAGTATTTACTTGTCATCTATTTTTTCTTGTGAATGAAAGGTCTAAAGCTGAATTTGTTAGGAGAATTGGGAGGAAGAGGATGGATGGGACAGGTGCACACACACACACACATATATATATACACACACGCATAATTGCATACATCTTACAGATGCAAAGTCTTCAAGGCAGCGGTCGGTAGTGAGGGGCCTTCATCTGTCACCTCAACTCCATACTTGGCCTCCCTGATGGAAAACAAAGATCACTCTGTTGCTTTATTTTCAGGTTGAAACAATTGGTGATGCATACATGGTGGCTAGTGGGCTTCCCATCCGTAATGGAACTCAACATGTAGACCAGATTGCCACCATGTCCCTTCACTTACTCAGTACCACCGTGCACTTCCAAATTGGGCACATGCCTGAGGAGAAGCTTAAGCTCCGGATTGGTCTCCACACAGGTAGACAGAACTGATAATGGGTAGTCTTATGATCCAGGGATGGCCATAGCTATTTCTGAGCTTGAGTCCTAGGTTCAGGGCTTTTAGGAACTTGGGCATTGAATATAATATCTTCAGGAGTAACAAAGGTTGAGTGTTTTTACATGTGTTTTTCCATTAGCTTCATTGCTTAGTAACAACGAGGACACCCAATGACTTGAAAGTGTTGAACCAAAAATAAGAGGGAGACCAAGAACCAGGACAGTTATACCAAGACTACTTTCCTGGGTGTCTGCAACTAATGTCCTTTAATGTATTCCATGTTTTGTCAAAATCATGGGCATGTGACCTGTGCATAAGTGACCCACACTTGCTTTAACACTCTTCTATCATTGTCCTAAATTCATGTTTTAAAAACCTTTTTCCCCCCCAGAATGTGCATACACTCATTGGAGAGACAGAAAGAGAGGGAAAGTGAAAAATCACCTACATGAGGGATGGTCACACCACAATCTCTTCTCCTCCATTTCTCCTTTCAGGATTTTGGGCATGCAAATACAGGTGCCTTGTATGTTTTTCAAACTACCAGGTCCAGGACTCAAACTGTGCAGTTGACCATGTGGGATCCAGCCATCTTAACTCCTAGGCCATGGGGTGATTTGAAATTCTTAATTTTTGAATAAAGGATCCTATATTTTCATTTTGCATTGCAAATTATGTAGCCAGTCTTACCCTTATCTATCCTCCAATATTCAATTAAAATAAAACCTGATCCCCAATCAGAATGAATAATTCCCATGCTTGTGCTGTTATTGCTTTTATTTATAACTTTGCTTTATGAGTACCATGGTCAGTAATTGATTATGTCACTTTCTATCAGAAGTTTGTGGGTTCTGTAATTGTCTCTTTGTAAACCCTAAGACCTATTGCCAAGTTCTGTCCCAAGAGGGCTCTTAACCAATATTTGTAGAACTGCATTTGTTGACTTGATGTGCATGGTCGAATCTAACCTTGGAAATGCAGACTGGTTATGCCCTTCGGTTCTTCGCCCTTTAGGTCCTGTGGTGGCTGGTGTGGTGGGAACCACCATGCCCAGATACTGCCTGTTTGGAGACACTGTAAACATGGCGTCTAGAATGGAAAGCAGCAGTTTCCGTAGGTATCTTTACAACACTAGTAAACACAACACTGTCCCTCCTGTCCCCATCTTTCACCAGAGGGTATTTTTAGAAGACTAATTTACATTTTCTCTGCTGTTCTCCATCTGGAGGCTAAGATCATTATCCACTTCAGACAACACTAATTACAGGCTTTGTAAAAAGTTGTGCTCTCACTGGAGTCACATGAACAGTTGTGGCCTCCTCCTTCTAAGACTCTCCACTCAAACAGTAGAC
Source organism: Tupaia belangeri chinensis (assembly GCF_000334495.1). Taxonomy (NCBI): domain Eukaryota; kingdom Metazoa; phylum Chordata; class Mammalia; order Scandentia; family Tupaiidae; genus Tupaia; species Tupaia belangeri. The sequence goes on from NW_006159894.1 coordinate 4,521,538, forward strand.
AAATATGTAGTAAAATCATTGAAATGCAGAGCAGGAGTCAGGAATTTTTTCTATACAGGGTCAGGCAGGAACTATTTTACATTTCATGAGTCATAGAGATTTCGTTGCAACTATGGAACTCTGTGCTATAGCTCCAAAGTAGCCATGGACAATATGTAAATGAACGGACATGGCTATGTTCCAATAAAACTTTATTTTTAAACATAGGAGTAGGTTGGATTTGACCCATGGGTGGTAATTTGCCCATCTCTGATGCAGAGTATATTCTTGGTGGTGCAGAAAAAAATCTAAGTCCAGGAACATCAGGCAAGGGAGCATCACATTCTTTGCTTGATCGTAATTTTACTGCATTGACTATTGCTAGACACGTATATGCCATTTTTTTCAGTTGAGAAAAAAGAATTACTCAATAATTTAAGTTTCAAAGAATTAAGATTAAAATTTGAGTTCATAAATTTCCCACGATATAAAAAAATGGAAAAATTTTCACTTCTGATTATTTTGTTGTTTATCAACTAAGTCTCAAACAGATTTAAATTGTCTCATCACTTGTAAATAAAGGTTTTCAGGATACATTTTGAAGGTGGGGCTGCTTTTGTAGGCCCCGAATTGGATTTAGTTGCATTTCTGGTTACACACAGCATTTGCTGTAACCCGTGGAGCCCAGTGAACCTCCATCTATGGGGATTAGCAACTTGATACTGAGTCTGTTCTGTCTCCTGTTTCTAAACGGAATGTTCTGAAGCTTGAGTAGCATCTGAGCAGTACCTGGGTGATTTGGGAAAGGAGTCCCAGACTTCAGAGAGGTTATCTGTGATTTATTTAATGGGAGGTCCTGGTGATCAGAGAACTTAAGCAGTGTAGGTTCCCGCTTTAAGTAGTCCCTGCCCCACTGCCATCTCATTGACAAGGGACTAACTAGGCAATGACTGGTTTGTGACAGCTCTCCGGATTCACGTCTCTCAGAGCACTGCAGGTGCCCTGCTGGCTTTGGGAGGATACTATTTGCGGAAGAGAGGCGTCATCTCAGTCAAGGTAAGACCAGCCAGCTGCATCTCACCTGACACATTTGGGGCTCTGTTGGGGACGCTGAGGAACTTGGTGGAAAAAGTGAATCTCCACAGAGTGGTATGTGAAGATCTAAGATCCCTCTGTCGGCTCTCCTGACTGCCAGGCCTTCTTTCAGAGAGAGGACCATCCAGTTCCCTCAAGTGGTGAAACATGGAATCTCTGGCCGCAAACACCCCACCTCCCACCTAGACCCATCCCTGTGGGATGCCTTTGTTTTCTCTACCACAAATAGTCCCCTGGCCTGGTTGAACATCCCAGCATGGTGTTCCACACAAAACATCAGTAAGACAAGCCCAGGAATTATATGTCTATCTTTCCTCCATATCTCTTTACCTGAGTGGCCTTGAGGGAGTAGGACCTCAGTTCTACACATTAAAAATCTCCCCTTTTCCTCTACCTTCTCCTTCATCCTGGCTTCAGTTTGTCTCTGAGAGGTGCCATGATACATCCCCATCATTTCCCTTGAGCTAACTCTTCCTGGAGCGGGAGGTTCTCCTTTTGAGGTGTTTTCTCAGGAACATCTGGAGATGTTCATAGTAGGAGTGCTGAGTGGTTGCTATGACACTGGGTATTTGACTGAGTGTGGGGGTCCAGAAAAATAAAGCGGAGGGAGTGGCATCAATTCCCCAGTTTGCTGAGCCTGGCCCTGGCATACTTTATATCATCAGTTGACTTCAGAAAAGGGAAAGAATTCTCTAGAAGGCAGCAGTGTAGACCTAGCTTGGAACCCTGTCCCACAACTTACTAGATGTATGATTTGTGGGCTTGGTTTCATTAAGTGTAAATAGAGGTGGTAATAATATTACTCTCTAATTAAATGTTAACATGTTTGTGAGGGACTTCACCTGATGCCCAACTCATAATAAGAGTTGAATAGATTTCATTTTAGAATATATATATATATAGGGAACCAGCAGTTAGCGTAATGGCTATGTCGCTTGACTCCCACGTAGTCGACCGCGGTTCCCGTCTTGGACCCGGTGGCTTAAAACCCACGCTGGGTGCATGTGCGTGCGTGCCCAGGATCCCGAGAGGAGAATGGAAGAGAAGGGATTGTGGCGTGGCCATCCCCTCTGGGGGGTGATTTCTCGCTTTCTGTCTCTCTGTCTCTCTTTGTCTGGCGAGCGTACACGCCCTATAGTGAAAAACCTCTCAAGAAAAAAAATAGTGGAATTTCTGGAGTTCATAGTAATCCTAAATTTTCAGGAGCCACCGTATCATTTTCTGTAACAGCTACACCATCTTACAGAACTTCAAAAGATATTTGTACACCGCATTCATAGCAGCATTATTAGCTATATTCAAAACACAAAAATGTAAATATCTATGGACACAAGAATGAACAAAATTTGGTATATACATAAATAGAATATAATTTAGCGTCTAAAAAATTGAAATTCTAAGACATGCTTCATCCTGGAGACTTTATCCCCAGTGAAATAAGCTGGACACTAAAATAAAAATATTGCTTGATTAAGTTTTTTTTTACAAAAAACTTTAGTCTCCACTGTCCCTTACCAATTATAACATTGCTTGCTGTCTTGATAGCAGAGCCTAAACAAATCATCAATATTTCTCCTATAAGGAGGCCTTATCGGGCCTATCCCAGCAGGCACATCAGACAGACATTGGCTCAGGTCAGAGACCACGCTTCACAGGCAGCCTCCCACTCCACCCCCTGCTCTGTGGTTCTCTGGGCCTTCCTTTGTCTCTCACAGGGCAAGGGAGAACAAACAACTTTTTGGTTGAAAGGCAAAGAGGGCTTCACTATTCCACTACCTGAACTCACTGAGGATGAAGATAAAGACACAGAAATATTATGAGGTGGGTATTTTCTTTCTAGATGTTTACAATCACATAAAATTCTATGGGGACCTTTCTTTTGGGACACATTGAATATCCCAGCTGAGAGTGGTAGCTCTGGGATATTGAGTGAATCTCCCACTAGGGGGAGCCATCCAGCTGGCCTCTTCTTCCTAGCCCTGCCTTTGTGCTCAGCCTGGGGATCTGAGTAGATGAAGACTTTGTTTGAACTGAATAGGGTGAACTAATTTCCTGGGAGTCCAGGGTTTGGCCTTTGCTCCTAGCTCTGTGGAACTTGGTTTTTAATCTGCCAGTGAGCCTGCCCTGGCTGCCAGAAATTTCCAGCCCATTAACTCATGAATTTGTAGTTTTACACCCAATTAAAACCCAATTTTATTTGAGGAGAAGAAAGGGGAGAGAATGAAGCATGAGGCCACAGACACCCCTCACCACCACCACCACCTTTTCTTTGCAAGGTCACTGAGTCATAACCCTTAATGCTTATTATCCTTATAGTTAGTGCTTGTAAAGAGATAAGAGCCTGAATCAGAAGGCATCTCAGAAATGTGTTCAGGGGGAAAAGCTCTAAGGTACCAGCAGGCCCTGAAATCCAATAGGACTGAGGCATACGGGCCCATTGTACGTATGTACCAAAACACCACACTGTCCCCTGTCAACATGCATAGTTATTACATGCCAATTTAAAAAGAGAAATTAAAAAAAAAGAAAACAAACAGACCAATTAGATAGGCCAGCTGCAGTCTCGTAAAAGACTGGTCCTGAGCCCTGAATTCCTGTGAACACTATAGCTTACACATGGGTAGTGTTCTGTTCTTTATTACTTTATTTTTTTTCCACCCACTGGAAAAAAAAAAATTCTTGCAGTTAAGGATGGACTTTTAAGAAGAATTTGTTCATTCACTTATAAAGAATTTAATTTTAAAAATTTCAGCAAGCAAAGATTAACTTATTCATTCCTGCTGTGACTTTTTCCTTCTTCACAAAGAATAGGATTCCATGTTGTTTTATGCCATGGTCCTTTTATGAGATTGACTGAACCACTAATGCATTTATAGTAGTATTTCATGTCCTCCAACTGCTCTCATCCAGGAATTTTCCGTAGGGTTGATCCTGAATATGGCAGAGCAATTGGAGTGAAACATCCCCTGCCCCCGACTGAAGAAGAGCAAACCTATGAGACGGGGAATATTTTCTTTCTTGCTAGAGCCTCTAACTGCCTTTGTGGAGCTATTTTTAAAGTTCTGTATTAGGAAGTAAGCTACTTTTCGGCTTATTGAAGGTCTTTTACACCAAATCTTACCAAAGGTTTGGTAGAATTTTTGCCTTTCTTCGGGAAGAGGGACACTAGCTCAGAGTCAAGGGAAGTGTGTTCACATCTCATATAATCCCATCTTCATTGAGTTTCTAAGCATTTCCATCAGCAATATTTCTTCTCCTGCCCAGAGGTAGCTGACTGAATTCTACGATCTCCCAGACTCCATCTTCTTTAATCCAGTTCTGTTTCCATTGTAGACGCTGCTCCTCTCCAAAAGCCTCCAGTCCTTGGTGCTTTAGACCGATGCATGAAAGGGGGGAAGTCAGGAAGTGTAAAGGGGCACAGGGAAGGTTTCTCTTGATACTCCAGCATGGAGACAATGGGCCAAAATGTATCTTCTCGTGCTCTGTAACTTCTTCCCTTTTTCAGTATCATGGCTTCCGGATCCCAAACACCTTGCTTAATTGTGAAAGAAAATAAGCCTCCTTCTGCTTCTGAGGACTAGTGAGATGAGCCAGTCCCCACCTATCTATTCATCCATCCACCCCTCTACCTCTCTACCCATCCAGCCGTCCAGCCAGCCAGCCATATAAACATTTCATCCACTCAAGGTGCATTTAATTAAACACTTACTCTGTGCCAGCTACCTTGCTGGGGGACAGAAAATATGAAACCTTCCTGGTAGTTTAGTTGGAGAGAAGGAAGCACTGAGAGTAATAATATAATATTAGAGATCAATAGAATTCTATACTAAAGTATAGAGGTTACAAAGTAACTCAGTATTGGTTCATTAAAAGGATATTAGAAAATGATATACAGACATAGGAATGGGATCCTAAAAAGAATTGGCTATTATTATCCCCTCTTTGTATTTGCGTATGCATGTTTCCTTCTAATTCTAGCCCACACGCTTGCATAAGTTATGTTTATGTAATAAAGACTTTGTTACTTCTGCCTTTCTTCATTGAACATTATAACATATATTTGGCAGCCTGAATATACACAGAAAATATACACATCTGATAAACAGACAGCCACATGCACATGTGTGCACATATATATTGGGTTGTTGGGAAAGTCGTGAAGTATTTTTCTATGAAAAAAATGTATCATGACTTTCTCGACAAGCCAATACATACATACACACACCCATACACTCATATATGTACATATCCATAAACACACACCCATGTGTACAGGTATATGGAGAAAGAGAGTCTTTAGGTATCATCATCAGAAATTTTTTTTAGAGAAATTTTTGCCATAGGGTGCATATGCTTGTCAGAGAGACAGAGAGACAGAGAGACAGAAAGCAAGAAATCAGCCCCACCAGGGGGTATGGCCATGCCTCAGTCCCTTCTCCTCCAGTCTTCTCTTGAGATTTTGGGAACACACACACACACACACACACACACACACACACACACCCCTGGTGTTTCTTTTTTTTTTCTTTTTTTGGAGAGGTTTTTGCTATAGGGCGCGTGCGCTCCCCAGACAGACAGAGAGAGACAGAGAGACAGAAAGCAAGAAATCACCCCCCAGGGGGGATGGCCACACCGCAATCCTTTCTCCTCCATTCTCCTCTTGGGATCTTGGGCACGCACGCACACGCGCCCGGCGTGAGTTTAAGCCACCGGGTCCAGGACTCAAACTGCGGTTGATTACGTGGGAGTCCAGCGACATAGACATTACGCTAACTGCTGGTCCCCCCCTGGCATTTCTTAAGCCTCCAACTCCACTCTAGGACTTGAACCACAGTTAACTATGTGGGAGTCCAGTGAGGTAACCATTACGCTATCTGCTGGTCCCCATAACCAGGAATTCTGATAAGAGCAGTTTCCTAAAATTCTATATCCAGTGGTTTTTTTGTTGTTTTTAGTTTTTTTGCCATAGGGCGCGTATGCTCACCAGAGAGAAAAAGAGAGAGTGAAAGTGAGAAATCACTTCCTAGCGGGATGGTCATGCTGCAATCCCTTCTCCTTCATTCTTCTTTCAGGATTTTGGGCATGCATGCATATGTGCCTGGTGTGACTTTTCAAGCCACCACATCTGGGACTTGACCCTTGGTGGGCCATGTGGGAATGCACAGCCTAACCACCATGACACCTGCTGGCCTCTACCCAGTGCTTTTTATATGTCAATAGGATACCTAAAAGAAAATGTGCTTTTCCCTTTTCTCTTAATGTCTTTTTTGTTTTTTAATGCCATAGGGCATGTGTGTGCATGAGAGAAAAAAAGAGAGAGAAAACACACCCCCAGTGGGGCCTAATTAAGCCTCAGTCCTTCCTTCTTCCATTCTCCTGTCCCATCATGATCCGGATCCTGCATGCATATGCCTGGTATGCTTTTCCTTTTTTTTTTTTTTCCAATAATTATTTATTTAACTTTTTTTCTTTCTTTTTCTTTCTTTCTGTCTTTTTCTTTCTTTCTTTCTCTTTCTTTCTTCTTCTTTCATTTGACCTGGGGGCAGGGGAAGGAGAAAGCAAGCCACTAGGTCCAGGACTCGAACTTTGGTCAGCCATCTGGGAGTCCAGTGCCTTTAACCACCATGCCACCTGCCAGCCCCCTGGACTGCTTTTCAAGCCTCTGAGACCAGGATTTGAACTGTGATCAGCCATGTGGAATCTGGCCGCCTCTGCACGTGCTCAACCTCTGCACTTCGAGGCCAGCCTTTAATGTCTATTTTATGTTTAGCACTAATGAGAATTTATAAAAGAGATTGTTTTGAGAATACTTTCTCTTAATTCCTTAATAGAGAAGTTATGAGACAGAAAGGACTACGAATCATGGGGCTGTTAGTTAACTTTAAGTCAAAATACATTCAGTTACTGACAAGAGACATTAGGGCTTTACAGACAAGGATGACCCAAGAGATATTTTCCCCAGATGTCAATCATACAAAATGGCTTTACCTCCTTGTGCCCAAAACTCAACACCTGAGTTTGGGAAATGTAAATATAGGACGCTGGGTTGTCAGAAAAGTCATAATGTATTTTTTTCTATGTAAAATGCATCATGACTATTCCAACAACCCAATAGAATGATTGAAAGTGCGTGGTACATATGAGTCTGAGAAGTTCTAGTTGTAGAAACCCCTAGGAGGGTTGAGAAATGAGCTATCAACATGATCCATTAACTCTGTAAACTGCAGTCATAGGTTATTTGTTTTAAGACATTTTATTTATTCCATAGCACCAAGTAGGGATACAAGATCATAAAACACAATGATAAAATAAAGCAAAACTAAGACAACATTGTTTACTCTGTCAGCTAAGGATTTATGAACATGGCTAGGAGTATGATATTGAAGAGTTTTTGACTAGTTCCAATAAAATGTCTTCTGTCCTTCCTGACTATGAAATGAAACTCTGAATTTACAGAAAGAAGAGCTTCTGAGCTGATTGGAGCACCAGTTTAGAGACCAAGTTGAGATTACAATGAGTCATTTTACTCTAGCTTACTGTTAAACAAACATGTATTTCATGTCTCTAGAGATTGGACAACTAGTTTAATTTTTGAGTTCACTTATACAAATTATAAGAGAGCTATTAAGCTACAGATCTCAAAAGTTCTCAAATACCTTAAATACCAAAGTTTTGTTTTAAATCATAAGACCACTAATTAAGTCTTACATGACTAAAGAAAACCTCATCCTATCACACTCCTGCCTATTCTCTATCAGAATTGGTTCATTCCATTTTAATGTTGTTGACAATGAAAATCACTGGTAGTGGCGTATTCACTGAGGTGACCATGGGGATATACATGACTTCATGCCCATGTTTGCATTTGTGTTTCATTTTTTGTTGGTTCTATTCTTTTTCTTTTTTCTTTTTTTTTTTTTTTTGAGAGGTTTTTGCTATAGGGCACGTAAGCTCGCCAGAAGACAGAGACAGAGAGACAGAAAGTGAGAAATCACCCCCTGGGGGGGATGGCCAAGCCACAATCCCTTCTCCTCCATTCTCCTCTTGGGATCTTGGGCACACACGCACACACGCCCAGTGTGAGTTTAAGCCACCAGGTCTGGGACTTGAACCACGGTCGGCCACATGAGGTCCAGTGACAAAGCCATTACACCAACTGCTGGTCCCTGTTGGTTCTATTCTAATGGTTGTAAGTTAATGATTCAAAATCCGATAAGGCTTTGACTGTTTAAGTAAAAGCTAAGTGAGTTCTGGCCATTTGGTATAAATGAAGATTTCTTAGTAGAGCAAATAGAGAGGAATATTGTTAACATCGATGTTTGCTGAGTTCAGAGAACTTGTGTCATGGGTGTCACACCATAGTCATGTTGCCAGCTGCAGTTTCACTTAGATAATGCTACATTATTCTGCTAAATTAATGTGCTATTCTTTTTGTAGTTCATTTATGCTTAACTTGTAATTTTATTTTGATCTTAGAAGTATAGATCAGCTATCTAAATAAGGAGCTCATACCTATGTAATGTGTATGTATACTTAAAAGCCCCTATAATAAAAATAAATTGAGTTAATGTTAGAGACTCTCAAGAATCTCTTTCCTGTATGTTACTCAGGTTTGAGCAAAATTCCACTTTGAATCCCACATTATCTCCCACGTCATCCTTTGAAATATTGGAACCCCTGCCTGAAGGCTCTGCTCTGGTCCTTAGGTAAAATTACACAGCTCAGATGACAAAGCCCCTTTCTGGCAAAATTGACTATTCCTGTGCATTCTGTATTTAGAACCCTCTGTGGTTATGCCCTACATTCTCCTCAGAATGCCCAGCTGCACCTGGTTGGGAGTGCTAATCTTTTAAACTTAGAATAGCTTTCAAAGGAGTCCACTGCCTCCTTGGCTTGGGTCTGAGGAGAGGAGACTCCTCCCCCAGCTTCAGGAGGAGGACTTCAGGATCGAAGGGCCATGGGAAGTAACAAGGGGAGGTGGGGCACGGAAGAAAAAGGATCACCGAATTCGCAAAGATCATTGGAACACGTACTTGGCAAAGCACTGGTCTCTGCTTCCCGACACTGTGGGCTTCTGAGAGTTCTATTTGGCAGCACAATAAACATGAGCCCGTCATTGGCCGCAGACGCCCTTGGGTGGAGGAGCTGCAGCTGCCTGCCTGCTAAGTCCTAGAGGACAGCACACATCCCCAGCATCACGACGAGGTGGGAGAGAACATCTGCGAACCAGAGCAGGCAGATGGCACTCAGCAGTAGCTCTCTGCAAGGGCAGGCACACCTCAGAGTCCACACAGGGGTCAACCCAGGGGTCTTAGGGAGGATTCCAGAAAACTGCACATTTACTCTGAAGTCGATTTTGTTTACCCCTGGAGGGTTCTGTAGTTCTGTTTTATCAGTACCAAGAGTTGGATGGCTAAACCTACATTATGGACCTCTGACAGTTGGGAATCGGAGTGACGCCACCATGGTGCGTTTCACTTTTGCTGTAGAATTTCCTTTAAATGTGAAAACCTAGGATTGGCATTTGAAAAGTTGACTTACATGACATTCCTGCAATTGGGAGAGCAAAGACTGTGTCTGTGAGTTTATTCATAAGTGGAACTGGCTGGCCTCACCTCCCCACATCTGTGTTCTCACCATTCAGGTGAGATCCTGTGTCTTAGTGGAAATGTTTCTTCCTCTAAGGGGCCTCCCTGGCTGCTCTCTAATCAGGGCCACAGTCTCCTCCACACACAAGGAGCTATCCTGTTCACAGCTGCGGCCACGATGCCTAGAACAGTGCCTGGTACAGTGATTGTGTTTATGGCTGACCCTAACCGGATGTTTGCTGTGCCCTGGACATTTTTCAGTGCCCTTCTCTTTAATTAAGTCAGCCATACAACAGCCATGTAGGATAGGGCATTAGCCCAATCTTAGAGAGGAAATGGAAGTATGGAGGAGTGAGGGCATTGCCTGGGTTCACTCAGTGACTGAGGGGCAGAGCTACAGCAGGGACTCAAATATCTATTGGATGAATGGCTCCTTTAAGAAGCAGGGTCTCCAAATACAGGAAGCCAAGCAAAGCCACCTGTGAAGGCTTTGCTGCGACCTGGTGGAGCCAGTTCCGGTTCCGGTTGTTCCATCGTATCCCCAGCTCCTCCCTGTCTTCAGAGCTCAGGGCTGGTTGGAGGGAGACTGCTCAACCTGCTTTGCCCTCTGCCCCATTTGAGTGTGTTTAAGGTGTTATTTTCAATTCTTAAAGATTTTACCGAGGCCAAAGGTAAGTTGCTGCTGCTTTTATTATTATTTAAAAATTATTTTTATTTAAGTTTTTGCCATAGGGTGCCTGTGCTGGCTAGAGAGAGACTGAGAATAAGAAGGAAAGTGATAAGGAACCTCCCAGGAGGATGGCCACACCACAATCTCTTCTCCTCCCCTCCCCTCCCCTCTCAGGATTTTGGGCATGCATGCACACACACACGGCGTGAGTTTCACCCCTAACATGCAGTCGGCCATATGGAATCCGGCTGTCTCTACCACCGCACCCTTTGCTGGCCTTGGTAAGCTTCTTCCTAAACACACACTTGCCTTTCTAAAGCATTGCCCCATGACATTCCCCAGAGGTGTCTCTTTTGCTTACCTGAGAAGCTATAGAGACTGGAATATCCCCTGCCTGTAGTGATTGAGGAGAAAACACAGAAGGTTTAAGACAAGACCATGGCAGAAGTCTCAGAGCTGTGCTTCTATCACACAAACCTGACTGTATCTTCCCCCAGCAAACCAGTGGCCTCCCCACTGCTCTTAGGACAGAGTTTGTACCTGGGTTTTCAAAGGCTTCTTCTCACACCATTTTCGCCCTGGCTTTCTGAGGTAAGGGATGGTGAACTTTCAGGGAAAGCCAGGCAGCAAATTCTTTAAGCTTTGTGGGCCACACAATCTTTCTTCCCCACGAATCCCAACGGCTGTGGCTGTTTGAATGCAGCCGTAGACAACACCTGACTGAATGAGTTCGCTGTGTTCTAATAAAACTCTCTTATAGGCACTGAAATCCGAATTTCACATGATTTTTTCTGTGTCATGAAATACTGCTCTCTTTTGCCCTTTTTTTTTTTTTTTTTTTTGAACCACATAAAAATATAAAAACTGTTCTTAGTTTGCAGGCCACACAAAACCAGGCAGCAGGCAGCCTGGGAGTGGATCTCAGCAGTTGTTCAGTAACTGCGCTCTAAGCAGAGCTGCTAAAACCCCATCTTCCTATTCTTGGTTACAACATCAAGTCACACCTTCCTTCAGGCCAGGTAATACTTAACGTTCTCGACAGTCTCTCACAAGCCCGAGCTAGGGTCTACCCGCTTGCCATATACTCCCATATGCACCCTGCCCGCCCCACTCCACCATCCCTCCCTGGCTAAATGCTAAGTTCTGTGAAGAAAGTGCCCGCTTGGGTCTCACTTATTTCTGAAACTCCAGTGCCCAGCCCAGGCACAGTGCTAGACACTCAATAAGTTTGTTGACTTGCACATGACCTTCCCAGGATAGCTCATTTCTATTATCACTACTCCCTGCTGCTCTTTGGGGAAGCCCAGCACTTCCTCATTTCTTGAGGCCAATGAGATTTAGGTCTCAGGACTTTCTGGGGGTGGGAAGGGGGCCTCAACAAACCTCAAGTCCTTGGTTTGGCCTGGGCTGCTCTCCGCCCACGCCCACGGAGGGAAGACGAGAGGCAGGAGCAGGTGAAGGTTGTGCCTACAGGCACGACTGGTTTGGCAATTCAGTCAAAATGCTCAAACCGGCTGTGCCTGTAGACGCAGCCCAGAGTGACCTTGAGCTTTTGGGAAACAGGGAGGCTTACTCCGCAGAGAGAGCTCCACCACCAGGACGCCACCTGTCTGGTCCCGCAGAAGGCGCTTCCGTTTGTCGCAGTTCTGAAGACCCCAGGAGAACGGAGTGGGGGAGGGGTTTGAGAATGGAACCAAGGGGAGAGAAGAGAGCGAGAGAAGAGATTTGGAAAAAAAAAAAATCTTTCAAAAAAAAGTCACAAACTGAATGGCATCAAAGTCCTCAGTAATTAGACATTGTTTATCTTATTTCTTTTAGAATCTGGTTACTTTATTAACTGTCACTCTGGGTGGGGGGGATTGACACTTTTTGATAAGGAATAAGGCTTTTACTTACAGTTACTCTCATCTGATTTGAGAAGGGGCACTTGCAAAATATATTCTGGTTATTTTCTTTCTTTCCTTTTTTTTTTTTAAGGTTTTTGCCACAGGGCATGTGTACTCACCAGAGAGAGAGAGAAAGAGACAGTGAGAGGGAAGGTGAGAAATCACCCCCCCAGGGGGGATGACCACACAGCAATCCCTTTCCTCCATTCTTCTCCTGGGAGTTTGGGCACACAGGCACGTGTGCCCAGTGTGAGTTTCATGTCACCGGGTCCAGGACTCAAATCACAGTTGCTCATGTGGGAGTCTAGTGCCTCAACCACCACACCACTGCTGGCCCTCTTCTCTTCCTTTTTAAATGTGATGTTGATGCTCGTCCTCTGATCAACCATAAAATGCCTCTTCTGTCCTATTGCTGCTTTGTACCCTATGGTTCTTTCCCCTTTTTCTATTTATGCACATAACTGCCTTCTTTCTTTTTTTCTTTTTCCAAATAAATCAATAGAAATAAGATTATAACCTTATTTTTCGTGGGCTATATGGGCAGGTAGCCTCTTTGAAAACAATGAAGTTCAGTATAAATAGACCAGAGGGGATTATAGCTAGGGTTCAACTTATAACTTTCTAAGGTGGTCTTTCCCAAATTTGAGCATCAGAATCACACATAGGACTTGTTAAACCATCGATTGCTAGACCTTCTACTCACACAGTCATGTAGGCCTTGAATTTCTGCAGCATCTCTGAATGTGCAGCGACAGACCCTCGGGCTGTCCATTCAAGACTGAAAATACCCACCCCTTGAGTTATGTGAATTTCCCTTATACTTTTAAACTTTTTCAAGGTATTTCCATAGCTGTTAAATGCTCTCTGTTTACCTATCATTGCTCTCTGAAAGGGGAAGGGACATCATTGTTTATCTTCGCTGTTTGTGAAGCTGAGAAAATCAGGCCCCAGCAAGTTAAGAGGCCCATGCCAGACCATGTAGGTTGTTGGCAGCAGGGTAGACAAGGCCTGGAACATCTGCCCCTATGCCCAGTTTCCTTTCCTCCAGAATGCCCTCAGCACACAGCTACGTCGGCCTATAAAGGATTTCCTGGTTCAAATACAGTTGCTTAAACACTGGCCCCTTGGGGTAACATTCTCCTTCCAGAGAGACGCAGCTCACCACTGGGCAGGAGAGCTTCTCACTGTCACAGATGAACGTCTCACAGTGTAGCCAAACCTTGGAGAGTTTGGGGATGTTCTGGAACCGGAAAGCGTTGAACTGGAAGGTCGCCCTGTGGTCTTTCCCATTCTCATGCACAAGGACCGTTTCATCTGTGGGGCAGCTGAAGAATACAGGGGAAGGGAGAATGCAATGTCACCTCATTAAACCGCAGCAAGGGCTTCAGAGACAGTTACACACGGTGACAGTCCTGTGTCTCACAGAGCTTTCCCTTCTGGAGCACGTTGGCAGATCCTCACTGATCCTTGTAACGATGAGGTCAAGTCAAAGAGCTGTGAGATGGCTGTAATTCTACTCTATTCAAAGCACGGCAGGAGGAAAGTGACTTATGAGAAGCCACACACACATCTCTGTCCTTAAAAAGTGAAATCCCTAAGATAAAACCCTCCTGAGGACTAGGCTATGTACAGACCCCCAGGGTAATACAAGACAAGGACCATGGTGCTGGGAGCAGCATTTCCCACTGTTGCCAAAGTTGCCTAAACTCATGTCATGCCCAACACATTTCTGTGTGTGTCTTAGGAAGCTTTACCAGTGGAAAAATCGAATTTATGCTGCGTTATTAAAATTACTCACATATTACAGAATTACCTTTGTAAACATGTTATATTTTTACTAAACAGTCAGGAAAAAGAAATAACTGGAAGGGTACATGTAAATGCATTTTTACTGAAGTAGAGGTAGGATCTTAGGATCTCAATGCTGTTGGTGAAATGAGGAATAAATGCTCTGCTTTTGTATCTGGACCAGGAGTCAAAGCTGGTTCTGTTTGTGGTGGCCTCTGAGCAATGTTGGAGCTGTGAGCATTTCCCAAGTTATTATGGACTGAGCCTCTTGCAGGATCACTTGGTCAATAAATGAGATCCTTGTATGAACTCAAGACTGAGTCCTTAAAATAGCTCTTTACAGCTGAGTGCCCAGGCATGGTGTCAGCCAGTGGAAAATCATGTAAGCAGAGCTTTGTCAGGTGTGAAGAGAAGGCAAAAAATATGGGCAGGCCTGAACGCCTTGGCTCTGCTGCCTCTTGGCAGCCCTCAGTAACAGCTACCTGGGGATGGTGGTACCCCCCCCCCCCCCCCCCCCGGGAACTTCTCACATTGCCACACGAGTCTCCTTTTCTACACAGGTCACCCTTTGAGATGGGGGTTCTATTTAGATGTACTCATCTGGTAGTATATATCTCTACTGTAACTGCCCAGAAATTCTTGGTTTTCTTCCAAAAGGACCTGGTGGGAGCAAAGTGCCTTTGGGAGATTGTGGGCATAAACTTTCCGATTCTATTTTTTTGGAGAGGTTTTTTGCTATAGGATGTGTGTGCACAACAGAAAGACAGAGAGAGACAGAGAGACAGAAAGTGAGAAATCACCCCCCAGGGGGATGGCCACTCTGCAGTCCCTTCTTCATTCTCCTCTCAGGATCCTGGGCATACATGTACATGCGCCCAGCGTGAGTTTAAGCTACCGGGTCTGGGACTTGAACCGTGGTTGATTACATGGGAGTTCAGCGACATAGCCATTACACTGATCTCCCGATTCTTTTTGGCACTGGTTTTGTGCATGTAGCTCCAACCTCACGGTGCTATGTCAGTTGGGTAGAATTCAGAAATTGACCAGGGCTTCTAAAATTTGGCTGCAATGCAGAGTTCCAGGGTTCACCCAGAGACCTTCTGGTTTGGTTTGCAGTGTGCCTGCATGCATAACAGGACCCTGGGTAATTTGTGTATACACTAGAGTTGGAGGACCACTTGTGCAAACTACCCAAACCACAGGCCTTCCTTGTTCTGCCATATTACACGTGTCAGGTGGGAGCAACAGCACCAGGACTGTGTGTAGGGAGATGAGTCTGACAATGGAGGGAACTTTCAACTTGTGTGACCATTGCCTGAGAGAAGTTCCCACTGCCTGATGGTAATTTTAAGTCCCTAAAGGTCAATAATTTATTTCAAGATCCCTGAAATAAATCTAATTGCACCATTGCCACAGAACCTAAATGAATCAAATGATTCCATGGACCTGTCTAAGCCTGTTTTCTCATTTATAAAATAATTACCATTACACTATTTACAGGAGGTTTAATGAAATTTAAATATTTGAAAAGCACTCATCTAAAACAATGCCTGGTATGTCGTCAACACTCTCTTAATGTTTGTTAAATAAAAATACTTAAAGGTCCAAGATTGCTCTACCTTAGCTATCTGTTTACCTTATTCTGGGTTCTGCTGATGACATGGCCACATTGGTCTGCCGAGATTCAGAGAATGGCCTCTTTTTCACTTACTGTTATTAGTGTAAGTGATGCCCACATCTCCAGTCCTGCTTAATCTCGCTTTGTTTTCCACAGTTACCGTTCTAAGGACTTCTGAACAATGGTCTTCTCAAGCTTACCATGTCTATCCCTGTGCTAGGAAAATTCAGATCCCCTTATCCAGAAGGCCCCGCTCCCAGCAGGCAACAACAAACAGTTCCCCAGCTTCCTGCTACACAGAGTTAACAGTGCAAAGCCATCTTTGACACATGCTCCTCAGACTTCTTGTGCAGTCCTTCACTCCACCCCATATCCAGTTAGTTCTGAAAGTGTTCTCACTCCCGCAGGAGTTTCTCCCTCCCTCTGATGACCTTTCCAGTCCCTTGGCTACAACATCTATTTGGGTCTTATTACCTCTGCTGCAATGCCTGCCTACACCTCTGGTCTTTCCGCCTCCAGTGCACTGTTTCTTAGTCACTCTATGTCTGACTTCCAGAATCCCCTTGCTATGGTGAAATTCTAATACTTCAGTCCTCTACTCCAAATTTAAGAGCACTCCATTGTCTACTGAGTTAATAATAAAAACAATGATTTTATTTCAATTGACTGGTTACTGACTAGGTACCATCTGCTAAGTTTTTTATATGTATTATCTAATTTAGTACTCACTGTATTTCTGGTGTTGAGTTAATTGACTTTAAACCCTGCCTGCCCACTTTTCCATAAACACATATACACACGCTTATGATGGGACATGACTTATCCTTCCCTGTGCCTCAGTTTCCTCATTTGCAAAGTGGGGAGGATAGTAATTATACTTTCCTTGCTGTAAGACTTAAATGAATCAATATAAGGTGAAGCTCTTGGAACTGGCAGGTGATGTGGTGGTTGAGGATGCTGGACTCCCACATGGCTAACTGTGGTTTGGGTCCTAGACCTGGTGGCTTGCTTTCTTACTTTCTCTCCCTCTCTTTCTCTCTGGTCAAATTAAAAAATAAATAAATAAGGTTAAATAAAATAATTCTTTAAAAAAAGAAATATTAATATATATGTACATGTATGTGTGTATATATAGGTATATATAGGTATGTATATATAGTAAAGCTCTCAGAACACTACCTAGAAAACATTATGTAATTTTTCCTCGTATGAGCACTTAACCTGAAAACACAGAGGGTATCTCTGCTGTACCTAAGCAGGCTCCACCTCTTCTTGCCAGTCTCTAGCCAGAGCAAGGTTGTAGGATGTACCCACACGGCTCAGCCTGGTTTTACGGTGAACCTACCCTTTGTTGATCAGCTGCCACTGCAAGGGATACATGAAGTCAGCCGAGGGTGTGGCCCAACAGCTGTTCAACACCACTTTAAACCTAGAAATACAACAAAACAGCGTCACTTTGAGACGGTTAGTTCATGCCTAGAAATAGGTGGTAATTAGGGACCAGCAGATGGTGTAATGGCTATATCGCTGGACTCCCATAGAGTCGACCGTGGTTCAAGTCCCAGACCCTGTAGCTTAAACTCATGCCAGGCATGTGTGTGTGCGTGCCCAAGATCCCAAGAGGAGAATGGAGGAGAAGGGATTGTGGCATGGCCAACCCCCCTGGGGAGTGATTTCTCCCTTTCTGTTTCTCTGTCTCTGTCTTTCTGGTGAACGCGTGTGCCCTATAGCAAAAACATCGGAAAAAAAATAGGTGGTGATTAAAAAATGTCTCAGCTATTCTTTTTTTTTCCTTCTTTGTACTGAAAAACATAAACAGAGAGGACATGTACTCACCTGATGCTTAACCCTTTGGCTTCTACTCCTGCAAACAGATCTGAACCAATTTCGGATGTCTCCAGAACAAAGGGGGCTTCCTTCTTGGTGGAGAACTTGGCATTCTTTGGAAGGAAATTAACACTGGGCATTATGACCTCTCAGACTGAGCAGTTAGGGCTGGCAGGAGCAAATGAATTGGGGTAGGGGGGAGAATCAACCCAAAGGCACAAGGCATGTGAGACCGTGAGACTGTATCATCTAAAATGCTCATGCCATGTTCCTAGGGACAATAATATCACAGATTTGAGATCTTCTGGTCATGGTGAGACACACTGTGTTTGATCTATGGCAATAGGATTTAACTGATGAAAAAAAAGTGGAATTCAGGGATATTGAGGTGCTATACTGTTTTTTACTAAATCACCTAAAGACATGGAGACTGAACACATAACGTCCCTCTGTGCGTTTGCTCATGTCTAGATTTTCCCAAGAAAACTTGGAAAGTTTATGATTTGATTCCCAGTACAAGTAACAACATCAACAATAACCACCACAACTTGTAGATTACCTACTATGTGTTAGACACTGTTTTGTATATTGGGATTGTCTTTATGTCAAGATACTCTGGATAGTGAGATACATTGGTTAAAAAAAACTCTCTAATGATCTTATATTCTAGCAGAGGAGAGAGACATTAGACAATAAATAAGAAAAGCATAGTATTTTAGAATATGGTACATTGTCTAGAAAAGCTGTAAAATACATAGAGTTGGGCAAAGTGGATTGGGAATGTGAGGAGGGACAGATTGCAATTTTAAATACAGTGACTGTGAGGTCAAATTAATGACATGATACTGGGGCAAGACTTGAAGAAAGGAAAAAAGGAGGCCATCCAGCCAACCAGGGAAGAGTGCTTTGGTCAGAGTAAAGGTCCTGGGGGAAGAGTGTGGCTGACAGGGCAGCATGGAGCCAGCAGGGCTGGCACAAGTGAACAACCTGGGCTGGAAAGTCGGGAGTGGGACAGGAGGTGAGGGTATGGGCGGGTGGATCAGAAAGACTGGGGCTTCG
This sequence comes from Tupaia belangeri chinensis, assembly GCF_000334495.1. NCBI lineage: Eukaryota > Metazoa > Chordata > Mammalia > Scandentia > Tupaiidae > Tupaia > Tupaia belangeri. The sequence goes on from NW_006159894.1 coordinate 4,540,048, forward strand.
ACTTTGAATGCAATGGCAAGTCAACGCTACAATTTGAGCGCAGGCATGGCAGGTTCTGATCACTGGCTTGGCATGTGTGGCCTTCATTTGCCATCTTTATCAGACAGGTCTGGGTGAGTTCTTAGGAATGAAACAGGATTTTCAGTTGACTTACCCAAAGGAAGGTGATTACTCCATTCTCTGAGTCTTGAGTTCATTCAACTCTAGTAACAACCTTGAACTACTTTCTGGATTTAGCCTCCAGAGACAAAAGTATTCTGGTGGAATAGCATGGATTCTGAACTAACCCTTGCTCCTATCACTAACTTGAGATACACTATGGGTAAATCAACCTTTTTGGGCCTCAGTTTCTCTGTTTGAAAAATAGGAATAACTTTTGTGATTATGTAATAAGGAAAATAAAGCTTAGACCAGGATACTATTGATATTTAAAAGTTTGAGTTTAATGGGCTTAGAGATTTGCAGAAGTGCAATCGTTAGACAGTGGCACAGAACTGATGTTCAGCTAGGATATTTAGTAAAAGTGGACTTCTGTCTTGTAAAGGTCAAATATACAGGAACTTTGCTGAGAGGATTCATAATTCCTTTCACCTCTTTTACTAATTGCAGGTCCAGTCAGGGCTCCCTGACTCAGTCACCTAGAAGTCAATTGACTGTTTTCCCTCCATTTGTCAAGTTCCTGCACCATTTAAATGGTTGCAGTAATCAAATAATAGAATGATTAGTCATAAAAATGATGACTTACTAGCTTAATATGCAAGTTGAAGTGGCAATTTTACAGTAATTTTTCACATTTCTTGTTATTTATATCCATCACATTGGGTTGTTGGAAAAGTTGTGGTGTATGTTTTCTGTTTTCCAACAATCCAGTATTTTAAGAGACCATTTCCAAATATGAACAAACTTTGGTAGAAGTACTTCCAATATCTTCTCCCAGGGAGTAGTCAACAGAATATTGGATATTGGAATAATGCCTCTCCTCACAGAGGAACCTACCTGATTTGTTTCAAAATGGAAAATAGAACTTTGACCATTAATTTAATTATAAAAAAGAGCAATGTTAATGATCAGTTTTCCACCTTCTCACCCAACAGTTAAAACAATGTTTAGCATAATTTTCTCATACTTAATTTATTTATGTGTGTGTGTGTGTGTGTGTGTGTATGTATGTATATATACAAATGTACAGGCCCTATTTCCAGATATGTATAGTTTATTTTAGCCTCCTTGGGAACATATAAATAGCACATCAACTACTCATTCATAAAACAAAATGGAAAAACATCTTAAAAAATCATCCTGTCTAGTCCCTTCTCTTGACCCAAAGTCACAATTACCTAGTGAAACAAGTTAATGATGGGCACACCTAGTTTAATAGCAGTTGATATGGACAAACCTAGGAGTTGCTTTTGATTCAAAGCTCAGTGTGAAATGGTGATGAAAGAAAACTGACCCAAAATTATTATCCTAAATATGTTCCTAGAGTCTTCTAGATCCTAGAATGCCACTCTGACCTGCCATGCCTCACATTTGTCCAACAAGGTCTAGAATGTACTGTTTTGATTCTGGGCTCCATTTTTAAGTAGAGGAACTGACCATCAGGATCATGCTAAGAGAGAAATGATTAGGATGGTGAATGACTCATCAGTAGTGAGAAAGTGTTTAGCTTGGGGAGAGATGGGAGATAGTTGATGCATTTGAAAGACTGTCAGAGATATAGTTAAGTGATATTATTTCAGAAGAACAGGACATATGGGCAATAGTTCAGGATGCCAGTTCTCATAAGCAGATCTAAATTGGGAAGTCTCAGCTTGCCGTTGCCTTTGAAAGAAGCAGGGAGGCTACCCATCAGCAATCTTGTAGTAAGGTTTTGAGCTTTGGGTGGGAAGTCAAGGCTGATCAACTCAGATTTGTTCTGACTCTGGAAGTCCATGATTTTTACCTCTATTGCTTACATTTGCCCTATCCCAAGTCTTTTCATTTTTCTTGAACTAAAATGAATGGCCAGTACTGTGTCAACTGAACAAAGGTTGGTCAAATCCCATACTGATATTCAACACTATAAAGGTAACCATACCAGGAGCCCTCAGAGCTTCTACTTTAAATAGGGTCAAAGTCTACACACATGAGACTGGACACTTTCATGGACACTTAACTTGTGCTAAGTGATTTCTAAGGATTATTTCATTTAGTCCTCATAACAGGCAAATAGGGGGAGCGCAATTATTCCTATCTTACAAATGAGAAATGGCAGCTCAGAGAAGTGAGCTAATAACTTGCCCAAGATCATACAACTAATAAATGGTGGAACTAGGCTTCAAATGAGTGGTTGGATGATAAGGCCCATTTTCTTAACCGTAACAGTAGGGTACTTCCGTAAGCTAACTACCTGCCCTTATTTGGGATTGGGAGTCAGAATAACTTTTCATTAGGAATACCAACCATGGGCCATTGGCAAGAGTGAGGGAGGGGGATGGAGAGAGAAGAGAGAAAACATGCTGAGTAGAACTGGGGCTTTGCATTTGGAGCTCCAGTCCTAAGCAATTAGCAGTGCATTGATTCCATTGTGCTATCTAGGGCACAGCTCTGTTTCTGGTAATTTGATGGAAATATATGCAGGGAACACTTGTTGCTTCAGAAACGGACAAGAATGCTCTCAAAGAAGAAGAGCGGAGAAGAAAATACAAACTGCATGGACCAGGAATAGGAAACAAAGCCCATGATGGGAATATTAATCAGTATAAAAGTCTCTCTGTACACCGGAGGTCCATTTGTCCTGGAGTGGTCTTGGGGGACCTCAGGGGACACCCTGGCCTCATTTCTTCAATAGTTGAAGGAGGTATCCTGTTAGTCTGTCCATCTAGCCCAAAGGATGGGCTAGGCAATGCTGAGGACATGTCTAATTAATTAATTAATGAGGATACACTCCTTCCAGTTTAAGATTTGATGCTTCTATCTGAAACTCAGCCCAAATGACTATTGATGGGGTGTGATTTTCAACAATTCTGGTACTTCTTGATTGCCAACTGCTATAAAACTTTCATAGGATCACATCTATAATTTTATCTGGTAAAAATAATAATTATCCACTTTTAGATAGGGACTCACTAGTGGAGGAGCCTGTCATTAGGAAGTCCCCTAAAACTGGTATCACTGTGTGGAAGCCCATTTTCCTCCCTGGGCAGCCTTCATCCGTGAATTCAGTGATTTTACCATCCTTTCATCACCATGGAGGCCCACACTGGATTCACTTTCCTCATCTGTCAGGAGGTTATACAAGATTCCTTTCCCCGGGACTTAACCACCAGCAGTGTGTGGCCAGGAACAGATATTTTGTGGGACCTTGAATCATATACAATTTGGAGAGCCCTCTTTAGTAAAGAAAACTTTTTTTTTTTTTTTTTACCAAAAATTTGAATACAAAATTAGATGCAGGACTCTGAAAGGAACCTAGGCAAGTCAGAGTTCCTGAAACTTCAGTTTCATTTCCTTCAGAGTAAGTGAAGTGATTGTGAACAGGAGATTCGTGTTCACTGCTCTGAACTGCCTGTGTTATTTTGGGCAAATCACTTTTGCCCTCCAGGCTTCAAATCCTTATCTGTAAAATGGATTAGGTTATTTTAGGATCCTTTCCAGTTCTCACCTGTGAGCTCAGCACGGTTAATAGCTTCCAGGCAGCAGGTAAAGTAAGTTCAAAGAGTTCAGAATTAGTGAAGTTCCAGGTAGGAGAGTTTTCTCTTTATGAAATGAATGGTTTGGACACAAATGTCTTTTAGTTCTAGAGTTCTCAGTAAAGGTTTGTATTTCTGGCTGCATCCTCCTCTAGCCAGCAGGACCAGGATCTCTGTACATGTGTTCTCATTGCAAACCACAGGTTTAAAAAACAAAGCAGCCGTTCCAAACGGGAGAGCAGCTGAGCTCATGGTGATTGTGTCTTTAGCTTCTCTGTAGCACTTTACTTTCAGAGAAACTAAAGTGTACCTTTAACTTCGATGTCAACACAGGCAGCATACCTAAATTAGACAGCAAGGAAACCCACTAACCGAACGCCTTCGGAGACCAAAAAAAAAAAGGCAGCAGCGGCCAACCCCACTTCCCTCCTCAGTCCTGTCCCAGGCAGGAAGCTTAATACTCTGTGTCAAATGTTTTAAGACGAGCTAGGTCCTACATATAAACCTGGGGTGTAGTGAAAACTAATCTTGATTAAGAGTCAAGACTTTCTGCTGCATCTAGCTTTTAAAGAGGCTTAAAGCTAAAACAAAGTGTACATCTCAACTTGAATTCAGGAAGGGGAGTTGATAAAGAGCTAGAGGAAGAGTGGATTTGGAGGAAGCATCCCATTATCTCTGGGACAGGCCACAAGGCAGTAGAGGGAACCTGGAGACCACTTACAGTGTAGAAGTTGAGAGACAATTGACTTTCAAATGTGCCCATGCTCCCGTTCTTCACATGAACAGTGGCCACTCTGAAAAGGGGAGAGAATTTTGCATAAGGACTGAAACATGCCTGATTGATAGGGAGTGCAGCACACACACAAGCCAGCCAGCCCCCCACTCTCGAGAGCAACTTACCTCTGGTCAAAGGCAGCCTGGTTCACCAAGTAGGTGGAGTGGTAGGTGCAGGAGAAGGAGTAGTTTACAGGCTGGTTCTTTACGATCACTGTGCTGTCGTTGGAAACAATGTGGCTGTAGAAATGGTAGATGGGGGGCTTGTACTGGAGAGAGGAAGAAGGTAGTTAGGGTGGTCTGCTGCCTTACTGATGAGAATGAAGGTTCTGGGGAAGAGATGCAGAAGGCTCAGGAAAAGCCCCAACAGACATATGTGATTGCCACACTTTTTGTCTGTGGGTGAGCTGATCTTTTTTTGAGAGAGTTTTGCTATACATCATGTGCACCCACTGGAGAGACACAGAGAGACAGAGAGACAGAAAGTGAGTAATCAACCCCTCCAGACCCCACCCAGGGGAGATGGCCACACTGCAATCCCTTTGCCTCTATTCTCCCCTTGGAATTTTAGACACACATGCATACACACGTGCCTGGAGTGTTTCAAGCCATGAGGTCTGAGACTCAAACCATGGTTGGTCATGTGGGAGTCCTGTGACATAATCACTATTTCATCTGCTGGTCCCGAGCTATTTTTATTTTTATTTTTATTTTTCTGAGAAAAGAGTTAGATATAGGGGATGTGCACTCACCGGAGAGACAGAGAGACAGAAAGTGAGAAATCACCCTCCAGGGGAGATGGCCATGCCACAGTCTCTTCTCCTTCATCCTCCTCTTGGGATTTTGGGCATGCACGCACATGCACCTGGTGTGAGTTTCAAGCCACTGGGTCTGGGACTCGAATTGCGTTCGACTACATGGGAGTCCAGCAATGTAACCCTTATGCCACCTGCTGGTCCCTCAAACTGATTATTTTTAAAAAGAGTTCTTGACTCCATTCAACTAAGATTATTTAAAATAATCTAGGTTAGGGTTGATTCTTTAAAAAAAATTCATATAACCATTGGATTGCTGACCAAAAAGGCCTGAATTTCCTGTATCAACACTTTTTCTTTTCTTTTTTTAAATGGCTTTTGTCAGAGGGCATATGTGCTCATATATGTGTGAGAGAGAAACAGAGACAGAGAGAAGAAAAGTAAGAAATCATCCTGGGAGGGGATGGTCATACCACAAATACTTTTTCCTCTATTCCCTCCTCAGGATTTTTGGCACTCATGTATTCACACTGGCACTTGAACTGTAGTCCATCATGTGGGAGTTCAGGGCCCTATCCACATCAAGTGCTGACCCCTTTTTCTTTGTTTTTAAGATGGCATTTCCCTATTGTCACAGTTCTACCTGAGCCTCTCAGCAAGGACCACAAGCGTGCACCACCATGCCCAGTTCTTTCAGACAGTCTTGCCACATTACCCAGCCCAGCCTTGAATTCATTATTTTCTTATCTCAGCTTCTCCAGTTACTGGAAATACAGGGGCATGCTACTGTGCCTGGCCTTTTAGTTGGACTGGAAATTGAAGTGGGCCTCCCAGATAGTTTTAACCTGTGGAGCATGAGGCCTTAATGGCATGTGGCTTGGCTTCCCGTATGAACTTTTTTTTTTTTGGGGGGGAGATTTTTGCTATAGGGTGCATGCGTTTGCCAGACAGACAGAGACAGAAAGTAAGAAATCACCCCCCAGGGGAGATGGTCACACCACAATCCCTTCTCCTCCATTCTCCTTGGGATCTTGGACACACACACGCACGTGCCCAGTGTGAGTTTTAAGCCACCAGGTCTGGGACTTGAACCACAGTTGACTACATGGGAGTCCAGTGACATAGCCATTATGCTAACTGCTGGTCCCCCCATATGAACCTTTTATTCATCTCCCCTGTTGAAGTATCCTAAGTGAACGCCTTCATTCATTTCGCATTTCTAGAGTGTTACTGCCTAGTTCTTGGCTCTTTCCTTCTTCTAACCATAAGCTCTGTTTCTGAGACTCTTTCTTTTGACTTGGTGCATTCCCCAAAATCACACAATAGTAGATCTGGAAGGGATCTTGAACTTTTACTTGAGGAGTAACCAGCCTGAAACCACAAAGAGGATTTCTAGTTCATCTTGCCAGGTTAGATTCAAAGGCATGGTGCTTGTTAATTATGCCTGTGACTCTTCCCATGAAACCACTGACTCCTTGTGAGGGCGTTAGGAAGAGGAGATGGCTATGGACGCTCTGCTCTCGTCCCCTGTAACCGTATTTGTACAGTCTGTTGGCAGGCTAGGCGGTAGGCTTGCTAGACCACAACGGGAGGGCTGGAAGACCAAGGCTCCCTCATGACTACATCTCTACTGGTTCTGTGGCCATGACCTAGTGACTTTATCGTGAGGTCTCCGATTTCTCCTCTATCTGTGATACTTGCCAAGAGGCTGTCTGTGGCTCTTAATTGTATGATTCTGTGCCCTGGGGACTACAGATGACTCAGTTAAGAATTGTGTTACTCCTTTAAAATGCCCTTCTAAATGCACTTATCACCACTTGAAGCCTTGAGAAGAGGCTGGCCTACCCATCTGCTTATCCAGCCCTGGAAGGACAGCAGTTCATGAACACAAGCTCAGAACTGGATGTGAGTTGGAAGTGGAAAACATACTTGGTTCTGTTGATCAAAGTTAGCCTGGTTGGCTTTGGCAACAAATTAGGAGAATAGAATCAAGCCAGAAGAATCATCTGAACTAGGCAGAAGAGAAGATTTTAAATACTACCAAAATCCTAGGAAATTTGGGAACCGAGATTGATATTTAGAAGGAATTGGTAAATTCTGAATCCTTCTAAGGATGAATAGCAAACGTCACATGATTGGGCCCAGTTACCTTGATCTGAAGCAACTCTACATCACGTGGCCTGGCCTTACCTCAGACTGGGTTCCACAGTAGGACTTGTTTTTAGGTGATAAATCTGGGATTACGAATTGGTAGTAACCTCCTTCATGGACCCCGTTGTAACACAGCCCTCCAAGAGCCAGCTGGTGCACTTCCCATCCATAGGGACATTCGGGGATTTTGGTGATGATGGTTTTGGGATAACAAAAGACAAGAATGACATCTGGAAAGAGCACACATTTGAAATCAGATGTGGGAAAGGAACGGTGCTTTTCAACCATGCCTGAATATGCAAAGTAGTCGGTTCAAAACGTCCCCACACTTCTTTACCAGCTGTGGTGACAGCTTTACCTACGCTTCAGTCATTGAAGTTCTACTTTTGTAATAACTGCACTATACTTAATGTGTATTTAAAAGTGACCCACTTTTAAACTTTAAGAAATGTATCTGTGAACTCACAGACTGACTACATTAGATACGTACACAAATATAAACACATGAGGACTTTTAGAAGTTCATAGAATAATGAAATTAAAGCATGAGTTTATTTTGTTGCAAAAATTTTTGAAATTCATGCATAATTTTTTTTATAATACACGTTTTCCATGAAGTTTTTAAGGCCTATACGTGTGTGTGTGTGTGTGTGTGTATTAACATAGTCTTTAAAGTGAGCACATAACCTAAAATAAAAAATGCATTTCTTGTACAATATTGTTTAATATTGATTCATGAGGAGGACAGAAATTCAATAATTCAAAAGAAAAAATGGGGAGACTTTTTTTATGTGTCTATATGCATACACATGCATACATACAGAGAAAGAGTAAGGGGAGAGAGAAGTCGGACAAACACTCTCTAATTAAAAGAATTCCAAGGTTATCCAATACATTTTTTGCTTTCTGTGAAAAAAGCTGATTTGGCCTGGGTTGGGGAGAAGGGCTTAAGTGTGTTTCTACTTGGCTACATTATTGCATTTGCAAAGCAAGCACAAACTCTGAACATTGCAAAAGGACACTTCAGGAAATGTTCTTTTCCAGGAAAATGGACTGGCACCGGGCATACCTGCTTTATTCGGAGTGCACGATCTTGCAGAGGCTTCCACAAAGATGGCCAACAGGACAAAAGCCCTCATCACCATTGCTTCTCAGAGCCTGGTCTGATCCAGGTGGCCAAACCAAGCTGGCCAGACGTTTATGATCCTTCCAAGGCAGCCTTGATCATTCTAGGTCAGAAACATGAATGAAAAGTTAAAATCAAGGATAAGAACAAAGCAGCACACACAGTCCTAGGAGAAATTTCCAAGGAAGATTGTCCCATTTCTAATTCTTCTTCTTTAGCTCTGAGAAGCAAAAAGTGAAGCTCATACCACCAGGAGTGTCAGGAACACACGCAGTTGCTCATGTTCCCAACTGTTTCATTCTCCCTGGACTAAGATGCTGCCTCCCAGATTCTCCCCAGATCTGCAGCCCCAGTTTCCGATAGACTTTATATAGCCCCAGGGTGTAAAAGGAGCCGCTCCAGATAAGTCACAATGAGCATGCATTATCCACTCTGGGGGGACTAAAAAAGGACCGTGCACAATAATCCAATGGGAAGCTCGGTTACCACCTGAGTCTTTTTATTTCACAGAATGGGAATGTGTGCTGCTTTTTTTTTTTTCTTTTTTCAACCACTGCAGCCAGGATAGGAATAAAATGTTGATTTTTCCCCTCCTTGTTACTAATAAATAACTCTGGTTGGAAGTGAACTATTTCTCCACATTTCCAGGTCACACTTCATTAATGTCTTGCTGTCTTTGGTTTACTTCTTTCCTAATTTTATAGTAGGTGATCTAAGCTTTTAATGTAGGAAGATGCAAACTCAGTGTTGTTATGCTTGATACATGGACGTAAAATAGGCCATTTGTGTTAATGCAGATTTTTTAAAGGTTTTTTTTTTATTTTTTGGTCTAATATTTAAAAATAAACTTTAATGTCTAGAACTTCATCCTAAAATGCAATTTTTAATTGCACACGCTCTAGGCTTCCAAAGTTTTATTAGTTTTCTGGAGCAATGCTGTTGGAAGAAGGAAGTTGAGAAGGCTATCTTATAATCCAGTTCTTAGTCACCCAACAAGATCCTACTGAAAACAACAGATAAAACACTCCTGTGAAGTTTCTGGTTCTATTACTGAGGCTACACATAATTAATTGTTCAAGAAACATTGGGATGTGTCTCCTATGTTTATGTGGTAGAATTTCCTTATTTCCTCAAAACATATCATTACGTTGATGATATATTGACCACAGTGGTGTCAAAGCATTAAGGGTTTCACCAGATGGCAAGCCATTAAAAATATACGTGACTCAGTTTCCCTCTTGATCAAATGGAGGCTGTAGCTCTGGGCTGACCTCATCGGTAGGAGAAATTATATGAAGGCCCTTGTGAACTGTAAAGTACCAGAGAAAGACAACCATTTCCAGTAACATGTAGATGTCTCATGAGTTGTTTTTAGAACATACCTTTTCTTTAGAAATACCAAAAAGGGTCTGTTAGATTTGTGATTCATATGACACGGGTATATTTTTATTGTGCAACATGCATGCAATATATTTTATAGATAAAAACCAAAAAGGCTGAATGGAGCAAGGAGGGGAAATCAGCTTAACAATTTGTTTTACACTGGGATAGAGTTTGGTGTGGCCTGGAAACATTAGCGCATTCATAATGTTCTCTATAGTTAATTCCTGAGCAGAAAAAAGGCATCAATCTCACAAGTATGTGTGAATTCTCTGAGTTTCTCTTTCCTAGGCCTCAGCAGATAATCTGTTTCTTCCTCATTCCTTTTTATTACACTTTGAGTCCCTGTGGTACACGAGGCATTAGGGCAGGTCCTGGGAAGACACAGGAAGCCCAAAGGCTGTTTCCCTGAGGAACTCGGAAAGGGCCTGCACAGACTGATGGGAAACTGTACTAGGAACGTGGGGTAGAGAGGAGGGGAAGAGGGAGCATCACAATGTGTGGCAGAGAAGTCCAAGTCGGGGCACAGAAGTCTGAAGCAGCCCAGTTGTAGACGGTTCGGGCCCTCTGACGTGACATCGATGGTGGCTAACTGCTGACAATGTTGGATTGCCCTTCTGTGTTGGTTGGGTTATTGTTCCCATTTCAAGAGGATTCTTTTCACACATCTTCAAATCCATACTTTTTTCCAGCCAACTTTGGCCCAGGCAGGTCAACAGTATTATCTTACCTCTGACCTATGAGGACAGAATTCACCCATGGAGAGGGCCACAGGAATAAACTCTTCCTATCTCCCATTGGAAATCCTGTGGTTGCTGGTAAACAGCTGTAAGGCTCTGCAGGGGGAGGCTGAGCCATTAGCCTCTGCAGTCTGCCTGGAATCCAAAGCCCACCTCGACCACTTATTAACTGTGTTCTTCGGCAGGTTCCTTAGCTTCTGAGCACCTTAATATCCTCTTCTCCTGAAGACAGGGTGTTATGTATGACAGTGTCATTGAGAATAGTATGAGGTCTGTGTCGGTTACCATAGACAGAGCTAGTTTTCCTCTATTAGGGCAAGGCATCAGGAAAGCCTTTGGTTTCTATGCTTAGTTCTACTTCGGAGATGCAAAGAGGGGAGCCCATCAGGAGTTGGTCACCACTAGACAGCTATTGCCATCAGTGCTGGCTTATGTCATATGTAACTAAGAGTACAGAATTAGGAGCGCTGGTTCTATCACATGTTCAGTTATGTGATCTTGGGAAAGTAATCTTGTCCGAGACTTTCCCAAACCTCAGTTTCCAAATTCATGAAATGGGCTTCCCACCTCTTAGGGCTAATATGACAATCAAATGAAAGAACGTACATAAATCACTAAGCACAGTGCCTAGCACACGGTGAGCACTCAATAAAGACTTGCTAGGGCTGGGCAGGTGGCATGGTGGTTAAGGGCACTGGACTCCCACATGGCCAGGTTTAAGTCCTGGACCTGGCAGCTTGCTTTCTCATTTTCTTTCTTTTCTCTTTCACTCTGCCCCTCTCTGGTCAAATTAAATAAATGAAGATAAATAGTTCTTAAAAAAAAAAAAAAAAAAAAAGAGCCTTGCTGCTGGAAAGTGTATTGGTGTATTGGTTGATATCCTTGGACTGAACGAACCTGTCAGTAGTGTTCCCAGATGAACTCTGAGTGTTTTCTAATGGTAATATTTCTCTTTTTAGCAGCCCACCTTATCAAAAGAACAAGTGCTTTTGATTTCAAGAGAAGCCTGATAACGATAAGATCCCGGGACAGAGAAAGAAATCACTCCTCAAATTTCTTGAGTAGGAATTCAGCTAACAATCAGCTACATGATACTTCTTTCGCGGGCAAGCTGAATGAAGTTGGGGAAGTGGACTCAACTTTTGTGGCGGGCTGGTCTCTAGATGTTTAATTTACATGAGAACCAGAATGGCACAAAATGTACTTGGACCAAACAGTATTTGATACTTGCTCTCTTAAGAAGGTAGGATGCTTCTATTTTTTTTTTTTTTTGTAGGGATAATTACCCACCATTTGGGTGCCCCACCCGGTCCCCTCTTTGTTCCCCAACACTCTGCTTCCTTTCTAAGGTGAAGATGGAGCAAGAGAAGCACAAGGAGAGGTGGAATCCAAAAGCTAAGCCTCCCACTGAGACCACTGCTGTTTCTTCAAACACACACAAATAAGACTGATGGAGAGATCTTAACAATCCCAGGATCTTGAAACAGCTCAGTAAAGAGGGTTTTTGTGGCGGACTTATCTGAATGATGAACTGGTCTCTTTTGCACCTTTCTATTGTGAGTTGCCAGAAAAGGTACCCATTTTATTGGAAAGTCCTGAATCATCTGCGAAAAACTGGCCCAGGCACAAAAGAGTTGCCATTTACGAAATTCCAGTCAATATTTTAATTCATAGCTCAAAAGTATAGGTCAGAAATCATGCAATAAAAACCAGTGAACTTGAGACCAGCAGATGGCATAATGGTTACTTCACTAGACTCCCACGTAGTCCACCATGGTTCGAGTCTCAGAACTGGCAGCTTAAAACTCACACCAGGCGTGTGTTCACGCATGCCCAAAATCCTGTGAGGAGAATGGAGGAGAAGGGATTGTGGCATAGCCATCCCCCCTGGGGAGATGATTTTTTACTTTCTGTTTCTCTGGCGAGTGCACTTGCCCTATAGCAAAAAATAAAATAAAATACACAGTGAACTCTTACTAAGGTAACAGATGATACTTTAAATATAAAGCCAATAAATATGCATTAAAGTTTAAAAAGCTGTGTTATTAATTTATTCTTTTAAAACGTGCTATTTGGAGTTCACTAATCATTGGATTTGTTAAATGGACTCTATTGTTTTCTTTAATCTCTGAATCAAGCCTTTTTCTATTTTGTGAAAGGCTCTGTTTGCCAATTTTCAGATGAGTGGGTGTTCCTAACCAGGCTTCAATGGCTTAAACCTCACAGCACTCCCTAGGAATGAACAATTCTCTAGGGAGAGTGGCAGAAAGTGATCTTCCTAAAGGAGTACTGAGAAGCAAGAAAAGATCTTCTTCTGCTAGAGAATCAGAAATTCAGAGCAAGAAGCCTTCCCTCCCCATCCGTCAGCTGACCCCGTAGCCACCAGCTTCAGAGAACCAGGTTGTATCAGGCAGATAAACTGGAGGACTAGAGGGTCCTCCGGAAGGTCGTGGGATCTTACATGGCTGATCGCCAAGCAATGCTTTGCTGCTTTCTCAGGACAGAAGGACCCTCTAGTCTTCCATTGCCACATGAGCCCCTCTCTTGTCTCCATACCACCCTCCTCACCCTCTCCTTTCTGGGGAAAACAATAGCTCCTGCTCAGGTAAATACTAGGGATACCATTACTGGTCAAAACATCAGGGCAAATCATTTATTCTATTCTTGAAACTTCCTAGGGACTCGCTAATGTATTTTTGCATTAATTTGCCCATTCAATCATTACCAAATAAGTAACAAGTGTTTGTTACTACAGGCAGTGGTTAAATATCCAGACACATACTACTTGGGATAAATGTAAGAATATTGAGGAAAGACACAAAAGGCTTTAGAGATGAAGAATAAAAGGCCAGAGAGTAGGCATTTACTTTAGACAAGGTAGTCAAGAAAATGTTTTTAAAGAGAGTTTTAAGGGACCAGCAGGTGGCATGGTGGTTAAGGCGCTGGACATTCCTACATGGTCAACCATGGTTCAAGTCCTGGACCTGGTGGCTTGCTTTCTCACTTTCTCTCTCCCTCTCTCTCTGGTCAAATTAAAATGAACAAACAAATAAATAAAGTTAAATAAATAATTCTTAAAAAAAAAAAAGACTTAAGGTGAGGCATGAAGTTTGAAATAGGTGACAATGGAATCCACACGTGTGTATGCATGTTGTGTGCGTGCATGAGTGCATGTGTGTATAAAGATATGCTAGACAGTCGGTGTGCACTTGATGCAGGATGGAGACTCTACATTCACCAACCCTCCTATTTTATACCTTTAAGTTCTTTTTAGTGTTCAATTTTCCAGATAACCAAGCATTTTCCCTATTTGAATCAAAGCCTGTTTCCTCTTACTTGGCCTTCCATGACATGAGAATTTCTAGCTTTGAGGGATAATGTTATTCTGGGTTTTCTTTCTCTTCTTGGTAGATTAGTGCCAATTTGGTTGTAATTTAAGATCCAACTTATTATCTCATAGCTCTGTAGAAATTAGAACTAACAGACTAACTCTCAAGGAAATGCATGTGTGTTCCGGTTGACTACTTTTTCTCCCCAGCAACTACATGAGATGCCATTCCCTCATTCAATGGGTCACTTCTGGTCTCTTCTTCATGCAAGTCTAACCATGTCAGATATCTTTGCAATTGTGCCAGACATGGGGTTAGTTTCATTTTCCTTCATGTCTGTGACAATTTATTATAGAGGCTATGGTTTGTCCTCAGATAAGCAGAAAGTTGGTAGAAGAAAGAAGCAACTGAAGACAGAAACTTACACACTCGTGCACTCCCACAGAAGACTGCAGTCTGAACCACACGTCTCATCATTTCATTCTCAAATGCCTACGCATTCTCATTGGATACTAGGCCTATCAAATGCATGGCACACACATTGTCACTTTTTCTTTCTGCATTCATGCCAGACATCACTAATCAAGACATTTTTTTCTCTCACCTTTCACATGACCTCAGAAGCATTCTCAACACCTATTTCCAACAGACACTTAATCAGTTGATATTGGCATGAGTTGAAACCCATGTGTTACTCTGTTATCCTCAATGTAAGCAACTACAGTGCTCCTAGAACTGGGAGACAGGCTCTCCTGGCACCATGCCCTTTTCCTCCAGTGTTTATCATAGCTGTGATAGTGGTGACGACTTTGTATACAAGTAGACTGAAAGCTTTATCGAGGCAAGGATTACGTCTGGGTTTTTTGCTCAGCATTAAATCCTTGGTATTTAGCACAAAGTTGATTTAGCAAATGATTTGCTGAATGAGTGACTGGCACAGAGTTGGTCTTTGGAAGAAGCCAAAGTGCTTTACAAACTGCAATAAAACGACCCCTAACACCATCACTAGCCTCTGCTGGAGGGTATTCTGTCTTTCTTTGTAAAGTCACTTGGACTTTGGCCAATTGGCATATGGAGACCTAACAGACTTTTTCTGAAGCCGTCTCTGATTTTTTCCTGAGCCAACTATTTTCAATCAATACTTGTTGTCAATATTAGTTTGGTTACTACAGTCCTTTGCACTGTTGTTTAAGTATTTCTGAAGACAAGGTTTCTTCCACATTACATCAAAGGAGTTTTTGAACAACTACAGGGCTTGCAGTTTTCCCTTTGCTTTGAAAACCAAATCTTTTTTTTTTTTCTTTTTTTCTTTTTTAGTTTTTGCCATGAGACATGTGCACTCACCGGAGAGAGCTGGACAGAGAGAAGACATGACACAGAAAGAGAGAGACCACCCCCTGGGGGGATGGCTGTGCTGCAGTCCCTTCTCCTCCACTTGCCTCTTAGGATTTGGGGCATTCATATACCCATGTTTTTCAAGCCACCAGTCCAGGATTAGAATTGCACAGTTGACCATGTGGGATCTAACTGCCTTACCCGCCATGACCTCAGCTGGCTCTAAAAACCAAATCTTACCTTGGAGTGGAGGGAAGGTGTGTCTTCAAAATCCTGCAGTTCAAACAGGACTTTCTCTGCAAAAATGTGTGCTTGACATTGTGATAAAATGAGTTTTAGATTATCTCATGTACACAAATCTGAGTAGTTTCATTTTTCTATTCTCCCCACCTTGTATACATGGGTCTGATTTGTTTAATAAACAGGCAGAATTATGTGTGATACTTTTAAGTCTATTTCCCATGTCAGTGAATACATTGTGCATTTTCGACCCTGGAGAATCACAACGTCTGTGTTAAGCGTTTTGGGGAAAGTTGAAAACTTGAGAAATTACAAAAGTAGTTTCTGCTATTCATATAAAATTGGCACTCTAATAATTTTTAAAAGTTTTAATTATTGAAAGAAAAAGCAAGCTATAAGTCATATGAAAAATTTTATCACATCATTTATAATTCATTATTTCATAGAGGGAAATATGAACAGTTTATGAGCAAACTCTTTTCATATGATAATGATTAGAATACAAAGCCCTCCTGGTGGACTGATCAGCCTTTTGATTTCTAGAATGAAACTCTTTGCTTGTACAGCTATGAGGTTTAACCAGAGGGAAATGATAATTAAAATGGATTAATTGATCTGTAGCTGCAAGGAGTATGGCAAAAAGCTGAAACAATATAAATACATAATTATGGTTTTATTTACCAGCCATTTTCTTAAAGTTACAGATCCAGGGCCATGTTGGACCCAAGGTGTGGGATATCAAAAATTCTGAAGCTAGAGGTTCTTTCTTGGACCAGAGCTTCTGCAAATGAAGAACAGAACTATTAGGTGACTTCAGGGCATAAATGGCTGAAGGACACTTAATGGAAACCAGAGATGAGACCACACCATACCAGAAATCACTGGCACAAGACACGAGCAATTCAATGCCAATCAAAATACCAGACACATTCTTCACAGACTTAGAAAAGACAATCATAAAATTCATCTGGAATCATAAAAGACCCCGTATTGCCAAAGCAATTCTACACAAGAAGAGTGGAGTGGGCGGCATCTCACTCCCTGATCCAAAAATATATTACAAAGCTGTAGTAATCAAAACAGCATGGTACTGGCACAGAAACAGACATGTGGACCAATGGAACAGAATAGAGTCCCCAGAAATAAATGCCCAAACATACAGTCAACTGATCTTTGACAAAGGGTACCAGTCAATCCAGTGGGAAAAGGAAAACCTCTTCAGCAAGTGGTGCTGGAAAAACTGGATTTTCACTTGCAGAAAGATGAATCTGAACCCCTACCTCTCACCTTTGACAAAAATCAAGTCAAGGTGGATCAAGGATCTAAATCTAAGACCTCAAACTATAAAGCTGCTCCTGGAAAACACTGGGGAAACTCTGGGAGACATTGGTGTCCACACGTCTCATCATTTCATTCTCAAATGCCTACGCATTCTCATTGGATACTAGGCCTATCAAATGCATGGCACACACATTGTCACTTTTTCTTTCTGCATTCATGCCAGACATCACTAATCAAGACATTTTTTTCTCTCACCTTTCACATGACCTCAGAAGCATTCTCAACACCTATTTCCAACAGACACTTAATCAGTTGATATTGGCATGAGTTGAAACCCATGTGTTACTCTGTTATCCTCAATGTAAGCAACTACAGTGCTCCTAGAACTGGGAGACAGGCTCTCCTGGCACCATGCCCTTTTCCTCCAGTGTTTATCATAGCTGTGATAGTGGTGACGACTTTGTATACAAGTAGACTGAAAGCTTTATCGAGGCAAGGATTACGTCTGGGTTTTTTGCTCAGCATTAAATCCTTGGTATTTAGCACAAAGTTGATTTAGCAAATGATTTGCTGAATGAGTGACTGGCACAGAGTTGGTCTTTGGAAGAAGCCAAAGTGCTTTACAAACTGCAATAAAACGACCCCTAACACCATCACTAGCCTCTGCTGGAGGGGATTCTGTCTTTCTTTGTAAAGCTTTTTCTGAAGCCGTCTCTGATTTTTTCCTGAGCCAACTATTTTCAATCAATACTTGTTGTCAATATTAGTTTGGTTACTACAGTCCTTTGCACTGTTGTTTAAGTATTTCTGAAGACAAGGTTTCTTCCACATTACATCAAAGGAGTTTTTGAACAACTACAGGGCTTGCAGTTTTCCCTTTGCTTTGAAAACCAAATCTTTTTTTTTTTTTCTTTTTTTCTTTTTTAGTTTTTGCCATGAGACATGTGCACTCACCGGAGAGAGCTGGACAGAGAGAAGACATGACACAGAAAGAGAGAGACCACCCCCTGGGGGGATGGCTGTGCTGCAGTCCCTTCTCCTCCACTTGCCTCTTAGGATTTGGGGCATTCATATACCCATGTTTTTCAAGCCACCAGTCCAGGATTAGAATTGCACAGTTGACCATGTGGGATCTAACTGCCTTACCCGCCATGACCTCAGCTGGCCCTAAAAACCAAATCTTACCTTGGAGTGGAGGGAAGGTGTGTCTTCAAAATCCTGCAGTTCAAACAGGACTTTCTCTGCAAAAATGTGTGCTTGACATTGTGATAAAATGAGTTTTAGATTATCTCATGTACACAAATCTGAGTAGTTTCATTTTTCTATTCTCCCCACCTTGTATACATGGGTCTGATTTGTTTAATAAACAGGCAGAATTATGTGTGATACTTTTAAGTCTATTTCCCATGTCAGTGAATACATTGTGCATTTTCGACCCTGGAGAATCACAACGTCTGTGTTAAGCGTTTTGGGGAAAGTTGAAAACTTGAGAAATTACAAAAGTAGTTTCTGCTATTCATATAAAATTGGCACTCTAATAATTTTTAAAAGTTTTAATTATTGAAAGAAAAAGCAAGCTATAAGTCATATGAAAAATTTTATCACATCATTTATAATTCATTATTTCATAGAGGGAAATATGAACAGTTTATGAGCAAACTCTTTTCATATGATAATGATTAGAATACAAAGCCCTCCTGGTGGACTGATCAGCCTTTTGATTTCTAGAATGAAACTCTTTGCTTGTACAGCTATGAGGTTTAACCAGAGGGAAATGATAATTAAAATGGATTAATTGATCTGTAGCTGCAAGGAGTATGGCAAAAAGCTGAAACAATATAAATACATAATTATGGTTTTATTTACCAGCCATTTTCTTAAAGTTACAGATCCAGGGCCATGTTGGACCCAAGGTGTGGGATATCAAAAATTCTGAAGCTAGAGGTTCTTTCTTGGACCAGAGCTTCTGCAAATGAAGAACAGAACTATTAGGTGACTTCAGGGCATAAATGGCTGAAGGACACTTAATGGAAACCAGAGATGAGACCACACCATACCAGAAATCACTGGCACAAGACACGAGCAATTCAATGCCAATCAAAATACCAGACACATTCTTCACAGACTTAGAAAAGACAATCATAAAATTCGTCTGGAATCATAAAAGACCCCGTATTGCCAAAGCAATTCTACACAAGAAGAGTGGAGTGGGCGGCATCTCACTCCCTGATCCAAAAATATATTACAAAGCTGTAGTAATCAAAACAGCATGGTACTGGCACAGAAACAGACATGTGGACCAATGGAACAGAATAGAGTCCCCAGAAATAAATGCCCAAACATACAGTCAACTGATCTTTGACAAAGGGTACCAGTCAATCCAGTGGGAAAAGGAAAACCTCTTCAGCAAGTGGTGCTGGAAAAACTGGATTTTCACTTGCAGAAAGATGAATCTGAACCCCTACCTCTCACCTTTGACAAAAATCAAGTCAAGGTGGATCAAGGATCTAAATCTAAGACCTCAAACTATAAAGCTGCTCCTGGAAAACACTGGGGAAACTCTGGGAGACATTGGTGT
>NW_006159894.1:4560301-4560698 GCF_000334495.1 Tupaia belangeri chinensis
ATCTGCACTCTATGACTGAAGCTGATTGACTAATGGTTGTACAAACACAAGAGATGGGTGTGAATGTCAGATGAGGTGTATGTGGAGGAGGGGGGCCTAATGAAGGACATTTGGTGAAGGGATACAAAGGTAGAGCATTGACGGGATGGGGAAGTGTGGTGTTATCGGTTGAAGATATTTTGATCAATGGGACTGGAGAGAAATGTTCACATATTGAAATGTTCACATTTTAAGCTAAACAATGCGATTGAATGCATATACAAAAATAAATAATTTTAATAAAAAATATATTTAAAAAAAGATATTGTCATACACATGATCAACAACAAAGGGAACCAGCAGTTAGTGTAACGGCTATGTCGCTGGACTCCCACGTAGTCGACCGCGGTTTGTGTCC
>NW_006159894.1:4560831-4589138 GCF_000334495.1 Tupaia belangeri chinensis
GTCTCTATGTCTCTCTCTGTCTGGCGAGTGCACGCGCCCTACAGTGAAAATCTCTCCAGAAAACAAACAAACAAACAAACAAACAAAAATAAATAATTTTCCATTTTTGTGTCCCTTAAAAAATATTGAGTGAAAGTCAAAGTGTTCTACAGATTATGGGGGTGAATACCAGATAATGGGGGGGATTTCTGATGTTTATAAATGTTGATCAATGAATGGCTTCTCCATTATCCAGACAAGTCATACCTATTCTTCAAAGATAAGATCAAAGATACCTACCTGCTTTGTGAAGCTCAGAGCCCCATACCTCTGGAGACCTCGACTCTTTAAAAAATTTCTGTTGTTTATATATGTTTGTGTGTGTGATATAGGATATATATATATATATATATATATATCATTATATATATCATATATGTGATACTTTATATGTGTGTGTGTGTGTATATATATATATATAGTTGATATGTAAATGTCCTTTTTTTTTAGTTAAACCAAGAACTTTATGTCTTTGACACTAAAGAATGTCATTAACAGTAATTTATTGAAGGATTATTATGCCAAGTTCTGTACAAGAATGGACAGATAAATAGACATAACTCCTCTAATCTTAGTGGCTTAATATGATAGAAATTTATTTCTCACACATTTGAAGTTTCAAGGAGGGTAGGTGGACTACCCTTGGTCACCCAGGGACTTGAGCTTCTTGCATCTCATGCTCTTTTCTCCTCTGGGTCCTCAGATATCTGTGTAGCAGGCCAGTAGATAAGGAAATGGTATGAAAGATCTCCAGCGGGGAATCTGAAGAGATTTGGCCTGAAATTGACACTTACATTCATTGGCTGGACTCAGTCAATATGGTGACATCTAATTTTAACTCTCTGTCTACTGGGACAGAGAACACAGATTTTGGTGAACAGATAGCAGTTTCATACATTTAGCAACTTCTTTGAAAATTGTATGTCTGCCTGCCTATCTATTTACATTTCTATCTTTGTGTGAGTTTTATTATTTCCATTTTAAAGATGAGGGAACTGATTCTTGGGAAGATTAAGTTGCTTGCTGGGGTCAGTGCTGGTGCTTGAATTTGATTCGTGGTTGTCTGGTTCTAAGGTCACTACACTGTAACACTTATTTGCTTGTCAACTTAGTTTCTTGTACTACTCTATTGTTTTCTATTTCCTGTCATCATTCTTATTCAGAACCTACAATGTCTAACTGACCTGCTGGAATAAACCCAAGCTGTTCTCTCTCCTTGTTGTCAGATGACCAGGAAAATTATTAACAGATATATCTTCTTAAAAGACAGCTCTAACCTTATCAATTCACAGCCTGAAAACTTCCAATAAGTGCTCAGTAAATATTTGCTAATTGACTCCCCTAATGGATAGAAGATGAAGTCCTTGGCCTGAGTTCAAGGCTCCGGATAAACAATCTGATGATATGCACTGGGTCCCAGAATGTTCTACCATTCTGTGGGTTAAGCCCTAGAGAAAACTGTGGTCAAAAGCATTGATTTGGGGTTGTTAAAGAATAACTTTTTTTTTTTTTTTTTTTTAAAGATGGGCCTTGCTATGTCACAATACTGTTGCCTCAGGCTCCTGGGTAGCAGGGATTAGAGGCGCACATCACCAAACCTGGCTGACTTCTTTTTTGATCTCATTCTAGGAATGGATAGGTGTTTTATTCCCTGAAAGGCTTTAGGTTTGGGCACACAGGCCTCTGTCTCTGACAGGGAGACCAAACTCTCTGGACATCTTACATAGCTCGAGTCTACTCATTCACACAAGCCTGGTAGAATAGTAGCCTCTGCGTTGGTTGTGGGCAAAGAATGGGTCACAAGGGATTTCTGAGCCTGTGTAGAGGCTCTGTTTAATTAATCTTGTGATTTAGCTGGAAAAACAAGTTTTTACACAATGACTGTAGCAGATTTTCTATAAGAAAGGGCTTTAAAGCAGTGAACTAGTTGGAAAATGGGATATTTCAGTGATTAAGGGCATCTTACATAAGGCTGAAAACCGTCCTAATTGTTTACCTCAAAAATTGAAATGATGAATGTGAATTACAGCGAGTAGAGGTTTCTCCAATACTCCCCACCTTTCTTGCTCTATTGTCCAGGAAATACTTTTTGTAGTGCTTAGACTTCCTCTGCCCCTCCTTCTTCATTACCTAATACCCCCACTTCTGCTTCCTCTGAAAACATTGCAAGGTGGCACCTGCCAATTCCGGCTGCATTAGAAGTGCCCTCCGCAACAGAAGAAATGCAGTGTGGTGGTTGCTTTGATGGCAGCTGACTATGTGGGAAGAAACATCAAACAAGCAGCACAGATAAAATGTGGCTAAAAAGGAATAGTAGACACTAGAGATGGGGCGGGAGGAGGGTGGGAAAGGGCAGAGGATCAGAAATAGGGGTAAAATAAATACACACACACACAAGAAACTAGAAATGAAAAATTGTTGATGATAACATACATGATTAAGCCACTATGCAGCATATTCTGGATGGGAAATCACATTTTGTATGCTGTGACGATGCTTAGGGAATGAATGTAAATTAATTAATTTTTGAAAGTTTCAGAAAAAAAAGCTCATGGAATTATGTGTAATGGGAAAACTATGTATGAATTTCAAAAAGTTTTTGTACCAAAATAAATACATTCTTTAGTTTAAAAAAAAAAAAAAAAAGCCTGCTCTCCCTTTTTTGTCCCCCTGGGCAGACCCTGTGGAGATAATGAGAGCAGGGTTCAGTGTAGACTTCTCACATTTCAGTGAGGCTTCAAGCAAGACTTGGCCTCGGAGTACTAGGCTGCAAACTTGAGTGGGGAGTAGGTTTAGAAGAATTTGAGATTCTGGCCTAAATGTATCTGCTTGTTAGAGCTGACAGGGACTTTGCTGATTACCTGGCCAGAAACAGTAAATCTCAGTCAAAGGCTGTTGCATCCTCTCTTCATGCCCACTGCAGACATTCTCTGCGCTCTACTGCTGCTGAGTCCTTCCATTGATTCCTGATCCAACAAGAGAGGATCTGATTGGTTAATCAGCACCCTATCAGTAGAGTTCTTTAGTTAACCCAGTTTCCTCGATAGTGTGGCCACCTTATACATAGACCAATCACAGGTCTAATCAGCTGATATTAGAGAGTCCAGTTCAAAGTTGGGAAAGGGTGGTGATCAGGGATAAGAGAATTTGGGCTTCCCTCCCTTCAGAAAAAGATGACAAGTGTGGCAGACTCTCAGAGTGAGATGCCAAGGACATTCAGACAGGACCTTTTTTTTAAGAGAGATTTTTGCTAAAGGGTGTATGGGGGGGAGACAGAGAAACAGAAAGGGAGAAATCCCCCCACCCCATTCCCCTAACCCCAGGGGATGGCCATGCCACAATCCCTTCTCCTCCACTCTCTTCTTAAGATTTTGGGCATGCAGAAAGGGACCAGCAATTAGCGTAATGGCTATGTTGCTGGACCCCCATGTAGTTGACCGTGGTTCGCATCCTGGACCCGGTGACTTGAAACTCACACCGGACGCGTGTGCATGCGTGCCCAAGATCCCAAGAGGAGAACGGAGAAGGGGTTACGGTGTGGCCATCCCCCCTAGGGGGTGATTTCTCGCTTTCTGTCTCTCTGTTTCTGTCTGGCGAGCACACGTGCCCTATAGTAAAAGCTTTTCCAAAAAAAAAAAAAAAAGATTTGGGGCATGCATGCACGTACACCTGGTGTGAGTTTTAAGCCGCTGTGTCCAGGACTCGAACCATAATTGATTACATGGGAGTTCAGCGTTGTAACCATTACACCATCTGCTGGTTTCCAGACAGGCCTTTTAATAAGTTCTTCCCTCATCTGCACAGTAAACATATTATTATAAGAGGTTTTTCAAAGTTGAATTGCAATGATAGTAAGCAATTCAGTAATATTGTAGTTCCAGCTGATAGTTATGCAGTCTTTACTATGCTAGTAATATTTTTAACAGTTTTTATGCATTGATACATTTGTTTTTTGCAATAACCCTATAAGGTAGCTATGTCTGGTTGTTCTTGGTGTACAACCAAGGACGCTGGGCAATTTAAGAATTTTGTCTACATCACATAGCTAATAAGTGGAAACCTCTGACCTACGCTGTGGGGTTCTAGTGGTTATTAATTCAATTCAGTTTGCAAAATGAAAAAGAAAGCAAAAAGTTCTACTTTACCCACTATTAGTGCAAATATCGACCCAGAAGAAAAGGCAAATAGTATCTTACTATTATTACAAAAATGGTTTATTATGAAAATGAGTCCCTAAAAGAATCTTGGGAACTCAAAGAGGCATGCCTACAGACCACACTTTGAGAACTGTATGTCCATTACAAAAGTCTTCTTGCACTATCATTTTCTGAGCACTTTGCAACTATCAGCTTTTACATAGGACCCATACTATGGGTCCTCAAGAGCAGGGAAAAGGCTATTCACAGCTCACTATCTACTCCCCAGCTTGCTGCCCAGTATCTGACACTAATTAAATATTTTTAAAATGATGACATAAAATGCAGTAATTGCTGTCTGGAGAAAGCATCAGAGCCTTGGCACATGGGTATAATGTAATTTTTTCAGTAACGATGGGAAAATGTATAGTGGGAGAAGCCATGTAGGACATGATGTGAGACAGACCGCCCATGTGTTGCAAAGAAGTTATTCAACTTTATAGGATATTTTAAACCTTTTTTATTTTTTTTTGGTGTGGTCCTTAGGACTTCTGCCAGATAGGCTCTGAGGGACTCACCATGTATGGGTAAGTGGGGACCAACTTTTTTTTTTTTTTTTTGAGAGATTTTCCCTGGAGGGCGCGTGCGCTCGCCAGCCAGCCAGAGAGAGTCATAGAGACAGAAAGCGAGAAATCACCCCCCAGGGGGGATGGTCACACCGCAATCCCTTCTCCTCCATTCTCCTCTAGGGATCTTGGGCACGCATGCACACGCGCCCAGCGTGAGTTTTAAGCCACCGGGTCCAGGACACGAACCACGGTCGACTACGTGGGAATCCAGCGACATAGCCATTACGCTAACTGCTGGTTCCCGGGACCAAATTTTTCACAAGGTCAGTATGATTGCCTTCAAGGATCTGAGTGCTTCAAGGGCTCCACGGCGCTTCTGGCCCCCAGAGCAGTCTTTCTAACTTTAACTTTGCTTTTAAATCACATAACCATTCATCTCCAGCTCTGTGTTATTAGCTTGTCTGCTCATGTTCTGAGGAAATGAGATCAAGGCAGAAAAACATACAGGATCCGAGCTTACAGGAGAAATTTAGGTCAACCTCTTATCACTTTTCACCTAAAGTACTGGGACACAGGTGAGGTGTCTTTCTGATTGCATCTCTATTTGTTTTTATGTTAATTGGCTCTGGCTTTATAAAACCAATCAATTCAGTGATTTTGTGGTTACCGAATGTTTCTCCATCTCATTAACAATTCACTATTGAAAGGCTTTATTTGGGTGTGGCCTAGTGAGACAATAGGTTGGTCTAAATAGTGATATTAGTAGTCTGAAATCTTCCAGAATTGTGCTCATGTATGCATGGCTGTGAGGTTTCTTATGGGAGAATTTAATGCAATAATTTGAAAACAACAACAACAACAACAACAAAAATAGAGTAAACCAGTAAATTGAACTTGAGCAACTTGAGAGCTGCATGATCAGGCCTACAATTTTTTTTAAGCATTTTAATTGCTGCATAGTTCTATGGTCTTATACCTAGACCTTCAGACTCTATGACCTTTACTAATTAGTCAGACCATTTATACATTACTTTAGCTTCTTGTTTGAAATCAACTCTCTGTTCTTTTATAGTTGGACTAAAAAGCTATGGCAATTGATCCTCCCCAGTGAATTTAAAAGATGATTAAAATTGATAGGAAATCCATTTACAGACCTGTATATACTTCTAAGATGTACAAAACTATAAATAGACCATGATTAGTGTGTTCTTCCCTTGGAGAATCGGAGGGGCCCCTGTGAAAGGATTTGGCCTTAGGAAGCACTCAGATTTTCCTCCAGTCCTGGTTTTGCCTTTAACTCACTGTTCAACTCTGGTCAACTGGCTTCACTTCTTTGGTTATTCATTTCCACCATACTCCTCATAAGGTTCTGAGATAAGGTCACCAACGTACTCAAGAACGTGTTTTGAAAAATTATGTATGTATATGTGTGTGTATATATATATATATATATATGTCTCTCTCTCTCTATATATATATCTTTTTTTTTTTTTTTGGAGAGATTTTCACTGTAGGGCGCGTGCGCTCGCCAGACAGACAGAGAGCGACATAGAGACAGAAAGCGAGAAATCACCCCCCAGAGGGGATGGTCACGCCGCAATCCCTTCTCCTCCATTCTCCTCTCGGGATCTTGGGCACACACGCACACGCGCCCGGCGTGAGTTTTAAGCCACCGGGTCCGGGACACGAACCGCGGTCGACTACGTGGGAGTCCAGCGACATAGCCATTACGCTAACTGCTGGTTCCCTCTATATATATATATCTTGAAGTTGTATATCAAAGTATTAATTACGTATAAGGAATTATGCCAAATCTCTTTCTCTCTCCCTCTCAGAGCTCTCGCTTTTTAAGTAAAGACAGGTAAGTGGAGGTTGTAAAAACTTTCAAAACTGCAAGATCACACATCCGTATCACAGATCCCCATTTCTAATAGTGAAACTAGACTTGTGGCAGGTGGTGTGTTTGTCTTGAGGAAGGGCTGCCAATTAGACTGTTCCAACTACAATTTACTGGGCATGTCAGTGGAGGTGGGCCTCTTAGCTGTGGTTGCTAGACCAGGGTTAGGCTGCGAGATCCCTGCAGGCTCTCACCACTCTCTGCCAATCTATTTCTTTCATGTTTCATGCCTTCATGCTCTCCTTTTGTGTGTATGTGTGTTGTTTTTTGTTTTGTTTTTATTATAGAGCATGTGCTCACATTGGAGAGAGGCAAAAAGAGACAGAGGGAAAGTGAGAAATCACCCCACAAGGGAATGTCCACATCACAGTCTCTTCTGGGATTTGGGGCATGCATGCACACATGCCCAGTATAATTTCCAAGCTGGTTCCAGTATTCAAACCATGGTCAGTCATGTGGAAGTCCAGCACCTTAACCACCATGCCACCCACTGATCCCTTTTTTTGTGTTTTTATTCGTTTTTAAAAAACTATTACTTGGTCATTCCAGAAATGTTTAGAAAGTACATAAATTAGTAAAAAAAAAAAAAAAAAAAAAAAAACAAACCCCAAAAAACAAAGAAAAATATAGAATTCCATTCCCTTGAGGTCAGCTCTGTTAAGTTTTTGACATATTTCTTTTCTTTTGTTGTTGTAGTTGCTATTTTAAAATATACATTTTTAGGGGCTGGCAGGTGGCATGGTGGTTAAGGGCACTGGACTCCCACATGGCCAAATGCAGTTCGAGTCCCAGACCTGGCAGCTTGCTTTCTCACTTTCCCTCTCTCTCTCGCTCTGTCCCTCTCTGGTCAAATTAAAATAAATAAATTAAGTAAAATAATTCTTAACAAACAAAATATGCATTTTTAAATGTAATTGAGAGCTTACTGCTTATGAAATGTTGGTATTCTTCCCACCCTCATTTCAGATTATGGCATAGTAGACCCTTGGTGATCTCTGGAGATGGATCTCAGGACCTTCTAGAATCCCCACATTTACTATTGCTTGAATGTAATTTGTCCAATAAAACTTTTCCTTATTCTACTTTGCTTTCTCCTCAGCAGCTGACTCTCTGTTCAGAGTCACTTCCCATTATTTTCCAAGAGTTAGAACTTGTGTGACAGTAATTGCATTGTACTGTGGGTCACTGACTAGGCTTCAATACTAATGATGACACTGGTTCCCATAACCCAGTCCTCCACCTCTTGGCATAAAGTCACCTGGGCCAGAAAGAACTAATGGACTTATGTCTTGGACTTTCAGAATCACTGATGAATATTTAGACCTCAAATATTCAACTGTGACTACCACGGTTGTCCTGGCCCCCTCACCATTCAACAATCTGTCTCATTTGCCTTCTTGATCTTCTTCCAGGTAAAGTTGGGAGAACAGGAGCCTCAGAGAATCACCTCACTTAGCTTCAGTGCCAAGCAGGGAGGGGTGACCCACAGCAGAAATCTTTATTTTCCAGCTGGTGAAAGGGAGTCAGGTGGGGTTAGTAGCAACTGCCCACCAGAATATCTCATCAGGGCCCAGGAGAGGTCTGCTATCAAATGGCCACTGGAAAATGCAAATGTTGACCTCTCTCCTCTGGACTTGAGTTTATTCTGAGTGGAACTGAATTCTCGCCTCCACATCACTCAAGCCCATGACTTCACGCCAGGGCCTCCTTTTCTGCACACTGAAATCATTATCCCATTGGGCCATTCCCGTTTTTCTGCATTTGTGATTTCAAGGGAGCTGATAACATCCCCCATGGATTAGAGCTCATTGTCCCAGGACTTTTGGAACCCATATCAAGTAACTTCAAGGTGGCCTGTTAAGGGGAGCTTACATAGTGCAAGTGAGAGAATGACAAGAAAGTGTCTTTAGGTAAAAAGAACAAAGTCAAGTTAATGAATCAGTGAAACTAATTCGGGCTCAGGTTTCAATTGAGTCAGTACCACAAAAAGGGCTGTAGCCTTCCCCAGCTCTTCCTGTGAATACATGTCCACTAGTTTCATATAGCAGATTCTCGGGGAGTCCTGATTTTGTATCCCCCTTCTGCAGCCAAGTGTCAGTCACTCCTTTGCCCAGACATTTTCAGTGGCTCCCCTTTATTCCCTGGATAAAAGCAAATTCCCAGATATCAATATTTAGGTGGGTCATCCAATGAGTTTCCTTAATTTATGCTTCCAGTTTTATTTCCTCCCTCTCTACCCCTTTTCCTGCATTAATCACAATTGCTCTGTTGTCTATTGATTGACTTTTTTATTTTTTTGAGAGGTTTTTGCTATAGGGTGCATGCGCTAAGCAGACAGAGAGAGACAGAAAAGACAGAAAGCAAGAAATCACCCCCCAGGGGAGATGGTCACACCGCAATCCCTTCTCCTTCATTCTCCTCTCGGGATCTTGGGCACGCACGCACATGCACCCGGAGTGAGTTCTAAGCCACTGGGTCAGGGACGCGAACCGCGGTCAACTATGTGGGAGTCCAGCGACATAGCCACTACGCTAACTGCTGGTCCCTATTGATTGACTTTTGCTTCAGTGTTCCCATTGTACTGGTGATGGCCTCTCCCCTCCTTTCTTTCCAAGGTCATTTCCCACTAACTTAAATTGTAAGTATCTTCCATATTTGTCCCTTACACATGTTTTAGGAATTGAATTGTAACCCCTCAAAAGATATGTTGGAGTACTAACCTCTAGGATTTTAGAATGCAACCTTATTTGAAATTAGAGTCCTTGAAGATGTAATCATTTAAGATGACATACTGGAGCATGGTGGACCCTTACTCCAGTATGACTGGGGTCTTATAAGAAGAGATTTAGATATACAGGGGGAAGATGGCAGTGCGATGACAGAGGCAGAAATTGGAATGATGCATCTATAAGCCAAGGAACTCCAAGGATTTCTGGCAGCCAGCAGAAGGTAGAAGACACAAGGACGCATACTCCTCTACAGGGTTTAGAGGGAGCATAGCTTTGTCAATACCTTGATTTTGGACTTCTAACCTTCAGGACTGTGAGAAAATGGTTTCCTTCTGTTTTAAGCTTCTCAGTTTGTGGTACTTTGTCACAACAGCACTAGGAAATTTAAGTACAACCTCCAAGTGTCAATGTTGAGTGCACTAGGATATGAAAATCTGAAATATTTTATTCTTCATGGTAGACCTGAGCCTTTTATGCCCAATTGTGTCAATCAGGAGCTGTGAAATTATACAATGGTGTACTGGCATAGTTGAAGGAGAGGACTATTATAAAGAAGCCATTTTTTTCCAGGCTTGGATGAAATGTAGAGAAAGTTCAGGGAAAAAATGCGGGACCCTGTGGCTAGTAACTGTGGGGACTGAAGAGGTGGGAGAAGGGGGCATGGAAGGAAATGTAGAGATGGGTCGTGAGGGTAGTTTCACCTAATAGGGGATAGAGGTGGTACATACCCTGCTCACAGGAGCACTAGGGCAGTATTTAATACCCTGATCATATTTTCTTCCCCCAGCCTCATGGTGGTCTCTCCCTTGGATAACCCAATACAGAAAGCGAGAGGATGAGGGTGGTTGTTGAGGTGGTTCATAGAGGTCATACTCTGAACAGAGAACCGGGTGCCAACAAGATCTAGGAGGATAAAAATGTTTTCAGCTCACCCACTGAACCCAAATAAAAATTGACTTTAAGAGAAGTGAAGAAATTTGCCCCATGTCATGTGACTGGTGGGACTTCTAAGTCTGGACTCTTAGCCAGTGTATGATGTGGCTTCTTCTATAGGCTCCCAGGTTTCTGGGATATGAAGAATGCCTTCCTAACTGTGGAAATCAGACACTGAGATGATTAGGAAAGGAGGGAGCTGTTGTATAAGTTCATTAAAACAAAAACAAAAACACAACTTACATAATGGGGCCAGCAGATGGCATAGTGGTTACATTGCTGGGCTCCCGGAACATGGTGGACCGTGGTTTGAGTCCTGGATCCAGTGGCTTGAAAATCATGCTGGACACATATACATGCTTGTCTAAGATCCCAGGAGGAGAATGGAGGAGAAGAGATTGCTGTGTGACCATCCCTGCTGAGGAGTGATTTCTTTCCCTCTCACTGTTTCTCTCTCTCTCTCTCTCCAGCCAGCACATGCATCCTATGGCAAAAACATCTAAATAAATTCTACAATAATGAAGATGACAACGGCACCATCACCACCATTAAGCCAATGAGAGCAAGCAAGATTTGTCCAGTCCAGAAGGAGAATAGAGGGCTCTAGGCTCTGTGGTCTATGGTAACATGGAAGAAGGCTGTAAATCAATGAAGGAGGCATTGAGAATTAGGTGAAAGTGACTGCTATACCATGTTCTGGGGAGCAAGAAATCAAGATGGCCATTAGAGTCTTCTTAGTCAACACACAAATGTGATTAGAGAAGAAGAAACTTGGATAGGTGGACTTGTGTCCTTCCAGCTGTCTCGGTAAGAGTAGAGATGGCCAATAGGCTTGATGCCAGTGTTTACTCTGACTGATTAGTAATGGCTTTCTAGAGAGCTGTGTTGAGCAAGACTTTCAGATCAGTGGAGTCAGCAGTTTGATGTGGAATGCTATGACTGACTAGTGATATCTGCTATGGGGCATTGAGTTGGGAGTAGCAAAATACATGACACACATTTTTATCATTGACTGACTGCATTTGATTGTCAGCAAACATTTCATGACCTCTATGGAAGTCATAACATTTTACTATAGAAAAGTGGTGACAGTTGGTTTGGCTCCATGTCATGGCAGTTGGGGCAGCCAAATCCCACATGGCCAACTGCACATTTAGAGTCCTGGACTTGGTGTCTTGAGAAACAGACCAGGTACATGTTTATGCATGCTCCAAATTCCAAAAGAAGGGAAAGATTAAGGAGGGATTGCAGTGTGATCATCTCCCTGGGGGTGTGAGGGGGGTGCTCTCATCTCTGCCTCTCTGTCTCTCTCTAGCAAGAGCACATACCCTCTGGGGGGGGAAGGAAGAAGTACGGTGACAGTTACTTTTCTGTGATTCTTTCTTTTTTCTTTTCTTTGCATTTTTTAGGTTTTTGTTTTAATTTTAAGTGAAAATGCCACTGGGTCTGAAAGTTAAACGGGAAAGGATAACCCTGGAGTTTTCCAGGGTTGATACTGAGAACTGGGAACTCAGGGCTGGGATCAAGGTTGCCTCCATTGCTGAGGCCCTCCGTTCTCACTCTCTCACTCAAGCCAAGAGGTTGCTGGTTGTCTTTTAAGGGAGGTTGATACCTTCTTATGTTTTCCCAACCATGCCAGCCAATAGCTTGTCCCACTGGAGGTTCTCAGGTCTTTGCCTCTCTCTGCTCCCTCTAGCCACATCTTCACAAAGGTTTGAGCCCAAAGACTCCAGTTCTTGAATCTCAGGGGCAGCTCTGGCTGAGAGGCTGAACACACTAGGTCTTGCTCTCAGATTGGACAAACATAAGCTATGACTTGGCTGAGAGCAACCAGTTATGGGACTTGTTGATTCTTACCATCATCATGGGATGAGGGGGTTTTCTGTATCAGAACCACACGAAGGAGCTTTCTTTCTCCACCTGGGGAGATTTGCAAAGGATGGGTTGGGAAAGAGCCCCTAGATAATTCTAGTGGACACTGTCTGGTCTCTACCCAACATACTTGGTGGTGTGATTGGAAGGGCTCCACTAGCTGCCTAGCTTCTTAATTTTTTCCCCTCTCTCTCTGTGGACTGCAAAAATTCTACACCAAAGCCATTTATCATCAGTAATGTTTATCCTTACCCTTTAAAAGATAGGAAGGTCGATGGAGCAAGTATTCTATTTAAATGCTGGGGATTTGAGATGGGCACGACACTGATCCAGGACTGGAATATCCTGGGTTGAGTCCCGGCTCTGTCTCCACATCATTTGAATCTTTCCTTGGCGTTTGGCTCCCTTGCATTCAGTGAGCATGCTCCTACCTTCCTCTCTGTGTAGCATCAATTCTAAACCTCTCCAGTCAGGGCCCCTGAGGGAAATGTTGACGGAACTTCCTCTTCTGTGCTGCCCTCAAACTTCCAGTACTTTCCACAGCTAAAGGTCAAGGGAGTGTCAAGGGTAGCTTCTTGAAAGGGAAAGTGTCACAGAAAGTCAGAATACTGTACTGCCTGAATGAGTCGTGAGTGTGTTTGGGGCAGGGGGCAGGCGTGTGAGATAGGAGTCAGGGGTTGGAAGTTGTGGGGAGCAAAGCTGCATCAAGCAATGCATGGTGCCTTAAAAATCTCCTGTGGTCTCCTCTCCTATTTATAATTCAAAATGTAATCCCTAAATTGCAAAATAGATGCCAGGCATCCAACACAGTTCTGAACTTTCAACGCCCTTTTGGACGTATAAAATAACAAAATTTTAAAAACCTCTCTTCTCTCCTGGGAGGTGGCTGTGGATGGGGGATTTGCTGGCATTGTTATAGCATCCTTTAGTCAG
Organism: Tupaia belangeri chinensis; assembly: GCF_000334495.1. Lineage (NCBI taxonomy): Eukaryota > Metazoa > Chordata > Mammalia > Scandentia > Tupaiidae > Tupaia > Tupaia belangeri. Next base: position 4,573,940 of record NW_006159894.1, read on the forward strand.
GGAGGGCATTTGTTCCTTACATGTAGGAGCCATTCTTTTTCCTGTCACTGCATCCATGTCTGACTTGTAGCCAGTGACCTCCCTCTGAGTATCAGGTGTCTCCACTAAATGAGGAGTTTGGAATACAGTTTCTCTAATGGTGCTTCATAGAGCTGACATTTTATTTTACAAACAGAGCTGGTGCTTCAGTATTTTTTTTTAGAGGTATTTTTGCTATAGGGTGCACACACTCACCAGGAAGACAGAGAGAGACAAAGAGACAGGAAGTGAGAAATCACCCCTCAGGGGGGATGGCCACACTGCAATCCCTTTTCCATTCTCCTCTTGGGATCTTGGGCATGCATGAACACACGCCCGGCGTGAGTTTAAGCCACTGGATCCGGGACTCGAACCACAGTGGGACTATGTGGGAGTCCAGCAATATAGCCATTACACCAACTGCTGGTCCCGCTTCAGTATATTTTAAGTAGTCTAGCTAGCCAGGAGTCTGTGCTATTTATCCTGAGAACACTATCAAATTTGAGGTTAAGGGACCAGCAGTTAGCGTAATGGCTATGTCACTGGACTCCCATGTAGTGGACCACAGTTCGCGTCCCGGACCTGGCGGCTTAAACTCACGCCGGGCGTGTGTGCGTGCGTGCCCAAGATCCCGAGAGGAGAATGGAGGAGAAGGAATTGTGGCGTGGCCATCCCCCCTGGGGGGTGATTTTTCGCTTTCTGTCTCTCTGTCTCTCTCTGTCTTTCTGGCGAGCGCACGCGCCCTATAGCAAAAACCTCTCCAAAAAAAAAAAAATTGAGGTTAAAAGAAGCTGTGATGTTGTGCGTGAGGAACAATTAAGTTCTCTGCAGGCTGTCTAATCTGTCCAGTTTAGGTAAACTGAGAACCAGAACATGTGGCCTAGAGACTGTGAACAAAAGTACTCTTTATTTTTCTTTCTGCAAATGAGTAGCCTTTTAGAAGGAAACTGTGTGAGAGCATATGGAACATTCCATTCTAATATCATCTGGCTCCTGTCCCAGTGCTGGTAGAGGAGTCTTGTACCAGAGAAAGCATTGTTCCTGTTGCTCCCTTCTGCATTTCAAAATGCCCCCAGTTAATCTCCAAAGTGGTGGTAGAAAGGAAGGGTCCTGAGAGAGAAGTCGAAAGGTTTGGCCTGTTTGTTGTCTTGCTGGCTCCCCGCTTTCGCTCAAGACCCAAGTAGAGAAAGGTCTGAAAACAGAAAGGCTCCAAACAGAGAAGGTCTTGTCAGAGTTAGGTATGAGAGTAAGAGAGGTTTGAGGTGAAAGTGGCTATTTACCAACCTCTGAAACAGCTTCCTGTGTTAGAAGAAAACGTGAGAAACCGGAAGGAAGAAACGTGGAATTTTTAATCAGATTTGTACAAACGGGTAGAGAGGTGTAGAAGTGGGGGAACAGAGAAGTATCGAAGTGTAGAGTGAGGGAACAGAGCTGAACTGGTTTTAGTATCCCCTATATATCAGCTGCTTCTACATTTGCAGGTAGGTTGGGGCTGATTAAAAGAAGCAAAGAGGGCATGCCGCCCCTTAGTGTAGTGGTTGTGGGCTATGAAGAGGAAGTTGGATCTCACGGGACCAACCGGGGTTCATGTCCAGCCCTTTCAGTTTGTAAAACATGCCAGGTGTTGGCCTGTGTGCCAAGGATCCTGATGGAATGGCAAGAGGAGTAAAAAGGATTAAGGTATAACCATATTCAGGGGTTCCTTCTCTCTCTCCCTGTCTTGTGCCTGCACACATGAACTCTAGCATTAAATAATAATAATAAATAATAATAATAATAATAATAATAATTCAAAAAAGCAGAGCCTGGGCAAGCTGATTTAGCAACCAATGCCTATCTTTCAGGAAAACTGTTGATTTATGAGAAAAGTCTTCTCACTTCTCAATTCCTTACACCATCTTGAGGTACCATCACATAACCCCCTGGCAGCCTGGAGGAGGATGATATCTGTCTTGCATGGTAAATTCCAGTGGTTTGAAATGATCTAAGAAGAAGAGTTCCTGTCTTCTCTTATTAACTAGAAATAAACCCATTTTTTTTTTTTCTCTGTAGGCAGACTGTGGGCGGATATTTCTGGAGACCTTTGAGCACGCATGGATTGTGATTGGTGCCTGTAGTCTCTGACCTCCCACGCCTAGCCTAGCGCAGGAACTGCCCTGGCCTTCTTGCCCTCAAAGACCTTCTGCAAGGCCTTATCTCTGGATCTGGCCTGGTGGGACCCGGCCATACTGTGATCTTTGGGTGGACAATCTGGACACACAGAGGGCAGAGAGATTTCTCTCAATACCAAGAGACAGTCCCGATTGTCAAATCTGGCCTGAAACTTCCTGAAGCTTTCAGTCAAATCCTTTGTCTAGTTAAATCTTTCGAATTTATTAACTAGTAGTGATAAAATGCAAGTGTGGTCACTGGCATGTGTTGGATATTGCTTGGATTCACTTCTATCTTCTAGAATAATAGAACTCTAGATCCTTTATCAAGCACCTATCGATTGCTTCTGCATTATTAGGTTAAGTTTGGGGTTAGTCTGGTGAAAATGCATTCACTAAAGGTCACTTCTAAGCATTGCCATTTGTGGGGCTGTTTGAGACACTTAGCAAGCATCATTTCATTTATTTCCCAAAGCCATATCATGAAGTAGAAATTCCTACATATCCATTTTTTTCAGATGAGGAAACTAAAGCTTAAGCATTTAGGCTAGTGAGTAACTGGGATTATGGGCTGAGACGGGTCTGGCTTTACAATCTCCACTTTACCACTGTCGTCTTTCCTCTGAGTGAGGGAATGAATGAAATGGAATTTGTAGTCAGAAGGGACATTAAAGGCCCAGCCAGGTACTGTCGGGGTTCTGCTACACAGTGCTGGAAGCCATGTACGAAGGCTCTGTGTTCAGGTCCCAGGTCTGTGTGAGCACACTGGGTGTGCCCATGATCTGGGACAGCTGCAGGGTAGGAAGTGGTGGAGGGCAGCGTGAGGACCCTGCTTGTTTCTCGCTCGCTCTCTCTCAGTTAATGAATAGGTAAGCTTTAAAAAAAAAAAGTGGTCTATAGACAGAGAGCCTAAGGGATTTATTGATGAAGAAACTGAGACTCAGTCAGATTTTGTAGTGGTTATGAGGATGCCTGGGTTTACATCCTGGTTGTATCTTCTATTAGCCCTGTGGTTTTGGGCAAGTTACTTAGGTTCTCTTTGCCTCTATCTCCTCCTTTGTAAAATGGTGATGATAACAATGCCTACCTCATGGCATCATTGTAAAACTTAAATGAGTTAATCTTTATAAAGTGCTTAATACAGGGCTGACTCTATGGCACAGTGCTCAAGAGAAGCTGGAGGGGCCTGCAGGTGGCGTGGTGGTTAAGGTGCATGGCGAACTGTGGTTTGAGTCCCAGGCCTGATGGCCTGCTTTCTCATTTTCCCTCTCTCTCTCTCTCTCTCTCTTTCTCTGTCTCAATCTCTCTCTGATAAAATTAAAATACAATAATGATAAATAAAATTTTTAAAATTCATTCTTAAAGAAAAAAAGAGAAACTGGATCCCACATGGCAACTGTGGTTCAAATGTCCAGCTGAGTCAGCCTGAAACATGCCAACTACATGCATGGGTATTCAAGATCCAATGGATTGGAGCCTTTCTATTTGAACTGGAGGAAGGGGATCATGGTATGACCAGACTCTATGGAGGGTGCTCATCTTTCTCACTGTCCTGTATGCACAGATACACTCTAGCATGAATAAAGGAAAAAATGTAAAGTGCTTAGCACAATAAATATTAGCTATTTTTTCTGTTATTATTTATAATAGTGAAAAATTGGAAAACAATTTCTTATAATATTGGTTAAATAAACTATATGCATGCACACATACACAATTGAAAAGAATATAGAATTAAAAATGTACACAATTGAAATATGTATAAATCACTGTATTGAGTGTATATACACACATGAGGAGACTTCAAAAGATTTATGAAAAAATGAGATTAAAGTACAAGTTTATCTTTTGTGCAGAAAAGGTTTGAAATCCATTCATAGTTTTTGTCATATTACACATTTTCATAAGCTTTTTAAGACTTCTCAGGTGTATACTCATGTGTGTGTGTGTATATATATATATATATATATAGTAATTAATACAATAAACTACTAGAAACTATAATTTTATAGAATATAAATATGAGAAAATGTTCATAATTTAATGTTTAGTAAAAAAAAAAAAAGGCCACAAAACATTATGTATGGTATGATCCCAAATTTAAATTGCCTACACATACACATATACACCCACATATGTGCATATCTACATTTGTCTTCCTAACCATTGATCTTTCAAAAGCTACCCCTAAATACTAATTATTTAATTGTTATCTCTCAAAAAAGGGACTATGGGTTATTTTTTCTTGTGGTTTATCCTTTTCTGCAGTTTTCCGATATTATGCAATAAAGTAAGTTGTTTTCAAAATGTAAGTAGTGGCCAAAAATACAAATTTTGTCATCCTTGCTGTTTAGTTTCTTTGTGACCTTTCCTTCCATGGGAGCGTTTATAGCTTCTGGGTTTCCTTTCACATCATAAGAATGACTGCACACTCCCTATCTGCCTGCAACATCACCAGGGCGCCTGCCTCAGCCCAGGGGATGTCCATGACGGCCTTTCATCCTGGGCCCAAGATGAAAATGCTCCCCTAGGAGCAGACGGCCCTGTTGCCTGGTGCCAGGGAGCTCTTAGCTTTTCAATTGTCCTTGGATTGCTTTCATTTTGAACTAATTCTTTAAGCGAACTCAAATCTTCTCCCCCAGTTTTATATTTTAATTTAGTTATTTGTTTTTGGTAAGTTCTGACAGTCTTGTTTGGGCAGGCAGGCCCATAGCTGGCAAGAACACATAACCACATGAGATTTCAGGGAGGCTGCCATGCTCCTGTTTCTCTTTTTTATTTTTAAAGAATCATTTTGTTAACTTTATTTATTTATTTTAATTTCACCAGAGAGGGAAGGAGAGAGTAAGAGGGAGAGAGAAAGTGAGAAAGCAAGCCACCAGGTCTTGGCCTCAAATCATAGTCAGCCATGTGGGAGTCCAATGCCCTTAACCACCATGCCACCTGCCGGCCTTGTTTCTTCAACTGTTCTACCTCTCTACACTGGTCACCATACTATTTCTATGCTTGTTTTAATAAACAATGTTTCCTATGCTCGAAAGAAGGGGGGATAAAGAGCATTCTAGAAGGTCCAGCCAGGTGGTGCAAGCTGTAGAACACTGCTGTGTAATGCTGAAGGTCATATGAGAAGGTTCCATGTTCCTGTCCTGGGTCTGCCTCATTTTGTGGGTGTGTCCATGATCATGGCTACCTGCTGGGCTGGGGGAGGATCACAGCATGAAGACCCTGTTGAGAGTGCCTCTTTCTTTCTCTCTGAAAATTCATAAATGAGAGCATGTTCTGGAATATGTCACTATAGCATTTATGAATTATCATCATATTTTACTTTCACACACATTAAAGAGAAAGCTATTCTCCCATGGGGAAGCCATCTGTCATTTGGTTGTGGCAGAATATAGGTTGAGAACTGCTACAAACTACTTTACTTTTAGGGATTTCCCCAAGGCTATTTGGACTGATCAGTAACAACTGTGGAATCAGAATTCAGATATTCCTGTTTCGGTCCAAAACAGTATAACATTGCCACTTTTTTTCTTTTTAAATTTTTCATAGGGTATGTGTGCTCACTGGAGAGAGGGAAGGGGAGAGAGACAGAGAGAAAGAAAGAGAGAGAGTCATGGGGAATGATCACACTGCAATCCCTTCTCCTCCACCTCTCCTCCTTTGGGGCCTTTGGGCACACACACACACACACACACACACACACACACACAGACCCAATGTCTGGCATGTTCCCCAAACTACCAGGTCTGGGATTAGAACTATGTAGTTGGCCATGTGGGATCCAGTTGCCCCTACCACCATGCCACCAGCTGACCCAGCATCGCCACTTTTACAATTTGACCTTTGAGTATTGACTTAATGGTAAACTCTATTGTCTTATGGGAGAACCCCAAAGACCAAGACAAGGAAAATAAGAAGACCCAGACTTGAAAGTCTGCACCTTACACACTTCATTTCCTTCACTCGTTAATCTATGGAGCAAGTGGTTATAAGGAAGAGCTCATTCAGCATTTTTTGGATGTAGGTATGCGCACCTCCCTTGTATGTAGGAAGTGGATCTTAACACACTTTGTGAGGATCTGATCATAGCTGTGGATCTTTGTGGCAGACAAATGCACAAATGGACCTCTTCAAAAAACATTTACCTACACTTTTAGGGGATTATTGGACCTGCTAAGTCTATCCAGTGAGGTCATGGGCCCCAGGCAAAAGGCCTTTGGTCTAAGCATTAGACCTTGAACTGTTCTCAGCTTGCACACAATCTCGTTACTTACCATCAGGCCTTTAAATTTCACAGCCTGTTACATTTAAGGATGGACAAGCATGTTAATGAAGGTCAGTGTCCTCCTGGGAGGAAATCCATCTATTTTCAGGCTTTTATGCCAGGTGCTACTGGGGAAACAAAGACATATTCCACACACATGCTGCCCTTGAGGTGTCTCTTGTCCATTAGAAAGTGTAGACAGTGATGAAAAAATGTGGCAATTTTGAGGCCCTCTGAGAGGAGCAGTTGATGCAGATCACAGGGGTTTGAAGCAGAAAACTTCAAGTGGTGCTTAGGGCAAGAGGAGCAGAGCTGAGCTGACTTCCTGCTGTTGCTTCCTGTGACAGACTCAGATGGAGTATGCAGGGGTCTGTACAGGGTAAACACTCAGATAATGTAGAAAGTTAAATCTCACTCCTATGTGGGCCAGCACTGGCATGGTGGTTAAGGGAGCTGGACACCCACATGGCCAACTGTGGTTCGAGCGCTGAACCTGGTGGCTTCCTTTCTCGCTCTCTCTCTCTCTCTCGCTCTGTCCCTCTCTGGTCAAATAAGTAAGTAAATACATAAATAAAGGTAAATAAAGTAATATTCTTTAAAAAAATTGTTTATTATTAAAAAATTTCTCAGGGCCCTACAACCAGCATCACTTGGAGGAAGGGAGAACAGAAAAGAGGAGGAATAAGGGATTCAGAGGGACCCAGTTAAAATTTGGGCTCCACCAGATACTGCTGGGTGTCCTCAAGCCAGTTTCTTAATTTTTCTGAGCCTCGGTTTCTTCATACTGTTGTTGGAAACATTAGAAATAAAGTGTAGTACAGCGCACATGTGGATCTTAACAAATTAAAGTTTGCTAGCTATTACTCCTTAAGGAGAAAATGAGTTAGGGGCCGGGGCAGTGTTCGCTCCTGTAACGTGGCACATGTCTGCCCATCATTTTAGGCAGTAACTCAGCCCTTCAAACCCACTACACCAGGCAGTGGTGGGGAGAAGAACAGAGCAGAGCATCAGGGAACCTGCATCTGAGTCTCAGTCCCTTTACTCACCAGCTTGTGAATAACCTGGAGCAACTTCTTCAACATCTGTTTGTCAGTTTCTACATCTATAAAAAGGGGATATGACAGCTGTCTCACAGGGCTGCCGTGAAATTAAATGAGGTGAATGTATGATGTAAAAAATAAAGCCATTATGAAGGATGCACAAAATGCCTGTTGATGTTGTGATGATCCAACCAAATCCGTGTAGAACTGTATGGACCAAGACCAGACAGTCTGGCTGTCATCTCTGAAGACAGACATAGCAAATGAAAGTGAGTGGAAGCTGGGGCTCATGACTTCATGCATTCTGCTTTTCCCTGGGATCATCAGAATGGAACCCTGAAGTAGAAGTTAAGGAGAAAACATGAATGTTCCTAGTCACGGAGACAGGTGCTCTGTGTATGTATTACCCCTTTTCATGCACCCATTGCCCCAGAGGTGTACATGCTTATGCTGGTTCAGAGATAATCGGACCGAGCTCAGGAGATCCTCTCCAACACCTCCTGATCAGAGCTGTCCTCAGTTGTGACAGAAGGTGGTTTTATACAGGAAAAATAAATGGACAGAGAAGACAACAATCAAGTGGCGGAGACAAGAAAAGGTAGTGCTAGGTCACGGTAAGTATCCTCTTTGGAGAGACTTGGGATTTCATGGAACACTAACGTTTCGGAGAGAGAAACTGGTAGATTAAAGACTCTTTTAAAATAGCAGGGGACTCACCCAAACTTACGTTTATAAAATGGATGGGCCTAGGCTACAGTTTAGGTCTTTGAGCCCATAGTCTAGCCTTGTTCCATCACACCATTAACCCATGTTTTTGAGTGTGTCTAAGTAGAGAAATGGAATTTGAAGAGGAAAATCACTTTTGAGTTAATCGCTCAAGTGAGAGGCTCAGGGTCACTGAGAACCCATCAGCCCATGGAGCGATTGCCAGTAACACTTGATGGGTTGCTTTGATGTCCAGAACTTATCTTTCTGGGTCTTGGGGGAGCAAGGTCAGGTAGGCTTTGGAAAACTTGGAGTTCACATGAGCAAAGAATGCTTCGCTGCGATTGAACTTTGCCTCCTGAATGTTATTAGTTTTGAAAGACGTTTCCAAGTTAAACTTGCAACTGGATCTATGTCCTAATAGGTCAGAGGAGTAAAGTGCAGTTTAAATACAGTCTTATGTGCACAAGGCAATATTAATCATTCTGTGTGGAGCTCTGCTGTAGACCTTCCTAATGGAAGGAGGTAGACCAAACAAATAAGTACCGTGTAGTGGCAATAAAAACTATGGGGAAAAAACAGGGGACCAGCAGATGGCATAATGGTTATGTCACTGGACTACCATGTAGTCAGCCGCGGTTCAAGTCCAAAACCCAGCAGCTTCTACTCATGCTGAGCACGTGGATGTATGTGCCCAAAATCCTGGGAAGGGAATGGAGGGGAAGAGATTGCAGGGTGGTCACTCCCCAGGGAGGGTGATTTCTGTCTCTCTGGTGAGCGTACATGCTCCGTAGCAAATATCTCTCTCTTAAAAAAAAAAAAAGATTGGGGTTCAGACTAGGCCTCACTGAGAAAGGTGTGTGTGTGAGAGTGAATGTGTGTGTATGTATTATTATGATAGCATACATGAGCTTTATCCTCTTAACAACATTTTTAAATACACAGTACACAGTAGACACAATGCTGGACAGCAGATCTCCAGGACTTACTTGGTTCTAAGACTTTATACTCTTTGGACAGTGACTTCCTATTTCCTCCCCTCCCCCAGCCCTGGCCTTCACCATTCTTCTCTGTATTTATGAGTTGGGTGATTTTAAATTCCTCATGTAAGCGGAATCATTTAGTACTTGTCCTTCTGTGTCTGGCTTATTTCACTTGGCATAATGTCTTCCAGGTTAAGCCAGGTTGTTGTATATGGCAGGACTCCCTTCTCTTTTGATGCTGGGTAGTATTCTTCCTTTCCCCCTTCCTTCTTCCCTTCCTTTCTTTTTTCTTCTTTCTTTCTCTCTTTCTTTCTTCTTTCTAGCTTTCTTTCTTTTCCTCTTTCTTCTTCCTTTCTTCTTGCTTTTCTTTCTTTCTTTTTTAAGGTTTTGCCATAGGGAACATGCAACTGCTGGACAGACAGACAGTGAGAAATCACTCCATATTCATGATGGCCATGCTACACTCCCTTCTCCTCCTGGGATTTTGGGCATGTACGCATGTTTGCACACCTGGAGTGACTTTCAAGCTGCCAGGTCTGGGACTTGAACTGTGGTCAGCCATGTGACAGTCTAGCACCTTAATCACGACACCACCTGCCGGTCCCATAATGGTCTTTCTTATGTGTATAGAACCACATTTTATTCATCCATCATCTTCTGATGGACATGCAAATGGTTTCTTATCTTGGCTATGGAGAGTAATGCTACAATGAACATGGGAGTACACATGTATTTTTTGACATATTCATTTAATGTCCTTTGTGTACATGCCCTGTAGTGGGATTGCTGGAGCCCATACTAGTTCTATTTTAATTCTTTGAGGAACCTCTGCTATCTCCCCTAGCACCTGCACTATTTTTTTTTCCCTTCTTTTTTTGGAGAGGTTTTTGCTATAGGGCGTGTGTGCTCACCAGACAGACAGAGAGACAGAGAGACAGAAAGCGAGAAATCACCCCCCAGGGGGGATGGCCACGCTGCATCCCCTTCTCCTCCATTCTCCTCTCGGGATCTTGGGCATGCATGCACACGTGCCCGGTGTGAATTTTAAGCCACTGGGTCCGGGACTCGAACCACAGTCGACTACATGGGAGTCCAGCGACATAGCTATTACGCCAACTGCTGGTCCCTGCACGTGCACTATTTTATAGTCCCGCCAACATGGTATAAACATTCTGATTTCTCCGTGTCTTAGTTAATGCTTATATTTTCTTTTTTGATAAAAGTCATCCTAACAGGTATGAGGTGATATCTAATTGTAATTTTGACTTATATTTTTCTGATAATTAGTGATGTTGAACATTCTTTAATATGCCTGTCGGTTATTTGTGTATTGTCTTTGCATAAATATCTATTTATATCCTTTGCCCATTTTTTTTTCATTGTTTTTGGTTTTTGCTATTGCATTGCAGAAGAGGATGGTCAAAGACTTGAACATTAGGGAATAGGCTACCAACTACTGGGCAAGGGTTGTTGTAGGAAGAGAGGAAAAAGAAGCACAAATGACTAGAGGCAGGAGCCTTCTTGAGGACCTGGAAGGGTAGCAGGGAGACCAGGAAGACTGAACTGTGAGTTGGGAGAAAGTTGTAGGATATGAGGTCAGCATTGTAGCAGAGGCGTGAGCTGAGTGGGAGAAGTAGGCTGATGGGGCAGTATTCTGAAGGTGGTATGAAAAATAATCCAATGCAACTATATTGAACAAATGTGCAATGTGTGCTTCCTACATTTAAGGTTAATATAGCATGACTCTGAAGCACTCACTATGAAGATGGAGGGATAAGAAAAGCAAAGAAAACCTGCAATGAGAGGCAATGTCAGATAAGCTCCCAGGGAGGAGAAAATCACAATGGGCGGCCTTGTTGTTCTGGGTCAGAGGTGGTGAAAGATTTTGCTGATTTGGTGTTTGAGATGGGTTTTCAAGAATAGATAGGATTTCTGCAGTACTTTTATTTGACAATAAAAATAATAGTGTATAGGGAACCAGCAGTTAGTGTAATGGCTATGTCGCTGGACTCCCATGTAGTCGACTGCGGTTCGCGTCCCGGACCTGGTGGCTTAAAACTCATGCCAGGCGCGTGTGCGTACATGCCCAAGATCCTGAGAGGAGAATGGAGGAGAAGGGATTGCGGCATGACCATCCCCCCTGGGGGGGTGATTTCTCGCTTTCTGTCTCTACGTCTCTCTCTGTCTGTCTGGCGAGCGCACGCGCCCTATCGCCTTATAGCAAAAAAAATCTCTCCAAAAAAAAAAAAAAAAAAGAAAAAAAAAAAAAAAAAAAAAAGAAAAAGAAAAAAAAAATAATAGTGTATATTCATTATGGTAGATAAGTTTATTGCCTGGTGTGATGATTACATAATATATACACCTTTTGAAAAAACACACTATATCCCATAAATATGTACAACTATTATATGTAAATTAGAAATTGTAATAAAAAATGTTATGAAATACAGAAAGCTACCAACATGAAATAACTGCCAATAATCCCATACCCAGAGATCAACATTATTAGCATTTTTATGTATTTTATTTTCCCTTCCGCTGTATACACAAACACATGCAGTATAAAACCTGGACCAAGAGTGTGCATGTCTAGTGGGACTGGGGGTGGTGGGGGGTGAGCACCTGCCTGATTGGCCAAGTCTCTCTGCTGAGTGACACCACCTGGCATCAGAGGAGTTGCTGTCCATTCTGTGTGGTGAGAAGCGGCAGGGCTCCAATGTTTTGGAAAGGAACATAAGCCTTTTGTAAGAACAGACCTTCCTTTGGTTCCTTGTCTGTTGGTTCTGACAAGAGTAGCTTTCCTTCCCATTAGAGTGGAATGTCTCTGTAGAAGATGAAATCTATCACCATCTTTCAAAATACAATGCAATATACCATGCACCGGCACACAGGATGTACTTGGAACCACACGAAACTAGACTTTTGGGATACTGTCAAAACATAAAGGGACCATTACTTTTGTATAATACTGAATCCAACGTGGTTTGATACGAGGCTCTCAATAATGAAGGCTGCACTTATCTGCTGCTCTGTGTGTTGAGAAAAGAAGGAAGCCATTATTCACCCCATAGAGGGGCTTCTGCCAGAAAGGATGAGAGCAACATCGATTATCCAAAGGTATTTTATTGTCCGGTGCCATGTCTCAGGGACCTGCTTCAGAAAAAAAAAAAAAGGAAGGGCCTAATCCTTTACAAGACACATTTATTAGTCTTTATTAACAATTTAAGAAAACATTTAGACAATATGGAACAATGTTGATTCTGCTGCATCTAATAACTTCTGATACTTGGTTTGGAATATTTAATTAGGTAGTCCTAAATAGAATGAATGTCGTTATTCCTTTTCTAGAACTTACTGGGTTACCTGACAGTGTAGTAAACATCCCCCAAAATTCCCCGAGTGGAAATGCACTAACAGCATATACTATATTTAAGATTGTAACATGTGGGTCCAGCAGGTGGTGTAGTAGTTAAGGACTCCCATGTGGCCAACCGTGGTTTGAGTCCTAGACCCAGTAGCTTGAAACTCATGCCAGGTGCATGTGGCAGAATGCACAAAATCCCAAGAGGAGAATGGAGGAGAAGGGATGGCAGTGTGACAGTCCCCCCGAGGGGTGATTTCTTGCTTTCTGTCTCTCTGGCGAGTGTACGTGCCTTATAGCAAAAATATCTAAAAAAAAGAAACAGATTGCAACACCTGCTATCCAGGTACTATGTACTATGTACTATGATTTGGGGAGAAACAGCCTTTACTTTGAAGTCCATATTTACACAGTTATGGCTACAAGTCAACACTGCTGCCTGTGAAGTATATCTACAGGACAGGATAGGAGACAAAGGAACGTATCACAGAGAAAGACATGATACAAAGGATAGACCCAATGAGAAATTACAAGAAGCCAAAGAAAAGATCCTTTTAAGAAAAAAAAATGGATTAGAGTGCCTTATATAACAGGTACTAGAACATTTCTGCACTTTACCCCTTGGTAGACTATGGGGGCAAAGATACATACTTCTGACTTTTTATTCTTTTTGGTTAGTTGCCCAAATATGCCAATGTCTGAGGGTTAAAGAAGTAAGATGCTTTTTAAAAATTAAATAGAACTAGAAAAAAAATCAATGTTTTTGAAAGGAAGACATTAACTTCATATAAGAATTTCACATCGGCTATAGCAGATGGCATAACAGTTATGTTGCTGGACTCCCAAATAGTCAACCACAGTTCAAGTCCCAGCCTTAGAACTCATGCCAGGGGTGTGTGCATGCATGCTCAAAATCCCAAGAGGAGAATGGAGGAGAGGGGATTGTGGCATGGGTATCTCCCCCAGTTATGTTGCTGGACTCCCAAATAGTCGACCACAGTTCAAGTCCCAGACCTGGCAGCTTAGAACTCATGCCAGGTGTGTGTGCATGCATGCTCAAAATCCCAAGAGGAGAATGGAGGAGAGGGGATTGTGGCATGGGTATCTCCCCCAGTTATGTCGCTGGGCTCCCAAATAGTCGACCACAGTTCAAGTCCCAGACCTGGCAGCTTAGAACTCATGCCAGGTGTGTGTGCATGCATGCTCAAAATCCCAAGAGGAGAATGGAGGAGAGGGGATTGTGGAATGGCTATCTCCCCTAAGAGGGGATTTCTCACTTTTCCTCTCACTGTCTCTCTCTGTCTTTCTCTGGTGAACACACACACCTTACGGCAAAAGCCTTATAAAAAAATGATTTGTACCTGAAGCTTGTCATAGTCAAATTTTTTAAAAGTATTATTTATTTATTTAATTCCATTTGTTATTATTATTATTACTGTTATTATTAATTGGACAAGAGAGAGAGAAACAGAGAGAGAGAGGGAAAACGAGAAAGCAAGCCACCAGGTATGGGACTCGAACCTCTGTCAGCCATGTGGGAATCAGTGCCTTAACCACCATGCCACCTGCCAGGCCCCATAATCAAAATTTTAAAAGCAGATATTATGTATGACCATAGTGCTTTTTCAAACTTATATATTGGTGGTGACAATCTAGGACAAAAAATTTTATTGGGAATTGTTTGAGTCCTCTTCAACTAATATTTCAGAGAAAAATTGAAAAATAATTATATTCTTCATTGCAACACAAGCCCATAGTTCTCAAGCAGATAAAGGCTTGATAGACTAAAAATGGCCTCAGTCTGTCATGGACACAGTTCACTCTCCCGAGGGTGGGGATAGGCCTTGACTCAGCAAATCAGTGTAACTTCCTAATGTCTTAGTTTCAAAGTTGAGGTTGATTTCATTATGGAATAATTTTCATAATTGTAGCTGCTGGTTTTTCTCTTATATTGAAGGGAAATATCCTTGCTTGAGTGTTCTACTTGATTTTTATTTTTATAGAAAGCTCTTATTAAATTTTCTGCATGGCATGAAAATCAAACTTGGATCAAACTGTTTCATAGATTTATATTACCATTTTTCATTGAAAACTGTGAGTCTTTGAAATGATAATTTTATTTATTGCCTCACATTTAATTATGATATGCCAGGAGTGACTCAATATTCTATTACTGGAAATTTATTGCTTTCATTTTTTTACTATTATATAGCCCTCATTGAGCATCCTTATCCATAAATTTTTATACAACTTATTTCCTTATACTACACTACTGAGCTGGAATTACTGGATCAAAGGATATATATGTAAAGTTCTCAAACGTATTTTACCTATTAATTAACCCATCTTTTTAAAAATTGTAGCAATTTATATGTCCAAAAGAAATCTAGGGAAGATCTGTTTCAGTATACCCAAATTAATAATGGTCTTTGTTGTTTAAAAAGAAATTTTCAGTTTGAGAAATTTAAAAAGAATATCACTTTTATTCCTGTATCAGCTAGCTTTTACTGTATAACAAATCACCCCCAAATAGTTACTTACGAGACAGCCATCCAGTTAACTAGTGATCTGTGGATCTGAAATTTGGTCTAGACTCAACTGGTCTCAGCGAGAATTGCTCATTCATTTGTGATGAGCTATTATCAGCTAGGAGACGCTACTGGGGGCGGGGGGGG
>NW_006159894.1:4589293-4605372 GCF_000334495.1 Tupaia belangeri chinensis
GGAATTGTTGCTTATTGGCAAGCTGACATATCAAAAGACCATCAAAAGACCCAAGAGAGTTTAAGTAACTGACTCCCAAGTCACACAGCTAATAAAGGGGCAGAGCTGGAACTAAAATGCACCCTGATTTTGGATACCTAAGTATAATTAACCACTACCTTCCCTTTTGGATTTGATTTTCATTTGTTGGATTATGGGTGATGTCATATTTTATTTATATTGGGCATTTAAGTATTTTTTTCCTTGTAACTTTTTCATCTCCACTGGAATGGGGACTGCATTTTAATAAGTAGAGATGTGAGGGGCCCCTGGGAAGAGGCAGGGCACATTTGTAAACACAGGGGTAGAAACCAAGGGGGAGTATACAAGGGGGCCTTCGTTTTCTGTTGCTGCTATAGCAAGTTGAGACAACATAGGTTTATTATTTTATAGTTCTGGAGGTCAGAAATCTAAAGACAGTCTCAATGGGCTAAAATCAAAACATTGGAATGGCTGTTCTTCTGAAGGCTCCTGCCTTGTCTCTGCCTTGTCTTTTCTAGTCCAGAAGCCGCCAGATTCCTTGGCTTCGAGCCCTGCAAGACTGAGTTCTGCTTTCATTGTCACATCTCCTTCTCTGACTCTCCTGTTTTCTTCTTATAAAGACCCTTACGATTATGTTGGGGCCACCTGGGTAATTCAGGAAGGTCTCTCTATCTTGAGATCCTTAACTTTATCATATCTTGAAAGTCTCTTTTGCCATATTAATAACATAGTCACATGTTCCAGGAATTAGGACACGAACATCACTGGCAGCCATTATTCTTACTACCACAGGGTTATGGTACATGTGATCTATTTTACTAGACAGAATAGTTCTGGGGGGGCGAGTCGATGCTGTGTAAGTTGGAAGAGGTGGGCTGAGACAGACAGTCTCAGGTATCTTCTACAGCAAGAAGAGCATTGAACTGGGCACCAGGGGCCTGAGGCTCCCGCTCCTGTCCTACTTCCATCTGTGTGGCCTTGGACAGTGCACCTAACCTTTCCATGGCCTCCACTTGCTGTTCAGTTATGTTCCCACCTTGACCTTAAGCTGGTTTCCGTGGCACGATGCCCAGGCATGCTCATGCCTGCCCACCATCCAGCCTGCCTTAAATTGAAGTGGATTGCTATGTGAGGAACATACTGAGGGTGCCTGTCTCTCAGACTGTCTTATCTCTATCTCTGCCTCTCTCTCATGGAAGAACTAATAAACTTACAGAAGGAGCCCTTTAGAGCTGAAGAGGAATGGGGCAACCCTGTCTTTTGCTTTGTTTGTTCTGTTTTCAGAAGAAGAGAGGCGCAGGTGGACTGCCTTCTAGGAAGATCGCTCTGAGGTGGTGTGAGGTGGTGTGGGCCATAGACTAAGTGGTGTTTTTCAGCCTGTGGGTTCAGATTTCTGCCTGCACCCCAGGCCCACACATTTCAATGCAATTGGTCTGTGTGCACCTGGGCATGGGGACATTTAAAATTCCCCAGGTGATTCTAATGTGCGCCAAAGTTCAAGAACTACTGCTTTAAGGAGGTATTAATATGGCCAAGAAGAAATCTAGGGGGAGACCTGTTTCACTATACTCAAATTAATAATAAATTTTAATTACTGATGACCACTTGAGAAACAATGAGGTCCTAACCTCCTTTAGGTGAGAGGCAATGAGAGGAGATGG
Organism: Tupaia belangeri chinensis; assembly: GCF_000334495.1. Taxonomy (NCBI): domain Eukaryota; kingdom Metazoa; phylum Chordata; class Mammalia; order Scandentia; family Tupaiidae; genus Tupaia; species Tupaia belangeri. Next base: position 4,590,976 of record NW_006159894.1, read on the forward strand.
GAACCAGGTGGAGGGGCGCAGGGCCCAGCTGCGGCTGCCCCGCAGTGGCCATGCTCTGCAATACAGGAACCCTGTGGGAGACTGGGGCTCGGGGCCAGGGTCAGATAGCAGAGTGCTTTGCCCATAGGAAGAAAGGTTTGAGAAATGTTTATGTTTGTGTATGTGAGTGCGATCTGAGCCCCCATGTAAGATATAACGTGTCATCATCAAGAAAGGCAGAAAGCATAGAAGAGCCTTTGTGGCTGGGTGGGGCTCTAAGGTGCATCCCCACCTTACCTTCCAGATTAACTTCGGGCAACTTGCTAAACTTTCCAAGGTTTTCCATTTCCTAGAGTAGAAGAGTATCTCTCACGTTTAAAACCTTTAGCAAGCAGAGAATGAAGCCATGATGGGAAGTGTCTGGAACGTGTGTCTTGCTTCCACCATGACTTGGTCTGTTAGTTAAACCCGCCCCACTCCCCCCACACCTGTATCTTTCCTGGGAGTGAGCAGCATGAAGCAGACTTTCTGTGGGCCTGCAGCAATCCTTTAGCCCTCCTCTAGTTGCAGGGCCACAGTGGTGGGAGTTCTTCGCCCACTGTCCACATTCTACCTCCAACACCAGACTCTACTGACACCTCCAGGCTTTCTCTAAAGCTGAAGGAACTCACACATTTAGATGTAGCCTGTAACTGAGGCTGTAAATGCCCTTGGATAAACACTTACCCAAGAGAGATAAATGCCTGTCTCCCTGCCCTTTAGAAGGACAGTTCTTTTTTTTAAAATTATTATTATTATTTTTAGAGAGATTTTTTGCTATTGGACAAGTGTGTTTGCTGGAGAGGCAGAGAGAAACAGAAAGAGAGAGAAATCCCCCCCCCCCCCCCCAGGGGATGTCCACACCGCAATCCCTCTCCTTTCTTCTCTAGGGATTTTGAGCACACATGCACACACATGCACCTGGAGTGAAGATTAAGCTGCCGGGTCCAGGGTTCGGGTCCAGGACTTGAACTGTAGTTGACTATGTGGGAGTCCAGCCATGTAACCAGTACACCATCTGCTGGTCCCCAGAAGGATGTTTCTGCACATCACATTCAGCATGGTGCCTCAGAGAGGCCCAGTAGACTTTGGGTATACTTTCCCTGGGTGGTGATCAGCTCAGTAATGCACTTTCAACTGGCTTTCCCCTCAGGGTCTCACTCTCTCCAGTCCCTCACTCCTGCTTCCTGGGCTCTTTCCTCCAAGAACCTACCTGCTTCCTAGTGCTTGTTTCAGGCATGCTTCTGAAGGCATGCCAGCTGCCAAACAGGCTTGGAAAGACTTTGCAACAACTCTGTGTTAAGGAAATTCCTTCCACAACCTCCTGACTCTCACTTCTCTAGGCTAATGGAAACTCAACAGGGTGGAGTTGATGAAAACTCTAGAAAATCCACAATTTTTTCCTTTATTTTGCAAACTTCGAATGGCCAAAGTCTCACTTAGTTTGTGTCCTGAATGACTCACTGGGAGAAATAGTAATGGCATCAGACAAACCCAGGAGCGTAACTACAGTTGCCGTTTAGGGAGCAACCATCGTATCTATGAATTTTTAAAATGTTACTTATATTAACTTGAATGTAATAGAAGTTTAAACTTGGTGATTTTCTTAACAGTTTATTGAGAGAGAAATTCACGTACTGTACAATTCACCCATTTAATGTGTACAGTGGTTTTTAGTAAATTCACAGTTATGCAATCATTGCCACAATCAATTTAGAACATTTTCAATATTCTAAAAAGATCCTTGATATTTATTAGTAGTCACTCCTTGCTTGCTTCACTTCCTCCCATACCTTGGCAATTGTTAGACTATTTTCCTTCTCCACTGATTTGCCTGTTCTGGACGTTTCATGGACATAAGATCATACCAAATGGGAGCTTTTTGTGTGTCTGGTTTCTTTCCCTTAGTGTAGTGTTTTCAAGGGTCATTTATGTGTAGCACTTATCGGCGCTCCATTTCTTTTTATTGCCAACTATTTTATTATATGGAAATGCCAAGTGCCAATCACATTTTCATTGTCTTTGTTCACTGTAGTATCCCCAACACTAGAACTGTACCTGCCAGAAATACCATTGAATAAATCTATATATAAATATGTGATCAGTGGACATATATAAGGGTTTAGTGATAACTGTCCAAACAAGAATGAATCATGCTCTGGGACCAGCAGATGGTATAATGGTTGCATTGCTGGACTCCCACATAGTCAATCATGGTTCAAGTCCTGGACCCGGCAGCTTAAAACTCATGCTGGGTGCATGTACATGTGTGCCCAAAATCCTGAGAGGAGAATGAAGGAAAAGGGATTGTGGTGTAGCCATCTCCCCTGGGAGGTAACTTCTTGCTTTCTGTCATTCTGTCTCTCTGGTGAGTGCATGTACCCTATGGCAAAAATCTCTCTTAAAAAAAAAAATGAAAAAAGAACGAATCAGTTTAAAAACTAAGCTGTGAAAGGGACCAGTAGTTAGCGAAATGGCTATGTCGCTGTTATCTCCCATGTAGTTGACCACTGCGGTTCGCGTCCCGGACCCGGTGGCTTAAAACTCACGCCGGGTGTGTGTGCGTGCGTGCCCAAGATCCCGAGAGGAGAATGGAGGAGAAGAGATTGTGGCGTGGCCATCCCCCCTGGGGGGTGATTTCTCGCTTTCTGTCTCTCTGTCTGGTGAGCGCACGCGCCACATAGCAAAAACCTCTACAAAAAAAGAAAACTAAGCTGTGAAAGAGATATAAACTTCTTTATTCTTTAAAAAAAATGTTTTGCTATGGAGTATGTACATTCACTGGAGAGAGAAGATGGGAAAGTAAGAAGTCCTACCCTCCACCTTCTGCCAGGAGGATGGCCATGCCTCAATCCCTTCTCCTCCATTCTCCTTTCAAGATTTTGAGCTTGCATATAAATGGACCTGGCTATTTTCAAGTCTCTGGTCCAGGACTTGAACCACACAGTTGACCATGTACAATCTGGCCACCTTAACCACCATGTTACCTGCTGGCCTGTAAATTTCTTTTTTTCTATAAATTAAATTCCCATTAATCAAATTCCTGTTTTGAGCCCTGTCCTGCTCACTTCTATGCCTCCTCTCCTTTTTTCTCTGAGAAGAGATCTAGTTCTAGGATCATCATCTCCCATACCGGTGTCCCTTGAGATGGCCCATCCTCAAAGGTGGCAGATTTGAGAAATGATCAGGTAGGATGGGTGAAACTCTTTCTAGCCACTGGTCCAAGGATTCTCCTTGAATCTTCCATGTTCTCTGAGTACATAGGGCTCCTGCTGGATGGGGCTGAAGAACACCTGTGAGGACACCCAAGCTTCTCTTTGCTTGGACACACATCCTGCTGCTACTCCTCCCCTGGGGTCTTGCCAGCTCCCGGGTGTTGTGAACCCACCCAGGACAATTGGATTGTTCATAATCCTTCAGTTATTCCTTGGTAGGTACGGGCAGCCTCTGCTGGCAAAGGTTACAGAGAAAGCAAGTCTCCGTTGGGACTCTGACACACCTACATTTGCTTCCTAGCCAACAGATCCACACAAACCTGTAATGTCGTAAGCTAGAGGAAGACTCAGCTCTCTGTTTTTTGAAGGATTTCCTCAGCATCTTACATAAAAGTTTCTCTTCAGACAAATGTAACAATAGTTTAGCAGCAGGACAAATGTAACAATAGTTTAGAGCAGGAATCAGATAAACTATGCACCTTTATCCAGTGAAACCCTCCAAAGAGCCTATGGCCAATCATGAGCCCAGGGTGGCCTGCTGGAGAGTACAGGCCACTGTACAAGAGCAGAGGTGCCTGAACACGCCCAGTCAGTTTACACATCTCCATCAACACGTTTCAGGCAGGAAAGATGATTCCACCCCCATCACAGCAGTTTACAAAGCCTCTGACTTGGGACCAGCAGGTAGAGTAATGGTTATGTCGCTGGACTCTCATGTAGTCGAACGCGGTTCGCGTCCTGGACCCAGTGGCTTAAAACTCATGCCGGGCGCGTGTGCGTGCGTGCCCAAGATCCTGAGAGGAGAATGGAGGAGAAGGGATTGCGGTGTGACCATCCCCCGTGGGGGGTGATTTTTCGCTTTCTGTCTCAATGTCTCTCTCTGTCTGTCTTGCAAGCACACACGCCCTATAGCGAAAACCTCTCAAAAACAAAACAAACAAATAAAAAACAACAAAGCCTCTGACTCAAGGGCTGGTTCTAGCCTCCATTTTTTATTAGATCATTTCAAATGCTGACCAATGCCTAGAGTGTGTATTTCTGCTGATGATAACGAAAGACCCCAAGGACAGAAAACAGACCCACATACAGGGCTGTCTCCGCAGCACAGGGTTGGGGGCTACACAGAGATCCCACTGGTTGACTAGGGATTGAGTCCCAGCACTGTTGGCTAGAAAAACATGACAGCATGTGCATTTCTAAGATAGGGGTGGGATGAAGAATCAGAGAGAGAAAAAAAAAAAAAGAGGATTGAGGCATGACCAGGCCTCTTGGGGCATTTTCTCTCTCTTTCTTTCTCACGCAGGTCCATGTACTCTCTGGGGGGAAAAAAAGGCACATATGTCACTAAAAAAGCTGGAGTATTTTATTGAGAAGTACGGAGTGTGTAACACAGGGCATCTGCCTATGCATGGGGACACAGCAGGGTGACAACATTGTTCATCCTCCAAGCTGGAGTCACCTTAGAGGATCAAAGGGGGACTTGCAGTAAGAACTGTCCCATGCACACAGGGATACATGGTCACCTAGACCATGTGGGATCCACTCTAGGATCCCACGATTATGTGCTGATTGGGCCGTTCCTGTCCTCGGGGTTTGGCCCTCGAGACAGTGACAGCTGGGCAGGGGTCCGTGACATCTGAATGGATCCCACTTTCTCCCACCTTCCTTGACCAGATTTGAGTAACTCAAAAAGGTGAATGAGGCGCGGCCGGACTGTGGAGCAGGGTGTCTGAATAACACACTGTTCCTCTTCCTCTCTGTGAGTGCCCACGCTTTAACTGACTACAGTGGGAAGAGCAGAGGCTTCAGTCTCAGCATCAAATCCAGCTTCTGCTATTCTTGCTGTGTGAGCTTGGACAAATCTTTCCTCTTCTCAAGATTCACTTTCCTTATTTCTGGTGTTCTGGCGGAGACCAGATCAAATGTTCATGTCCCCCAGAAGCCCTGTTCCAACCTAAACACAAAACAACTGAACACATGTCAGGTTTGTATTCTGGACAACCACCCCTCGGACTTCAGCCCATGCTACTCTCACCACCCTCCTCACTCTGCCCAGCATCAGGGCGAGACTTGATGTTTCACTAATACTCTGAGAACAATTCCATCCCAGGAAACGTGCATTTTTCTGTTCCTCTGTCTGGAAGGCTTTCCCCCCAAGGATCAGCAAGGCTTGCTCCCTTGTTTCCTTCAGTTACTCACAAAAATGCACCTCTTTCAGGAAGCCCTCCCTGGCTTCTCCCAGTCACTCCTATTCCCCTCGCACATTCTGTCTGCTCCATATGCCTCCCTTCCTGACTTAGCTTTCCTGCTAACCACACATTGCTCTCTCCCACTCCATATTTCTGTGGGCACCTGTCTCCCCCACTACAGTACCAGTTACAGAAAGCAGATTTTAGTCTGTTGGGTTTGCTATTATCCTTCAAGCTCCCAAACACTTCAAGCAGGTGTCTAATAACATTTGCTGAATGACTGTTGAATGAGGGCATGCAGGTGCAGGGGATGAGGAGGCCTAGACTGTGGGCTCACCACACTTTCTGTTTCTGGGACCAACCCCCACAAGGATTTCCCATCATGGGCCTCCCAGCCTCTGAGGCTCCAGCTTTCCCCTCTCCATCATCTCTTGCCTGCTCCCAAGTCTTTAGACGTCTCTCGGCTTGTGGACAGCAATTCAGCTGTGGAATTGTCATATTCCACTGGAGGAGGTCAGCAGAGAAGGGCGCTAGAATTCAGAAGACGAGCTATACAAATATGCCCCCCCCCCACCGCATTCTCTGTAAGCTTATCGCGGCCTGAGGGGAAGTGCATCCAGGTCACATCTGCGTAGTGCCTGGCACACGGGAGACGTGCAGGTGACTGTTAGGGGTGACCAGGGTGAGAGTGGAGGTTCGGGGTGCCACCTCACCCACAGCTCCCTGCCAGGGGTGAGATTCTGCTCAAATGTCCCACTTCAGAGCCTGAACACGCCCGCTCCACCTTCACGCTATTCAAAGCTAGTCCAGGAGAAGCAGAGTCAGGAAGGACCGAGATTATATAGACGTGGATCCCTGCCAGCTCATTGCTCCAGAGCCAAACCCTGGGGTTTGCTTGTGAAGTGGAAGAGGTCGACTGGCCTGATAAAGTGGGGGAGGTGCCGCTCTAACTCTTGGATGGTCTGGGCTACCTCATTTTCTCCTACACTTGTCACCTATGCTAAGGTGGGAAGTGGCATAATTTAAGGCGCTCAATTCGTTGAGGGCTGAGCAGTAAGTGATTTAATAAATTGGGGATATTTGATTCTAACTCTGCTCATCGCCATCTGCTGCATGACTGTGGATAACATCCCTAGCCTCTGAGTCTTTGGATGGTTTTCTGCAATGATGGGACACCAGCAGATTGAAATGTTGAGTGGTTTTCAAAGGCTGGGTGACTGCGCAGTGCCATGAAAAATGACTTGCCCTGGACTTACAGGGCTCTCTGCACAACTTGCCCTAAACCTAAAGCAGAAGTAAGAAACAGCTGCATATCTGGTGCATTGAGTTCTCTGTAGAGATGTGGGCCTCGTCTGGGGACGCTTCAGGGACTGCTGACTTCCTGTGGGTTTTAACTCTGAAAGAACAGCCCAATGAGTGGGCCATTTTTCATTTCTCCCTTATCCATGGAGAGGCAAAGGATTCATGAGGAGCTGGACTCTGTCCTTGATGCCCTTTTCTACCTTCACATCTCATCACCAGTTTTGAGCAATTTCATCTCCTGAATGGTCTCTAAGCCACCCACTTGTCTCCACTCCCCCTGACACTACTCCACTCTGGCCCCTGGGTTCCTGCCACAGCCTCCTGACCTATGTGTTGCCTGGTCTGCAGGGAAGCTCAAGTGATGTTGGGAGCTAGACTGGGGTCCCCCCTCACTCTACTTAAGCCCTTCAAAGCTGTTCCATTGCTGTCACCTAAATCCCACACACTCCACAAGACTCCCACTGCTCTCTATGATCATGTCTTCAGACCCTTCTGCCCTCTGCCCTCTGCCCTGCAGATTACCTGCCCTCCTCCTTCCCACCCCCAGATCTTAGCACATGCTGTGCTTCTGGAAGGAACTATTGTCTCTTTTGTAACATTCGAATAATGTATTATCCTAACAAAAGTATAAAGTATGGAAAATTAGTGTTTTTGAATCATTTCGAAGTAGAGAATGTTTCACACTAGCGGATTGTAGTTTTTATCACCTTCGTAAGGAAATATCCAGTTAAGACAAATGACAACACGGGCTTCAGACTACCTGCAGCGAATCCCTTTTCTGACTTGAGACACACACTTCTTGTAACAGTGCCATCTGTTTTTTTTTTTTTTTCTCTACGTTTTGAGAGTGCCACAAAACACACTTAAAGAAGATGAGAAAGGTGTTCATCGAATCCAGGGCTCACCGTTAGGAGAGGAACAGAGTTGTGAGACAAGGAGGAAGGGCACAGGCGGGGCGAGGAGGTCAGATGGACAGTCCAAAGGCATTAGCGATACAGTACATGGTCTCATTTTTCCACCCCACAGTGCAGCTCTTCAGCGGGGCTGTCCCAGGAGCAGGAACTCACTGTGTGCACTGCAGTCCCGTTCTTCTGCATAATCACACAGGTCACAGAGTGGTTTTAATTTGTTTGTTTGTTTTGAGAGAGATTTTTGCTATAGGGTGTGTGTGCTCACCAGAGAGACAGAGAGACAGAAAGCAAGAAATCACTCCCCATGGGGGATGGCTATGCCCCCCAGTTCCTTCTCCTCCATTCTCCTCTCAGGATTTTGGGCACCACGCACATGGGCCCAGCGTGAGTTGTTGTGGTGGTGTTTTTCTTTGATAGCAAATTAATTTATTCAATATTTTTTCCATTCCATATCATCAGGAGGACTGATTTCAACTTTCCTTTTACCTACATCAGACCAATTGGTACTCAAAACTGTACCACCAGACTCCATAAATGATTTGTTCATGGCACGTTTCACTTCGTCAGAACCATCTGAATAGATCTGCTGAAATAATTTGTTTAAAGCTGCATCTCCCTCCAACTTCTCAGTCTTTTCTTCTCCTGTGATCTCACCAACCAATTTATCCCAGTGTCTTGCATAGTGAGATGACGAGAGATATAGGTTCTTTACATCTGCGATGAACTGTTGAGGCTTAGGCACAGCTCCCCGCCCTTCTAGTTTTTCCCATCTCACAGCCTCTGTATTTTTCATTTTAACTTCAATCTTTGTTGAAAGCACTTTAAATATGCTCTGTTCTGGTATTATAGGATAAAGAAGTCTTAATTTCAAATTGTAATCCTCTCCAGAAGGAAGTTCGACCGAAGCAGACAACTCTTTTTCTGACAATTCCACATTTACATCATTCTTCTGAACGTTCTTGATCATGAGTGTAATGATTACATGGGATTCTGTCTGATACCACTCATCCTTGAGTTTTGACTGCTGAGTCTGCTGGGACGCAGAGTGATTCACCTCAGGTTCTGATCCATTCTGAGCATCTTGACACCTCTTAATCCAGACAACAAAATCTGCATCTACACTATCTAATTTCTGTCCTTCTTTCAAAGTTTCTAGGGCAGCAGCATAGTTTTCTTCATGGTATTCACATATCCCTTTTCTCAGCATAGCAGTGGGATTATTTGGATTGAGTTCAAGAGACTTCTTTGCATCGGCAATAGCATCACAGTCATTCCCAAGAAGAATGTGACAATAAGCTCTTTGACAATAATATTGCGCATCATCTGGTTTCTGTTCCAAAGCCTTAGTCAGCTCCTCTAACGCCGCCTGGGGGTCCGCTCTGAGAAGCTGTGGAAAAACCTCTGAGCTGGTGCAGGTCCTGCTGCAGCGGCTGCCATCCCAAAGAGTCACTGTTGTCGCTCCTGGAGCTGTTACTACTGCAGTTATCACAGCCGCCGCCGCCTGAGGGGGACGCTTCTCGGCTCAGCGTGAGTTTTTAACCACCACCGGGTCTTGAACTGCTGCCAACTACATGGGACTCCAGTATGCAACCAGTATGCCATATACTAGTCCCTGATAGGAATGTCTTTAAAAGGCTTCTCCAGCTTGGTGAGTTTGCTTAGAGTCGCCACCACACTGGTGGTCCGCTGGTTCACCTTGCTGTGCTGGGAAGTGTTCCCGCCAGTGGTGCTCTCTATGGCCTCTTGGATAATGTTGCTCACTTCATTAACAACAAAAGCGGTCTCCTTGGCAGCTTGGTCGTCTTCCATCTTTCCTCCCGTGCACTGCCTCATCTTTGCCACCTGCATTTAGGCAAATCCCACTCAATCTTCAGGTCTTTTTATTAGGCAAGTGCTTCCTCCTCCAAATTTCCCCAAACCCACTGTGTCTGGAGTAGACTGAGTTCTCTCCTCCTGTGCTAGCTCTAGTTAACTCAAAGCATCTGCCAGGAATGCTAATTTGAGAAAGTTTTTTTTTTTAAGTTTATTTATTTATTTTGGGGGGAGAGGTTTTTTGCTGTAGGGCGCATGCACTCACCGGAAAGACAGAGAGCAACGGAGAGACAGAAAGCGAGAAATCACCCCCTGGGGGGGGATGGCCATGCTGCAATCCCTTCTCCATTTTCCTCTTGGGATCTTGGGCACGCACGCACACGCGCGCGGTGTGAGTTTAAGCCACCATGTCTGACACTCGAACCGTGGTCGACTACATGGGAGTCCAGCGACATAGTCATTACACCAACTGCTGGTCCTATTTAAGTGTATTTTTATTAACATGTAATAGCTGTACATATTTGTGGGGTATGATGTGATATTTTCAGCAAAAGAATCTAACACGTAGTGATTAAATCAGGGTAATTAGTGCACCTGGCGCCTCAGCCATTTGTCATTACTTTGTGTTGGGAACAGCCCAAATCCTACTTTTTAGTTACTCTGAGATACACAGTAAATTGTTAACTATGTTTTACTGTATATTAGAACACTAGAAATTGTTCCTCCTTTTAAAAGTTGTCAGGGGGGCACATATGCTTTCCAGAAAGAGGCAGAGAGAAAGTACCCCTCTCTGGGGCGTGAGCACACCACAATCCTTCTGCATTTCTCCATCCTGCTCAGGCTTGAGACACGCAAGTACATGCACCATGGGTGCTTTTCAGGCCACTGAACTCAAAGCACGTGGTGGGTCATGTGGGATCTGATTCCCTTAACCACCAGGCCATGTGGCTAGCCTGTTCCTCTCATCTATCTGTAATTTCATTTCTGTTACTAGACAGCTTTCTGTCTCCCCGACCCCCTAATCTTCCCAGACTTTAGCAGTCATTCTCCAGCCCTCGGCTGAGAAAGAAGGTTTGTGGGCAGAAGGGCTGAGAACGGCGAGCAGTTTGCAATGGAAGGAGGAGCGGGTGTGCGCAGCTAAAGCACTGCTGTCCCTCTCCGAGGTTGATCCCACTCTTCCCTCGCGAAGTCCTCTGTGTCTGCTCACACTGATCTCACCTTCCCCAAATGCCTTTGAGTAGAATTAGAGCCACGGCTTAGCCAGAGATTGCTCCATAATTGCATTAGACATTATTTTTGTCTCCTGGCCTAGACGGAAAGCTCTGAGAAACAGGAACCTTTGCATTTAATCCTCCATGTCCCATCTAACAAGGCTGGAAAGCCATTGCTGAAGCATGTGCATGCAGCCCTTTGCTTGGCTCCCAACGCCCTGCACCTGGGGAGTCAAGCTCCTTCCTATGCCCTGCAACCCCGTCTGTGCTACGACCTCACTGGGCTCTCCTCCTGCTCTTTGTCCTGCTCCAGAGTTCTGCTGTTGGCTGCCTACGGCACGTCTGTCCTTAACAGCATTCAGGTCTCAACTCCAGTGTCATCTGACCACTCAGCGACTCACTGCTTTGTGGCTCACCAGATCCTTACTCCCTTTTACCGGTTTTAGCATCATTAAATCACAGTCTCACTTCATGAATTCTTTTATATATATACATGTATATATATGTATATATGGACACACATATGTATATATGTATATATATGTATATATGGACACACATATGTATATATGTATATATGTATATATAGACACACATATGTATATATGTATATATATGTGTATATATAGACACACATATGTATATATGTATATATATATGTATATATAGACACACATATGTATATATGTATATATATATGTATATATAGACACACATATGTATATATGTATATATATATGTATATATAGACACACATATGTATATATGTATATATATATGTATATATAGACACACATATGTATATATGTATATATATATGTATATATAGACACACATATGTATATATGTATATATATGTATATATAGACACACATATGTATATATGTATATATATGTATATATAGACACACATATGTATATATGTATATATATGTATATATATATATATATTTACTTATTCAGTTTCCTACTACCCTCTCTACTTCCCCAAAACAAGTCCTCTGAAGGCCAAATTTACTCTGTCTCGTTCTCACTGTATCCCCAGGCTAGGTGCTGTTGCTGTTTGCCTCCAACTTGCCGTGTGACCTTGAGTAACCTTGAATATCTTCCCCAGTCTCTCTGAGCCTTTCGATGGTCCTCTGCAAAGGTGGGACACCCGTAAATTGAAATGTCGAGTGGCTTTCAAAGGCTGGGTTCATGCTGAGTGCCATGAAAAATGACATGCCCAGGCCAGCCAGTGACCTGGTGGTTAAGGTGGCTGGATCCTACATAGCTGCCTGAATGGTCTGAGTCCTGAATCTGGCAGCTTGGAAAACATGCCAGGCATATGTGTGGGCATGACCAAAATTCTGAGAGGAGAATGGAGGGGAAGTGGTTGCGGTGGTGGGTGGAGGGTGCTCCTGGGGTGAGGGGTGCTGTCTCACTTTCCCTCTCTCTCTCCCTCTCTCTGTCTCTCTCTGGTGAGCACAAGTGCCCTATAGCAAATTAAACAAACAAACAAACAAAATGACACACCCTGGACTTAAAGGGCTTTGTGTGCAATTTGTCTAAGACTTAAAGCAGAAGAAACAGCTGCATATCTGGTGTAGCGAGCTCTCAGCAGAGATGTGGGCATCACTTGGTGAAGCTTCAGGGACTGCTGGCTTCCCGTGGGAGTTTTAGCTCTGAACGCACAACTTTCAGATGAGTGAATAAATAAATGCCTAAGCAATTAGCTGGCTCCTTTTGAGACTAATTCATTCTGAGGACCCCCTTTGCCAGATTGTTAATTTCTCAGACCTTTGGGATTATGGCCTCTGGTTTTGCAAATTCAGGAGAACTGTTGATAGCTTCTTGCTTTCTGGCAAAAAGCAGAATGTTTACTGGAAAGAAAATAAGAGAAAGGAAATGGCTGTTGAGTCTCTATGTGGCCTGGCCTGCCTGAAAGACAAGGGAGGCATCTTTGTCCTTCTCAGCTTCCCCAGCCTCTTGGAAAGAAAGGAGCCTGCAAAAGGGCCCCTTCCCCAGGCTAGTTTGCCAAAACAATGAGCTGCACTGCACAGCTGACTCACCCAGAGGAACAAACACCCCTGTATCAGTGGGCTCCCGAGCTTTTGACTTGAGAATCCCCTGAAGAATGTTAAGGGGGTTAATGTTTCTCAGCAGAAACTACATTTGAAGAAAGGAAAGAGGGAGAGAGGGCAATATTTCACTGATCCTTTTTGGTCCTAACAAATATAGCCTGTTCCTCAGTGGAATGCTTTTTCTTTCTTTTTCTTCTTTTCTTTATTTTTTGTGTGACTTTCATTCCCAAAGAATGTTTTTTAGCTTATGCTCAAAAGCTTCCATTTCCTACAGATCTAGGTGAGAGTTGTTTAACCCACAATCATTATCTTTCTTTCTTTTTTTAACTGTGATCATTTTGGAAAATACCAAAAAGCAGAGGAAGAAAATGAAAACAATCTATATTCCCAGCATTCAGAGATAAATCTCTAGGCTTTTGCTTCGCTCATACATATTTATGAAAATTGGGAACATATTATATAATGCTGCTTTTCCATTGCACACTATACCATAAACAATCATAAACATTCTTATGTAAGACATAGTTTTGCTTCAAAATTAAAAGCAAAGGGGACCAGCAGTTAGCATAATGGCTATGTCGCTGGACTCCCACATAGTCGACCGCGGTTCGAGTCCTGGACCCGGCAGCTTAAAGTCACATCGGGCGCTTGTGTGTGCGTGCCCAAGATCCTGAGAGGAGAATGGAGGAGAAGGGATTGCGGCATGGCCATCCCCCCTGGGGGGTGATTTCTCGCTTTCTGTCTCTCTGTCTCTCCCTGTCTTTCTGGCAAGCACATGTGCCCTATAGCAAAAAATCCCTCCAAAAAAAAAAAAAAAAAGAAAAGAAAGAAAGAAAGAAAGAAAGAAAGAAATTAAAAGCAAAGCAAAACCAAATAGCGCAGTGAAATAAAATTTTTAAAATTCTGTAATTTCACCAAGCAGAGATAATCACTACAAAGTGTGCATCCAACTATTCTTCAAAAGTATATTCTTAGAAACATAATTATATTTAAAAAACGATTTGTTTGTTAAAAAAAATAGTCAACTTAATATAGTAGGGTTTTAATTGAGCAAATGTTAACATGATTTAAATCGGATTGCTGTCCCGGACTTGCGGACCAGTCTGGGTAGCTTCGTGGTCAACTCAGTATTTAAGTCAGCAGAATGGGAAAGTGTCGTACAAAAAATGTAAGTGAGGGGAGTAAAGTCATCTGTTACAGCTGGAGGGTAAGCTGCAGGAACTGCCTAAAAGGTGGGCTTTCTGTGACTGACTGAAGTGTGGCTAGTGTGATTGGCTGTAACGTAGAAACAGCTCAAGGAAAACAGTCTGACAGGTATGATTTGGGCTTACCCATAGGAATCCAAGTGTGGGAGTATAGCAGCTGCTTTAGGCCGACTAGTTTAGTTTAACAGTTTTTTCTTTTATGAGGGGAAAAAGAGGAAGGAGAAAGAAGAGAGAGACATGGGTGCTCCTGGTATTTTAGAATTATTTATTTAATTTTATTGTTGCTATTATTTTAGTTTGTTATAGGGCATGTGCACTCACCAGAAAGAGACAGAGGGGAGTGGGGAGGGAAGTGAGAAAGCAACCTGCCAGGTCTGGAACTCAAACTGAACTGTGGTTGACCATGTGGGAGTCCAGCGCCTTCACCACCATGCCACCTGCTGGCCTCAGAGGGTAGTCTTTTTTTTTTTT
>NW_006159894.1:4605403-4611683 GCF_000334495.1 Tupaia belangeri chinensis
TTGGAGAGGTTTTTCACTATAGGGCGCGTGCGCTCGCCAGACAGACAGAGACATAGAGACAGAAAGTGAGAAATCACCCCCCAGAGGGGTTGGTCACACCGCAATCCCTTCTCCTCCATTCTCCTCTCGGGATCTTGGGCACACGCGCCCAGCGTGAGTTTTAAGCCACCGGGTCCGGGATATGAACCGCGATCGACTACGTGGAAGTCCAGTGACATAGCCATTATGCTAACTGCTGGTTCCCAGAAGGGTATTCTTGACAAGGCCTCACCTCCACGATCCTCTGCCCCAACCTCCCTGTTAGCTAGGAATACAGGCCTGTGCTACCACGCTGGCCTGTTTTTAGGTCCTGGGATCCAAACCCTGTCCTCCCATGTGCCCCAGCCTCCCATAGGGCACACTATCACTTGCACCACCTGGACCAAAAGCTACTTTGTAAAAGATAAAAGTAGGCCATATTGTACATTTGGTGGGGCCTTCTATAACACCACCATTAAAGCATTGCATGATTGTGATGTGATAAAAACACGGCAGATGCTACCGGCCCACTGACACCTATTTATATCACCTTCTCTTCTACTTCCTTCTAATGTGGAGCCTGAAAAGTGCTCCCTTGCAGCTGGGGGTCACCATGTGATTTGTTCTAGCCAATGAGAAGAGAGTAGATACTTGAGGAAATCTTGTCTTCTCAAATAAGAAGGGATAACTAAAAAAAAAAAAAAAAAAGAGGACTTTATCTCTTTATACTTCTTTTTTTCCTTCTTGGAATGTGAACTTGATGCCTGGAATGCCGCAGCCATTTTGAGGACATGAGGACAAAATCCACAAGTGGTGGACAGGGGGGACAGTATAGCGGGGAAATAGCAGAAACTACTGATAATTTTGATGGAACTTCTGCAGCCATGAACTGTTTACCTCTGGAGTTCTTGACAGGGAGTACAGAAAACAGACCCATACTTAGGTAGACTACTGTTTGGGAGTGTTCTGTTACTCATAGCTGAATACCCTCCACACTGATTCAAGATGCATGGCGTTTTATCAGATCTCACCATGTGTCTATTCTTCATCTCTCCATGCTCCATGCTAAATGATCAACATTGAAATAAGAGGGGGGCGGGGGCAAGTTCAACATAACATGCCCAACCTGACGAAGTACCGGTTCCGAGTGTTCACTTCAGTGGCCGTCCACATTGGGCTGAGCTTTCACTCAGCTGTAAAACTTCTCTGTCTTTAAACTCCCTTGAGTAATTCCTTCACTGGCCCTAAGTCAAGGACTGAGATTTATTTATTTATTTATTTTTGGAGAGGTTTTTGCTATAGGGTGCATGCACTTGCTAAACAGACAGAGAGAGACAGAGAGGCAGAAAGCGAGAAATCACCCCCCTGGGGGGATGGCCACGCCACAATCCCTTCTCCTCTATTCTTCTCTTGGATCTCGGGCACGCACGCACACATGCCTGGCATGAGTTTAAGCCACCAGGCCTGCGATTCAAACCATGGTCGGCTACATGGGAGTCCAGTGACATAGACGTTACACCAACTGCTGGTCCCAAGGACTGAGCTTTGTACTTCTATGCATCAAACCACAGTACAATGCCTTGTGAGTAACAGATGCTCAATAAATATTAGTGGTTTGGTTGTTTGAGTTTAACTCTGATTTCTTGATTATAGAATGGGTCAGGATTTCTAATCCTGTTGATTTTGACATCTTTTTGGAACTCACAAACGCAAAATGTTGTTTGTTTTTTCAAAAATGCCAAGCAGAGCTGTCAAAATGACACTGTCATGCTCTTCGGTTTAAAGAATATTTTCAGCTTCCTGTCAGCTATCACTTAGTTATTGTTACTAGCAACATACCTTGGGCTGCTAGTGAGTTAGCACTTTTAAAAAAAAGTCTGTGTCTGGAAAGACCTGGAACTGATTAGCAAGGAGGCAATAATTCTGCCCGTGTTGTCTCATTGTGATTGCAGACGGCACGTGGGCAATTGATTGAACGTACTCTGTGTGTCCCAGACCATGGAACTGAGGCATGGGTATTCTTGCATGCCTGGGCAGACTGTAAGTCATCAGGGAGTCTCATGGCCAGGCAGGCAAAGAGGGAAGAGGGCAGTAGGGTTGCCCAATGGGCCTTGAGAACAAATTGATCTGGACTGTTTGTGGTTCTAAAAGCCACCGAGTACTTACCATGCGGTTCTCCTTGTGTGCAATTGGGCAATGGGAGGGGTGGGGGTAGGGACACTTGACCTCTGCCTGTCCATTCACAGCAAGATCAGAGCCGATTGCGCAGTGTGGGTCTTGAGCTCATGTCCTTTGTTTGCTTGGCTCAATCCCCCAGGGATGAGGATCAGCATGATGAGGGAGAAGTTGCACAAGAAGCCAGCGCCTTTGGCTCCTGCCCTGTAGGAGGCCAGGGGGCCAGCAGCGAAGCCTTCTTAGTGACTGCGGGAACCTAATGGGCTTTGGGCTTCATAGCCAATCAGGTGAGTCACTTGAACAGAGAAGTAGCAGGACAGTCACTGAATGGGCCCTAGGGTGAGGAGGTCCCAGGGAAAGGAGGACAAAAACATGGGCTCTAATGTTGGTTGAAACAATAGAACAGAGCTACTGCCGAGTCTCCTTATACCCCTTCATCTCAAAACGATTTTGTCTAAGAGGGTAAAGTTCAGGTTTAATGGATCCTTCGGTGTGACAAAACCACATGAAACACCATAAGTCATTTTCTGTGCTGAGGTATCAGGACAGGTCCATAAGAAGGAAAGGAGGAAGATGTGTTGGCTAGCAAAGAGCATAGGTATCTGCCAGGAAAGAGCCTCTGAGGTCGTTTAGGCCACCAGTTACCTGTTACTGATACAGAAACACCCAAGAGAAGGCGCGTAGTGTGCCCACGGTCACACAGGTTCGGGCTATAGGCCGGCGTCTTTCCACCAGGCCTGCTGACACTTCCCCACATCTCTTTGGAACTTCCTGTCACATTCCCAGGGGGAAACGGCTCCCCCTCCCCTTCAGCCTCTGTGTTCTGGCTCTTGGGCTCTGCAGTTCCCTCTTCTTCCCCACCCCATCTGTCCATTGGTGACTCTCCTTTCAGGGGGAAATCTAACGCAGGAGGTGTCAACACCAGCCTTCTTCCTTCAACATTTCTTTGTTCCTGGTGGAGAAAAAAACTGTCATCAAGAAGCAACTGGAAACCCACATTGGATGTTTTTTGTGTGCTAAATCTTGTACGCGGTTTCAGGGCAAGGACTTTGCTTGGTCTCTGCTGTAAACCCAGGGCCTAACATGGGATCTGATGTACAACAGGTGCTCAATACAAGCTTGTTGAAAAGAAAATGAATGAACACAGTGGGAAAAATAGTGAAGTCATCAGAGCAGTCGGGGGGAGCTTTCACATGACTGCTGTGCTTTTTTGTTTTCTTATTACACTTAATTAATACATTTTTATGAAACCAGGTATTCTTCTAGATGATAGGGCAATGCTGTGAGCAAAATAATAGGACAAACCCTTGCTATTAAGAAGCTGGCTTGAGGGGGTAGGTGATGAACGATGCACTCTAGCATTTCACAGTGATTCATTTAATGGAGGAAATGAAGGAAGGGAGGGGACAAGATGCTGGGGGGTGGTGGGAAAGGGGAGGGAGCTGACATTTTGTATGTACAGATCAGGGAGGGCTTCACTTTTGAAGAGGGGACAATGACCAGCTCTCCAACAGATCATCAGGCTAAGGAATCTTGCTCAGATTCCTCCAAACTCGCTGCTCCCTAGAACATTCTTTCCCCTTTGCTTCCTCATGTGAACATCTTCATAGTGAAGGCAGGATGGCTGGCACAGCTGCAAGGGTAGAATTGTGGGGGGTGAGGGGGAATGCATGTTCAGTACCCCCAAAGCTTTCAGCCTTGGTTCCAGGTCTTTCAGGGCGAGGCTCGGCGGTCCCCACCCCCTTCAGGAGGCAGCAGCTCTCAGATGGGATCGTTAGAGGGGCTTATCCAATGTGGGCTCCCTTCTGGGATTCTGAACTTGTGGGAAAATCTGTGGCTGTGTGCGCACGCGTGTGCGTGTGTGTGTGTGTGTGTGTGTGTATGCACGTGTGTGTGTGTGTGTGTGTGTGTGTGTGTGTGTTGGGGGGAGGACCTGAAGAGTGCCATGCTGTGAACAGGCAGTAAGTGCACTCTGCAGTTTAGACTAGACGCTGAAATCCTTTCTGGGGCAACTTCCACTCTGTTCTGGGAGTCCCTGGGTGAGCTCCTTGCAGGGCAATGAAGCTGGAAGCCACAAGGGAAAACTGGGAAGTCCTACCCAAGCCACCCCATCCTAAGGCATGTGCTTTAAATTGAGATGTGACATGTCCAGCCTGATGACGGGAAGGGCTGTTTGCCTTCTGCAAAAATGACTTTGATGTTAACTGGCCTGGGAGATTAAACTGAAGGTTGGAAAATTTGGGATGGCTATGACGTATGTGCCTTTCCTGCAGAGACACGCCATGGCTGTCACCAGATTCGAAGGGGTGGTTGACCCCCCCCCCATATTTAATATTTGTAAAGGAACTTGGCTTCTTAGAGGCAGGAAAATATATTTCCAGTCTTGAGCATTTGCATATTTTATAGCAGGCTTTGATCTTTCTGATGAACTAGTTGAGAAAAGAGGAAACGTCAAGGTTGCCTTCCCC
The DNA here is from genome assembly GCF_000334495.1 of Tupaia belangeri chinensis. Taxonomy (NCBI): domain Eukaryota; kingdom Metazoa; phylum Chordata; class Mammalia; order Scandentia; family Tupaiidae; genus Tupaia; species Tupaia belangeri. Next base: position 4,610,065 of record NW_006159894.1, read on the forward strand.
AAATGCAGGGACAAAGCAGCCTTGGGAACACTGTGGGTGCAGTCCGTGGGCTTTGCACATAGACACTTGCTTGGAGGGAAGCTGTTGTCCAGCAGAGGAAGAGATGACCTCGCCTCCTAGACTCTGGCCCAGGGCCAGGGACCTCTGCTCATTTCCTGCTGTTGTAAAAATGGAGCAGACATTTATATGTACTCGCTTTAAGAGGAAACGCTTGCCTTTCAGGAGACAAAAACAAAACAGACACTTCACGTCCAACAGTTCCTGTTGCAGAAAATATTCAGAATCATTTTGTGTGCAGTGATTTGTTTCTTACTATTTAAATTTTACTTTAAATGGCTGGTTTTTAGTTTCGGATCAGCATATTTTGCCTTGATGAAGTGTATTACATATTTCAAAAACACTCTTATATTTATCGTTACTCAATCACTAGCCCAGAGCTTTTCAGCTGGGAGTTGTAGGAACTGAACCAAGTCAGGGGAGAAGGATAGACATCACTGCATGCACCAGCTCAGCTTGCTCTGTTGCCCTGTGCTAGAAAAAGGATTCGGAGTCCACTCCTGAGCTCTGCAATGAGGTGTTTCTGATCTATTAGTCAGGTCTGCCATGTAGGTGGGAGGAAGGATCTGATTATGCCAGACCTGATGAAGCCAGCCATAAGACTCCATGACTCTAGGTAAAGGGTCAGCAAATTATAGCCCTCTGACCAAATCTAGTCCATCACCAGGTTTATATTCAAATGAGGTCCTTGTTGAAATATTGTCACCCTGTTTACATGTTATTTTGGGAAGCTTCTGAGCTACATGGCAGCGATGAGTAGTTGGTTGAGACCATGTATTTCAGAAATCCTAAAATATTTGGCCTTTTACAGAAAACGTTTGCCAACTCTGTTTTAGGGTACTTCCAGGTAATTAAAAAAAAAAGATGTAGCCATTATCTCCAAAAAAAAAAAAAAGAGAAAAGATCTTATTAACTTCATTTTAAGAATAAAGATCTTATTAACTTCATTTTAAGAATAAAGAAAGTGAGGCACCATGAGGAAGAGTGCTTGGCTCAAGTTCACAACTCCTGGTATAACCGTACAAGTCCCCCAAGGCCACTAATTCATTCCACTTCAGCATGTGACTTCAAACTAGAGCATTCTAGTTTGATGCCCATTAAATTCTTTAATCTGTTTTAGGATTAGGATTTCTTGCCAAGTCTTTACATGTAAACTAGGAGGTGACTGGAATTGTGTTCATGGGCAAGAAAAGGAACCTGGGAATCTCTGGAAACAATTGGGGTTCAGGCACTTCAAGTGTTCAGCAGTTTAGGTCAAGAGGCAGATATTAAAAGAGGAAGAGATGTGAAAGAGATTTACTGGGGACATGCTTGTGAAAGATAAAGGGAGGGGAGCAGAAGTAGGTAGGCCTTGTGTCATGGTGTAGGTCTGAGCCTATGAAAGGAGGGTGTGAAGGAACAATTAAGTAGGAAGCACCTCAAACCACAGGACAGCTCCAGGAGTGTCTGCCAGGTGGATGGGGGAATGCCGTGGTGGGGGCAGGGGGAACTGGCTCACAACCATCAGCATGCTCAGATGTTGCCCAGGAGCAGCTTGGGCAAGTGTGGTCTTGGCAGGAATG
>NW_006159894.1:4611884-4621491 GCF_000334495.1 Tupaia belangeri chinensis
TGCCATGGTGTATCCTAGGGGCAGCTCCAAGAGGCCATCAGCCAACTCTGATCCTGCAGCAGGTTCTCTGGAGGGTGATCTGAGCTGCACCTCTGGGTCTTCTGTGACTTGCATTATCTGCCTTCACATCCTGAGCCAGGCTCTGTGCTAGGCCTGGAGGCTACAGAGATCTACAAACAGTATTCTCATCCCTAAAGAGCTCACGGTCTGGTTGAGAAGATCAAACATGCACACCTGAACAAGCAAATGTGTGTTTAATTATGGCAAAAGCAATCATCAAAAGGGAGGGGTGGTGGTGTGCGATGGAGCAGCCTGAGCTCGTTAGGAACAATGTGTGTTTGTGGTTCAAAGAAGAGCCCTGGGAGGAAAGTGTGGGCTGTTCCCATTTGGTATTATGATAGGCAAGTATGTAGGGTCTTCTGTGTCATTTCAGACTTCTCAGTGCCCACGGATGGCCTCCACTATTTGGCATTCATTGAGAACCTTCCAGGTACAAGGCTCCACACCACGGGCAGTGGGGCTCTGATGTGGGCCCCTTGCCATAAACAAGCTTATGCTACTGAAGGGGCTTGTAGATACTGATGAGTCATTCAGAAAACAAATCTTTAGAAAGACTTATGGGTTCGTGTTGGACTCCTAATGGTGGAGACCCCGATAATATGCAGGTGAGGCCTGAACAGTGGGTGAAGCCATCATTCAGAAACTGTAACATGCATTTGTTAAGCTCTAACGCATGACACAGTAATGGAAACGCTTTCATTTCCATTCATTATGAAAAGGTAGTACATATAGAAAAATAGGAAAAACACAGAATAACAAATCATTTGATGGTCCCTGAATATGCCTATCACCCAGTATCAATAATTTTTAAGTCATAGTAAATTTTATTTTGTTTCTTGTGATATTTTGGAGCAAATCCTCAGATGTCATTTACTTTCATTGATGAGTATTTTGGTATGAGAGATTCAGGTGTAGTTTTTGTTTTCAAACATAGCAATGATACAACTATCACACATATTACCTTTCTGAGCCTCATTTTGTTATCTGCAAGGTAGACATAATATTATCTGTTTTGAATGTCTATTAGCTACGTAATTTTAAATGAAACATTTAGCTTAGCATCTAGACATTGTTGTGTTTTCTATTACTTATGACTTACATGAGAAATTGTTCATCTGAAGGGCCTAGAAATCTGAATTTCAACAGGTTATCAAAGTGATTCTGATGCAGATGAGGCCAAGACCACAGACCCAGACATACTGTTCTAGGGTATAAAAAAATTAATTGGACCAGGGCAAGCAAGTGGCATAGTGTTTAAGATGCTGGACTCTCACAAGGCCTACCATAGTTCAAGTCCTGGACCCAGAAGCTTGAACATCATGCTGGGTACATGTGCATGTGTGCCCAAAATTCCAGGAGGAGAAGGGATTGTGGTGTGGCCATCCTTCCTGGGGGTGATTTCTCGCTTACCCTCTCGCTGTCTCTCTTGTTTCTCTCCAGCAAGTGCACACACCCGGTGGCAAAAATGTTAAAAAAAAAAAAAATTAGGGCCAGTAGATAGCTTAGCGATTATGTTGCTGTACTCCTACATGGCCTACCATAATTCGAGTCCTGGACATGGTGGCTTGAAAATTGCACCGGACGTGCGTGTGTGCATGCACAAGATCCTGGGAGGAGAATGGAGGAGAGGGGATTGTGGAGTGGCCATCCCCCTTGGGGGGTGATTTCTCACTTTTTCTCTCGTTGTCTCTTTCTCTCTCTCTCTCTCTCTGGTCAGTGCATGCACCCTAAGGCAAAAACCTCTTAAAAAGAAAATAAATTGAAACGATCTTTTTAAAATACAAGTTGAGGGGCTAAGTAAGTGGCATGGTGGTTAAGGGCGCTGGACTCCCACATGGCCGACTGCAGTTCTAGTCCCGGCCATAGCGACTTACTTTCTCACCCTCGCCCCCAACTCACTCTGTCTCTCTCTGGTCAAATTAAAATAAATAAATAAAGTTAAATAAAATAATTCCAAAAAAAAAAAAAGGATAAGTAAAATACAGTTGAATCATGTCATTTTGAGTGGTTTTCAGAGTTTTCAGGATACATTCAATTCAAATGGCTTATCTCAATATCCAGGGCTCCTCAGGATCTAGAGCCAGAGAGTCTAACATTTAAAGTGCATCAGAATTACATGGGATCCTGTCGAAATGCAACTTCCTGGGTTCTGTCCCTTGGATTAGAACGGTGTCTGGGAATATGTGTAAGAACCTAGAAACTCCTGAGGTGGGGTCCTTCAACCACACTTTGATGATCTGGCCACTGTGTAAGAATTAGTAATTACATGCACGTGAATTTATGTTTCATCCACATTAGATGGCAAAAACTGGCAGCCCACAGCCTAAATTTATCTGTGCATCTGTGTGAGTTTTTCAGCCTAAACCGTATTTAATTTCTTTAATTAGTTGCCAGATTTTTAAAAATGTTGGTGATTTCACATTTAAATTCATATTTCCAGCCTTCCTTGAGATGAAAAGCATCTTAGCACACTGGGCCCATGTTTTCGCATGGCAACATTTGGCTGTAGATGGTAAATGCTCTGAGGTGGGATACACAGCCTCTGCTGGATCTGTCTTTGGGTCTCCCTGTCAATCACATCTCATTCATCTTTCTCATTCAGATTTGCTGCCTGGTGCTAAGATGCTTTGTAATTTGTGCTGTATTAGACAGTCTCCTCATTCAATAGACAAGTGTGTGTGTGTGTGTGTGTGTGTGTGTGTGTGTGTGAGAGAGAGAGAGAGAGAGAGAGAGAGAGAGAGAGAGAGATCTGTCCTCAGGTAGTGCAGATCAAGCCCAATCAAAGAGGGTTTTTGTTCTGTCATAACATAAACACCAATGGGTGTCATTGTTGAGTCTCCCAACCAATGGGCATTTGTACAAATATTCTTCTCTGGGATAAAAAGGACCCATCCCGGGAGAAGACATTTAGAAGATATTTGTAGGGGCAGTAACTTTCCAGATCACAGGTGCCAATTTCTCTACTCAGGGGCTGAGGTACAATAGAAAGACCTCCACAACCAGCTACCTAAAGGCAGAATTTTATATGTTCTCAGGGAAATTAAAACTGAAGCTACTCACAGCCTACTCTGAAGTCAACAGAACATACATGACTAAAAGAAAAGATAAACAAGCATGAAAGTGCATACACAGAGAGATTTATTCTCACAGGTGTGTGTAAGTATGAATCTATATATTAACCCCCCCACAAACTATTTTGGAAGTCCTAAAAAAATTACTGAAGGGAGAATGGGAATAAGTGATAACCTGTGAGAGACAAAGAAAATGAATCTAAGAACTTTTTATGAGTCTCAGCACCAAATGATAGAGAGATCACAGGCTTTAGTCCTTCAGTTCAAGTTCCTGCTCCACCACATGCAAACCGAACTAAGCAAGTTAATTAACCTCTTTGAACTCTACTCTAATTTTCTGACATGGATATGAATATTCCTACCCTAGAAGGTTTTTGTTTATTTGTTTTTTGTTTTGTTTTGCTATAGGTTGTATGGGCTCACAAGAGAGACAGAAAACGAGAGAGAGAAAGTGAGAAATCACCCATCTTATATGGGTTATACAGCCTCTGCTTGACCAGAGGGGATGGTTATGACACAATCCCTTCTCCATTCTCCTTTAGGGATTTTGGGCATGCACACACACGCGCCTGGTGTGTTTTCAAGTCACCAGGTCAGGCACTCAAACCATGCAGTCAGGTATGTGGGATCCAGTAGCCTTAGCCTCCTTGCCACCTGTCTGCCACATAGAAAGCTTTTGAAATGTGACAGAGAAAGCATCACTTTTCTCCTGGTAGGTACCAACAGATACCATTTCCTTATATCAAGCTGAGCATACTGATAGACACTTGCCTTGCTTGACAATTTTTTCCTCTTTCTAAGTGTATTAACTTTTATGAGCAAGCAAGACAGAGAAAAGAGAATGAGTAACAGAGAGACAGCATCTTCAGCAGGGTCTTGATGTTGCAATATACTGCAGCCTCAGTCAGCCCCAGATCACGGGCACAGGCGTGCCTGGCCAGCTGGGAGGTGTCCAGATGTGAATCAGGAACGTCTACATATGGGTCAGCCTTGCGGAGTGTTTTACTACTGCACCATTGCCTGGATTTGTTGTTCCGCACTCTGATGCCCAGTACACACTGTGCTATGAAGCAGAAGCAGATTTCAAGGTGTCCTTACATTTTCCAGATGTGGAGTTCATAGATATCCCCGAGCACTGAGGGACCTGGAATTGGCTAGAACCCACTCTCTACCCATAGAGAGCTATATAATGGATTTCTTCTAGCAGTAACTGGCCCGATGTGCACTAAATTCTGCAAATTGTGGACCAGCAAACCGAAGGGAAATCAAGTGAAGTTGGCGTGATCTTGGTGCATTAACACCACGTCCAGGGGCTGTGAGATGCCTGGCTGCTTCCAGATCTCCAGCATTACCCAACCCCGTGTCCGTGTTCTCATCCCTGCACCCTCGTGAGCAGCCCCTTGCACTGGAATCTCCATCTCAGATGCGGCCCATGGCTGTGTCCTGTCACCTCTCCTCTCGGGCCAGCTTGACCTTCCTCTCATTCCATGGAGAGCTTTCAACTCCTACTTCTGCGAAGGTCCCTCTCTCCTTGTGCTCTGACAGGCTGTGGATGTTGGGTGGGACTGGACAAGTGATACGGATCTGGGGGGACTCTGTAGCTCTCCGTCACCTCATCTGCAATTCCTGAATTGATTTATTTTTTCCATTCTGTCCCACCCAGCACATCTGCTGGAATAAACTGTTTATCAAATGACCTCAGGGGTTTAGATGAAATATTCCTGGCCAATGGACAAATTGGGGATGTGGCCAGACTTCCCGTGGAAATGTCCCCATATTCTCTGTTTTCTCTCCTGCTCATCTGTTCCTTGTAACTATCATTTCCTGCATTTTCAGACTTCCTGTTACCCTAGAATTCTTCTGCACCCCCAGTTTTGATGGGGTCAGCCTCACCCAGGCCAACCCTAGCCGATAGTACCTCTATCCAGAAAACCCTTACCCCCAGGTATAACGTTTTGTAAACGTTTTATAAAAGTTTATGTATTTTTTTCTATAGGACATGTGCTTACAGAGGCAGAGAAAGGGATGGGGTCGGGGTGAGAGAGCACCTCCTGGAGGGGATGGCCACACCATAATCCCTTCTCCTCTATTCTCCTCTTGAGATTTTGGGCAGACATGCACATGCACTGGCTGTGATTTTAAAACTGCCAGGTTTGAGACTCAAACCATGCAGTCAGTCTTGTGGGATCCAGCCACTCTAACCACTATGCCATTTGCTGGTCCTACATGCAAGTTTTTAAAGTGCTAACAATAATAATTGTTTGTTATTCTAATTGTCATTTTCTCCATAAATATTGATAAAGTCCCTTTTTATTTTTTTTCTCTCCTTGAACTAAACATCCCAAAAGCCAAGACTGAATATGGAAGAGATTATTAAAGATATATTTCGAGTGTGCAGAGCTGGAGTAGAAAGAACATGGGACTTAATTATGGCTTAGATTCTTAACTGGGTAGCTTTTGGCAAGCTACTCAAGCTTTCTGATTTGCCATGACCTTATCTTTGCAATGGCAATAAAAATAATGCCTTCCTCTTGCCTAGAGTGGTAGGGGTGGGAGGAGGTTGTATAAGCGTGAACACGTGACTGTTTCACACACTGTGAAAAGTTGGGCCAATGTCGGGCTTGCCTCCTGCTACGCTGTTATGACTTCGGGCTGGACGGAAGCCTTTAATGGCCAGCTTTCTCATCTGCTTGTTTCCTTCTCTTTCCCCTGCTATGGGGTTTGGAGCGTGTGGATAAAAGGGAGTGGAGACTTGTACGAGTGTTCATAGCACCTTTATTCACAATAACAAGAAAGTGGAGACAACAGAAATGTCATCAGTGGACGAGCAGACAGATCGTGGTGTAGTCATACGACAGAGTACTATTCAGCAATAAAGAGGAAAAAGGTGAATTTCGAACACAGCATGCTAACCGAAAGAAGCCAGGCACAAAGGCCACATATTGTATGATCCCATTTTTATGGAATTTCTGGAACAGGCAAATCCATAGCAGACACAGTATCTAGAGCTGGTGCAGGTTTTGGGGAGGAGTGAGAGGAGAGTGACTTTTAATGGGAAGCAGTTTCTTTTAGAGGTCATGAAATGTTCTAAAATTAATTCTGCCGGTGGCTGCACAGCTCAGAGAATATCCTAGAAACCATTGAATTATATACTGTAAATGAGCAAATGGCATGGTATGCGAATTATATCTCAATGACGTTCTTTTATATTTTTAAAAAAGGAGTGCAGCTACAACTTTTTCCCTTTTTCCCTCACTAGGAGCCCTGCGAGGAGTTCCCTGGAGAATATTTGGCTGTACTTGACCTTTGACTTGGGTCCACCACTGATTGTTTTTCCTTAGACTTTTTGGACAGGTCTATACCCTCCGTGACAAGTCTCTTCACTGCCCCTGCCATTGGTTCCATTGCACCAAGGACCTCTCTAATAAACTCCTACCTCCCGTGCTATAATGTTTCATGAGGGCAGGGAACTGTCGGGTTCAGTTCATCTTTGCGTCCCTAGTGATTAACATGTCTCTAATGGAGTAGATGCAAAATGAATATTTGGTAAATGAATGGTTATTCACATACCAAGAGTACCCCTTAAGTTCCTTCACATATATAAATATACATGTACATTATATTATATATATGTGTGTGTGTGTATATGTATATATATATATATAGAGAGAGAGAGAGTAAATGCTGCGTGTGTCTCTAGAGACAGAAAGCACCCCTGGATGGGGTGTGGTCATGCTGGAATCCCTTCTTATTCCTCCCTCCTGTCAGGATTTTGGGTTTCCATGTACACCTGCTTAGCTTGGTTTTCAAGTTGTGTGGCCACATGTGAATGGAAGTCAGCCATGTGGGATTGGGTTTCCTTAACCATTAATCCATGAGGCTGGCCCAAAGTCCTTAAAATACTGAGCTGGAATATATCAATACCTCTTGAAGATTCTCTTCTTATCTTCTCAGGGCCTCTAACAACCTAATAGGAAGTTGGGAGAGGTCTCATGTCTTTAGTCATTGTAACAATTCAGCCAAGAAGAGACTGACATGCTCAAATCACAGAACTAGCAAGATGAAGGGTCACTTTTCTACCTCAAACCTGATCAGCCCCAGGGCCTATGCTACAACACCTCTTCTGGCCTGCCAGACCAGTGGCAGCTTTGGAAGAGGACAGCAGCTGGAAGAAATAGAGAAGGCCCAAGGCACTACTGATTAAGGACAAACAGAAAGTGTGGGTGAAGCACGTCTAACGTGTGAGAGCACTTCTCCAGGGTTTCCAGGGCCTCTGCAAGGTCACAGGCATTGAGCTGCACATCTGGCGTCATATATGTCCAACCCCTGGTGACACGGCACTGCTCGGCCCTCTCAGGCTGCGCTGCCCCTCAGCAGTGAGAACACCCTTGGCCATTTAGAAGCAGGCCGGGAGCCTGGTGCTTCCACTAAAAATAAGGTTATTGAGCTCAAAACGTCACTCCCCAGTTAGAAAATCCCCACCAGGCAACACCAGGAGGACACCATCAGCTGCATCATTAAATTATAACAAGCCCTGAAATTGACTCCAGAGGCCTGAGTCTACTTGTCCTTGTGGTCGGAAGGAAGCTTGTGATTGGCTGGCTAGGCTCAGCCTAGCAGGCCTTATCTCTGACTGGTTATTATTTGATTAAAGAGCCTTCCTCCCTCTGTGGTGTTTCAAAACTATGCTGGGAGAGTTTGCTGTGCCAGGGGATTTTTTTTTTCTGAGGTTACTGCCGAGCACCCAGCGTCCTTCAGCTTCTGGCCACCCGAACAAGCACCCAGAGAAGAGAGACTTTGTTTTTTATTTACTCACAGCTTGGGGCTGCCTTCTCTAGAGTCTCAGGCAGCTTTGTTAATTAAAGGATTGGAAAGAACTCCTCTAACACCACAGAGTTGAAGATACAGGTATTTAAAAGGTTTGGGGGTGGGAAGGATTCTTAGGATGTTATGACATTAGACATGGAGACAGATGGAGCACTAGGATAGCAAAATTCAGTGAGCTGCACATCTGGCGTCATATATGTCCAACCCCTGGTGACACGGCACTGCTCGGCCCTCTCAGGCTGCGCTGCCCCTCAGCAGTGAGAACACCCTTGGCCATTTAGAAGCAGGCCTTATCTCTGACTGGTTATTATTTGATTAAAGAGCCTTCCTCCCTCTGTGGTGTTTCAAAACTATGCTGGGAGAGTTTGCTGTGCCAGGGGATTTTTTTTTCTGAGGTTACTGCCGAGCACCCAGCGTCCTTCAGCTTCTGGCCACCCGAACAAGCACCCAGAGAAGAGAGACTTTGTTTTTTATTTACTCACAGCTTGGGGCTGCCTTCTCTAGAGTCTCAGGCAGCTTTGTTAATTAAAGGATTGGAAAGAACTCCTCTAACACCACAGAGTTGAAGATACAGGTATTTAAAAGGTTTGGGGGTGGGAAGGATTCTTAGGATGTTATGACATTAGACATGGAGACAGATGGAGCACTAGGATAGCAAAATTCAGTTCATGAGAGGTAAGCACAGTGGGAGGAAGGAAGTGATCAGATCTCAGAATCTCAGAATTCTATGGGAAGGCCAAGTTGGGGCTCTTGCAGCTGGAAAAGAGGTATGAGCACGTTTGTGATGTAACTTTCACATCTGCATACATTTGCTTCCAGTTCTTCCTGAGGTCTAGCCTCTCTTATGGCTGCCTCTATGTAATCTTTTATCCTGCCTCAGAACCCCAAAGTCCTGAGAGGATTTGGGGCACTTATGAGAAATCCAATTGCTTTAGCCTGAAATGTCATCAAATCTGATTTGCAAATGGGACATGGCCTTCAAAGACTCTGCTTAGTGGTACAAGTCCTTATACCAGTCCTCACGGGGCTGGCTACAGAGAAAAGAAGAGTGGGGTTGAGTACTTCATTTATGAGAATTTGTTTCCCACTTGCCTGGGATCTGTGACTGATATGTGGTATCTCTTCTCATTCCCAACCTATTTCCAACGCAGTGGTGTTTTCTGGGCCTTGATTGGGCAGACAGAGCTCTATGTCAGAGGATTTCCTTCCAACAAATGAAAGCTAGTTTCCCTGTGGCATCAGCAGGGATTTCACCATCTGGAGGCAAGATGAAAGACAGATGAAAGAACATACTTTATCTTCTCTAACTGTTAGGTTTTGCTGGAGTTGGCTGAGGAAGAGGGGACATGGTACAAAAGCAAGGAAAACAGTAATTGTGTCTTAGTGTTGAGTGGAAAAGAAGCTTTCTGGTATGTTGAGATTCTTAAGGTTGATCTTCCCCTATAGGCATTGTGGGTTAAGAAATAACCATACCAGCTGCATCTCCTTCCTCTAGTCTTGGTGGCTGTCCTTATTCCTGACAGTTTCCATCTGTGTTTTAATTCTTGAGCATTTGTATCTGAGTTGTCCTACTTTCTTAGCTGCAGTGGGATAATACCATGGCTTCGTGCCACACAAAGGTTCTCCACAGGTCAGAGGACTCTTCCTGC
>NW_006159894.1:4621668-4623442 GCF_000334495.1 Tupaia belangeri chinensis
TCCTGCTGACTGCTTTGCAGTTTCCCGGGGAGCTTCCTCTGCCCCATTGGCATTTCCCAAGACTATTCAGAGTAATAGGTCTCCAAGTTTGTTACAGTGAATCTGATGGTCTTTCGTAATTGTAAGGACCATGCCACAAGGTGGGGACAAGCCCAGTGTAGGAGGTTATATTTCCTGGGTCTGATTCTCCTGTGCTTTTGGGGAGCTCTTCTCCCTTCTGCCATGGTCTGTGTGTCCTACTCCTGCTTGCCTCCCTGGCCTCATCCCTTCCCCATCTCTGTCTTACTATATGGATGCTCATTTAGTTCTCTGCATGCAGCATGGTCATACCTTATTGCATTTTATTCTTTCTGCTTAGAGCACTCTCCACCCTACCCTGACCCCAGGTCTGGCCAACTCAAGAGATTAGTCAGGTCTTTGAGTAAACCTACTTCCTGTGCTACGAGGTTAGGGTCCTCTGGACTTTCCCTTTTAGGCCTACTACTCTGTTGTCTTTGATTGCTCATCTCCTGACCCATTCCCTCCACTAGACGGACAGTTCTGTGAAGGCAGGGATTGTGCCTGTTTCACTGCCAGGCAGGCCCCAAAGCCTAGCAGTGTCTGACACTCTGTAGATTCTTATTGGTCATAATAGCTGACATTGATGGAGTACCTTCCACCTGTCCAGCACTCTTCTAAGGGATTACACTGCAAGCCAATGAGGTGGATGTCAATCCATTTAACAGATGAGTAAGTAGTAGATGAGGAAAATGCACAAGTTAACACAGTAAGTGGCGGACTCCAGAATCTGTATTTTTGCTCGTGTGAGCTGCTCTATGGCTGAGTGAGTCAGTGAGAAATAAATGGATGGCAGCATTCATTCAATGGTAAGACCTTGCGACTCTCCCACATTGCCAGTTGGACCCAGTCACTCAGCTGAGCCTTCTGAGCACCAGCCAGGTGCCAGACTGTGAGCGTGGCTTTGAGGATGCAGTGGTAAGTGGGCACAGAACCTGCACCGAGAGGTCTTCAGTTCCAAGCTCCAGCCTCTTTCCTAGGAACTGCTCTCTCTGACAGCTGCTCGCCTTTATAGCCAGGTCTGACCATATATAGGCTCTCACCTTAATACTGAGAATGCTCCAAATCTGGACATTAGCTCAGCCTTGAAGGAGGCACGTAGCTAGCACTGCCTGGGTGCTCGCTGTATCTCAGTCCTGCGCCTAGTGAATTGCCCTGGCGTATCTCATCAACCTTATGAGGTAAACACTCAGGAGGTAAACACTCTGTGTTTTAGATGGATGAACTAAGACTAAGCAAGTCCCAGTAACTTGCCCAAGCTGTTAAGTGCTAGAGCCAAGACTCAGTGCCGGAATGAGCCAAGACTCAGTGCGTTGTGTTTCCCTGTACCAGGGGCTCTCCCCACACTGCATCCTGGTACCTAGCCCCATCGAGTAGTCCTGGCTCTGTGTCTGCTCTCCCAGTTGCTGAGTGAGAATTCATTCCCTGCTTGTGTGGTCGGTCCTCAGCTTCATAGTCTTTGCCTGGACCTGTGACTTAGCAGGTGCTCTGACCACTGGTGCTTGTGGCTCCCTCTCTTCTGCCTGACTTGGCAACAGCAGGTGCTTGCCTGGTGCCTCCTTTGCTGAGCGATCTTCAGTCCTAAAATGACACCCACATACCCTTCCTGTCTCAGGGAATGGTCTTAGAGCATCTGGTTCTAGAAAATCACATTTGAAAAATCCTGAAGGGAAGCCCCCAGCTTAAGGTCTGTCAATCTTCTGTTAGAAAAGCAGTT
>NW_006159894.1:4623460-4627987 GCF_000334495.1 Tupaia belangeri chinensis
AGTACAGCAGGGGAAAGGGTCATCCAGACTCACAGCTGAATCTTACATTTTCTACTTGTTATTTAAATCACCTGAACCCTAGTTTCCTCGTCTGTAAGATGGGTGTAATACTTCTTTCATGGGGTTACTTTGAGAATAGATTCTGTATTTAATTACTATCATTCGTGTGACACGCATTTAAAATCTCCCATCTGTGCTGAGAAAAAGAGCAAAGGAGCCGATTTAGATTGGGGTGGGGGTGAGTGTTGTCAAGAAAAGGCTCTTTGAGGAGTGACCGCATTAATGCCCTTAACACCTGCACCTGCTGGCCCCGCACGTAGTAGGTGCTCAGTCTTTGCCATGCTGGCTGAAGACCTGCATCTCTCTGTGACCATAACATGAGGGAGTTGAACTGATTCTTTTTTTATTTTTAAATAAATTTTTGCCTTAGGGCGTGTGCACTTTCCTGAGAGAGAAAGAGAGAGACAGAGACAGTGAGAGGGAAAGTGAGAAATTCCCCCCCTGGGGGAATGGCCATGCTGCAATCCCTTCTCCTTCATTCTCCTCCTGGGATCTTCGGCATGCACGTACATGTACCTGGAGTGATTTTTCAAGCCAGGTCCAGGACTTGAACTGCAGTCAGCCATGTGGGAGTCCAGCAATGTAATCACTATGCCATCTGCTGGCTACGAACTGCTTCCTAAGACCCAGCTGCCCATTCCTGGCATGTTTTGACTTTTCTGGCCAACTGTAAAGCACATCGCAGGATAGACCCAGCCAGAACAAGGGCCTCCTGACTCCCTGGCTTTCTGTCCCATTGGTCCCCACTAATGCAGTGAGCCTGAGCCCAAACTCCAGGAAAGTAAGAGAATTGGTGGTGCTGTCTCCTAGAATCCTCTCTCTCTGTACCTTCTTCCTACTCACCCCAGCGGGAGCTCAGTATCTTCACTCCTCTGGGGTCACTCCAGCCCTCGCCCAGGAACTGTGTGCTTGCTCCCCATGTAGCTTCCCGCCCAGCCTGGGTGATTAACCCCCCCAGGTTGCGTTCTCTGTGCATTCTGTGAACAGGAAGGCTGGGAAGGAGCAGGGGGCCGAAGATGGAGGACGGGCTCACGGTATGTTCCTTGGCTGCCCATGAGTGCTCCCGAGGCTGCCCACGCAGCATCCCCCAGGAGCACCTCATCCCTTCTGCACTGCACACAGGGTCTACTGTGAGCTCTCTGGCCAGGGCATTAGTGACAGCTCTGGTAAAGAGCTGGTTAGCATTTTTTCCAGACAAAGCTAGAAGTTCTGGGACAGGGTGAGTGGGGTAGGGTGCTGGTGGTGGTATGGGGGAGGGTAAGCCTGCAGAGAACGCTGAAAGGGAATGATTCACCTCAGGCTCCTGAAAGGATGGTGATGTAGGCATTTTTAATTCTCCACCACCTTTACTCTGGGGGACCCTGTCCCCTTGGCCTTCAGAAACATGTAATTCCCTCTCTATCTCCTCTTCCCTACCTGGGGCCCCACTCTCACCTTTGACTGTCTGTCAGACATTCCCTGCCTATTGCTTGCTGGCCCCAGGGCTTAGCAGCAGCTGCAAAAGTCATCCGTGTTTTAGCCAGTGGTGCTTCGGAGAGCAATAATGGTGGGAAGACAGGCAGTGGGATGGAGGCTTCAGGGCTTACAACTCTTTTCCACATGAATCCAGGATTTGAAAACTTCCCATGTGATGGAAGAGCCATAGGGGATTAGGCATCAAGAAAGAAACAGTGGGTGTGCCATTAAACACTAGACAAAGAGCAATTAGCAAGTTGTACCCCCAAGGCAAACTTCCCTCAACAGGTCATAAGAGGAGAATGACTGCATATTTGCTACAGAAAGATCACTCCACTGTCCAGTTGACAGAACCACAGCCTTGCTAATCCTGCCACCAAGGGACCAGCAGCATTGCGGATGTGTAACAGGACTTAGGGTGTTACACAAGCCAGTGCTATTGGAACCCTCCCTCAGCCTTCCTGGGCTCCCTTTCCCCACGGTACTTTCTCTTGGCCTCAGTGTCTTGCGTAGTGAGTTTTGAGCTTCCACTGTGCGGAAGCTGAGGGAAGGCTGGTGGGAAGCGTGGCTGTGTTTTGGGCTAAATATCCTGCCAGAAGTCAGACTGGCTAAAGAAACATTCGAGATGAGTCCTGAAATAAAGTGACATCCATTTCCCTGTGGGCTGGACTTTCTCTGTAAGGAAGGGGTAGTTCCTGTAGAACTTAACCCTGAGGCCTGCTGGTAACAGTGGTGATTTATTTATTTATTTTTATTTTAGTTAATTCCAGAAAGTGACTATGCAGAATAAGGGCCTGGGAAAATTCTAAACTGGAACTGCAAGCTCTTCTAGGACTTGGAGATGGGAAAGCCAGGGGGACCGAGCAGCAGCGGTAGGCACACTCCCACCCTGCTCTCCCCAAAACATCTGCAAGAAAGGAGCTGGGCTTTTGCTTCGTGGTCCCTAGCCACTTATCTCAGGGGGCAGCAGCAGTGCTGACCCCATCAAGCTCCCTTGGTGGCATGTTTTAGTTATCTTGTGGGGTGATGCTCAGGATGAGCCAATGAGTGAGGGGTAAGGCTCCCTACACTAGGCAGACCAGCACATAAGAAGGTAGGAAACTGCCCTGTAATCCTCAGTCGGCGTGGGTCTGTGTGTGGGTCTGTGCAGCAGCATGGTGTGTCTTGGAGTTTTGCCATTGCAATGCCTCCTTGCTATGCCCTCACCCCTGCCCTGAGTCTAACTAGCTCCTGACTCAGGACAGCAACACACAGTGGCTGTTCTCAAGGAACTCGAAGCCCAGTGGAGGAGATGGGTATTTAAACAGGTAACAGGCAAATGAGTGTCCCATTACAGAGTGGAAAATGCAACTGTAGAGCAGGACAGCGTGTTCACTGGGCACTTCCTGTCTCCCCAATTCTATCCCATCACCCCTCCTTGTCCTTGCCTGGTACCACTACCCTATTCACGCCGAGTCTCTAACTCTTCTCTGGCTAACCCCAGCACTTCCTCAACACTCATGGTCCCCATATTCCAGAGAGCAGATGGGCAGTGGTCTATGGCTTTTTTCCCAGTCTCGGCAATATAAGAGCTAAGTACAAAGTTATAAGTCTGATATAGCTACATATATTCAATCTGAAGAATGTCCTCTTTGTCTTGAGAGTCTATCCTTCTTGCTTTTTGGAATGTTAAGGCAGTCTTTCTTTTATCAGAGGATGGTGTTTGTTGGTTGGCTATTTTTTTTTTAATTTTAATATTCTAACTGGGCAGAATAAAAAGCTAGTATCTTCTTATTTATTAACACACTGTGGTGGCTCAGAGTCTAGAAAGACTGTCGAACAAGTTGCTTGTCACGGAGGCTAATACCTAAGTCCAAACCTAAGCAGGAGGCCTGGGGGTGTGTTAGGTTCAGATTTCCCCGCATGTAGCAGAGTGGTAGAGTTGATATATTCAAATTCCACTCACTTCCCCAAGACACTTAGCTGGCTGTGGCAGCCAAATCCTTAAATAGACACTACTGTTTTCTTGGCGTCCTGGGTTCCTGTATGTTTAATGCCTCAAGTATCTGCTTTCTGGGCCAAACTGATGAAAATCTAAAGGAGAATTATCCGTCTCAGAAAGCAGTTGCAATGGAAATAAAAGCCTTTAGTGCTCAGTGTTATCAGGTTGTTTAATTTTTCATTGATATTTCAAGATAAAAGTTGATCTTCAGAGTTGTGTTAACCCAGGTCACCAGCTTCCAGTTAGATGGAGTT
Organism: Tupaia belangeri chinensis; assembly: GCF_000334495.1. Taxonomy (NCBI): domain Eukaryota; kingdom Metazoa; phylum Chordata; class Mammalia; order Scandentia; family Tupaiidae; genus Tupaia; species Tupaia belangeri. The sequence goes on from NW_006159894.1 coordinate 4,627,211, forward strand.
TAGAGATGCAGCAAAAAGTACCAGTGCCTGAGCTTGGGATAGATACATTTTAGGGGTCTTCCACCCATCTGCTGAGAGGATAGAGGATCTTGGGGTCCTAAGATCTGTTCTGGTTATCCTGCCATTTTAGATAACAACACAGTCTTCCCCACTGAATATACCCCTCTTGTAACAGGCAGCGTTAGAAGGTCCAGTACATTCGAAGGCCTCCAGAAATCTTGATGGATAGGAGAGTATGTCCATTAGGAAATCTAGATCCCAATAATTCAAGTCGTGAAGTCTAAGTTCAGGGGCTACAGTTGGATGTTTTTGTGTTAAAAGTTGTTTTTGAAATAGGCAGGTCATGTGAAGTGTAGATATTTAGCTGTAAAGAGGGTTTTGTTGCACTCGGGTTTGCAATGCTGGCTTTGTGCTGTCATGGCTTCTGTAAAGGAGACTGTCACCTTGGACTGGGTGCTTTTCGAGGTCAAGTATATGCTGAGTTCATGGTATCCTCTCCCTTGCATCATCTCTCTTGGGTCCAACACATCTTTTTGTACATAGGAGCCAGCAAATAGTTATTTGGTGGCAATGATAATGCAAATTTTAGATAGAATTTATTTCTGGCATTTTCTTTCTTTCTTTCTTTCTTTTTTTTTTGCTTTTTTTTTTTTTTTTTTTTTTTTTTTTTTTTTTTTTTTTTTTTTTTAGGGCGCGTGCGCTCACCAGACAGACAGAGAGAGACATAGAGACAGAAAGCGAGAAATCACCCCCCAGGGGGGATGGTCACGCCGCAAT
>NW_006159894.1:4628386-4637787 GCF_000334495.1 Tupaia belangeri chinensis
TTTTTGCTATAGGGCACGTGCGCTCGCCAGACAGACAGAGACAGAGAGACAGCGAGAAATCATCCCCCAGGGGGATAGCCACGCCGCAATCCCTTCTCCTTCATTCTCCTCTCGGGATCTTGGGCACGCACGCACACACGCCTGGCATGAGTTTAAGTCACCGGGTCCGGGACGCGAACTGCAGTTGACTACATGGGAGGCCAGTGACATAGCCATTACGCTAACTGTTGGTCCCATATTTCTGGCATTTTCTACCTTGACTCAATATGTTCACTTAACGATGAATATTTTTATCTTGCCTATTTAGTGATTAAAAGAAAAAATTTTTTGACTTGCTAATGGCGTTTTGTTTACAACCCTAAGAAAAGGAAGGAGTGAGAACGTGAAGCACGGACATCCCGTGTTGGTCTCTTCAGCCTCTGGAACATGCCCTGGATGCTTATTCAGCTCTGGTCCTGACTGAAGAGGAACAGGTGTGATCCATGCACTTGGTTCATCATGGCTCGAATACCGACATAATCTACTCCACTGAACATATTCCTCTTCTAGCAGGAAGAGCCTCTGGCTGGTCAATGGTCAGAACATTGTAGATCATTTCAGGGGTTCTCTCTCATCACAGCTTTGCTATCAACCTCCCATGTGGCCCTGAGAAAGACTCTTTATCTCTCTGGTCTTGGTTTCTCCACTTCTAGCATGTTTGATTAGATCAGAATCTTTGACCTTCTGGCACTGTGGTCTTTATGAGTCAGATAAGACTTAATTATGGAGGCTGTTCTGGGTTGTAGGAGGTTTAGCAGTATCCTGATCACAACCCCCTAGAACCAGTAGGATTCCTCTTCCCATTTGTGACAACCAAAAATATCTTCAGATATTTCTATCTGTCTCCTACGGGGTAAAATTATCTCTGTTTTTGAGCTATTGGATTGAATGATATCTACCTCAGTTTGAGAAGCCACCTTAAAAATTGTTAATGCATCCTATTTTAGTGAGTGTCTACTATGTGCTAGGCATTTATTATCTTAAATATCCATTTGCAGATATTGCATTGTGTAAATGCCATCCACTTCATGAAAATCTGAATGAGAGCTAGGGCGGTATCTAGATAAGCATGGAGAAATAGAATCTCTGGATTCTTACTAGCCATGTAGACTCAGTTTCCTCATCTGTAAAAACCAACTTCATACCTTGTGGTCAGGATCTAATGTTCAGTGTAGAGGAAAGCGACCAGATCACAGTGGACATTCAGTAAGTAAACTGGATCCCCTTTCCCCTCTCCCACCCTTGAGGGAATCAGATCTGTGAAAGTCATTAACTGTGCCAGCCTATCCTTAGATAGCGACTACTCCACCCTCCCCTCCTGCCCCCAACTGTCCCTCTGATCAAGCCTTTGCTGCTATATTGTTGTGAAAACCCTCAAGTCTGTTTAAAAGAGAGTCCCCAAAGCACTTGCATCACCAGATTGCTGGTTTGGGGTATCCTAGAAGGTGTCGCCTCTCTCTATCAAAGAAAAAGATTCTCTAATAACCAGAGATTTAAAGATGCCATTGTTTCGTGTGTTTGTCCCTGAAAATAACAATAGAGAATCAAGGAGAAGGATCCTTCTATGTGTGTTATCAGCACTGCTTCTCCTGGGGTTCTGATTGAGCAGTAGATTTGATCACCTACCGTGGGTTTTCAATGTCTCAAGGCCAAAGGCCACACCTTCGATGCCCATGGCAGCTGCTGTACCATTTCTTCCATGGAAGACACCTTGGCATTTGACAGCTTGTCGTGGTGAGGGAGTCCAAAGCTACATTTTCCTCTCCTATCAGACCCTGATCAGGGGCCGTATGAACCATGAAGACAGTATAGTTTTTGCAAATATAGACTCTGGCTCAAATCCCAGCTCTGCCATCTGTTCCCAGTGTGATCCTAGGAAACAATGTCTCTTTCCTGAATCTTGGCTGTCCATCATATCTGAGAATCTATGATTGCAAGGGTCCCTCATTGGACAGTTGTGAGAATTAATGAAACACATAGAAAGCACAAGATACCTTCCTAATAAATACTAGGTACTCAATAGGAACCCATTGTTACTAATAGTATGTCTCATCTGAAATAGTAACTATTGACAATAATGAATGTAACAGATGTTAGACAACAAAAAGTAGATGTCTGAAAGGAGAAAAAGCTGTGAAATCAACTCATTCTTTTACTGATTAGAGAACAGGTTCAGGAAGGGGCAGAGTGGGGAAGGGGTGCTGGGTCCTTAATGTTGATTAACGGCAGAGCTGGGGCAGAGCCTGTCCCTCTAGGGTGCCCTACAGAAAACATTTGGGGCAGCTTTCCTGCTTAAACATTTAAAGCCTGTGTTTAGAAAATTGCACGAAATTGAGGAAAATAAGAACCATGTGTCACTTCGCTGAGGAAGTCTTTCTAGAGGGACTCTTCGGGGTCAAGGAAAAATGAAAAATGTACTCTAAGGAAGGAGTTTCTAATTTTCTATTAAGATGCTGGATGAAGCAATAAGAACTGTTTTACTGCCTCTTATACACACACACACACACACACACACACACACACACACACACAGGAAAGTCAGCATCTCTATGAAAGCAGAATGCCAAGAGGAGATCTGGTCTTCCAGAGCTTCGTCCCACACTGGTCTATTACTCGTGCATGGCCAAGCACCGTAGAAATCACCTTCTTTGTTCCTGGTCTCTCACCTTCTCACAGGTCAGCACTTGCCTCCTGGCCTAGACCAAAGTACTGGTGAGTTGATCTTTTGCTTTAATGCTGATATTCAGTCTTTTTTTTTTTTTGGAGAGGTTTTCGCTATAAGGCGCGTGTGCTCACCAAACAGAGAGAGACAGAGAGACAGAAAGCGAGAAATCACCCCCCGGGGGGATGGTTACTCCATAATCCCTTCTCCTCCACTCTCCTCTCGGGATCTTGGGCACACACGCACACGAGCCCGGTGTGAGTTTTAAGTCACCAGGTCAGGGACGCGAACTGTGGTTGACTACATGGGAGTCCAGTGACATAGCCATTATGCTAACTGCTGGTTCCCTGATATTCAGTCTTGAGAACCACTCTGAATTACTGAACAACTGGATAGAAAAAAGTAGTCCACTTTCCCAACAGGCCAGCCAGATTTCTCTAGGCTGGCTCAGAACTGTGATTTGTAGTTTGTCTTTCACCTCTGGCCAATATCCCACAAGTTGGCATGAGGAGGAAAGCCTGAAGTGTTTGGATCAATTGCTAAAACTCTTCCTCTTTTAACTGAGTGACTCAGTATACTTTTTCCTTTAATAGTAACTATTTTTAATTTGCTTGGGATGGAATTTGTTAGGCTGTTAGCATGTGAAATCATGTATGATTACATATGACTGGAACTTTGGTTACATAGAATAAGTCTGAATTAAACTCTACTGTAGTTTTAAGTGATGGTTATAATTCAGTCAAGAGGTTGAATTTTAGTAGAGCTATAATCCCTGGTGGAACGCTCCTATTTTACCTCTTTAAAAAGTTCTTGTTTTAAAATTTATATCTACTAGTGAGAGAGGGTGAGAAAAAGAACAAGAGAAAGAGGGAGAGACACACCTAACACTCCTCATGTTGTGATCGGCCCCAGTCCCTGCCAGTCCAGGTCAAAGCATGTGCCTGTGCCCAGGAAGGGCTCAGGGTGCAAACCCAGGACCTCTCCTATGTGGGTCCAGTTGTGTTACTTTTGTGCCACTGCCTGTCTTCTTCCTTTTTTTCTTTTTTAGCTTAACAGCTTATCGGCCTGCTATCTTAGTTATTTGAAGAGACCTCAGCTTGTACGTAGTACATTTTTTAATGCTTTTAATCCTCCCTTGCTCCCATTTAAACTCCTCCCTAGCCTAACATATATAGAATGATAATTTAAAGAAGAGATTGGCAAAATCTGGGCCCTGGGCCAAATACTACCTACCATCTGTTTGGTAAGTAAAGTTTCGTTGGCACACAGACATGTTGGTTTGCTTATGTATTGTCTATGGCACTTTTCACACAATAGGATCGAGTAGTTGCGACAGAGGCTACACGGTCCACAAAGGTTAACATTTCTACTACCTCGCCCTTTACTGAAAAATAGAAAGAAAGAAAAGAAAGGAGAAGAAGAAGCACTGACCTCTGATTTATAGCATAACAGAGTCAAACATGCCTCCATTCAAATCAGGTCCCCATTTCCAGCTAGCTGTGACCTCAGCAGATTTGTATAACCTCTTTGTGAAACCTTATCTGTACCACAGGGATAGTAGAAAAATTTCTACTGTGAAACATTGCTGAGAATTCAGTGAGAGAGTATTTGTACCAACCTACATGGAGGAAATGCTCAAAAAAGAGTAGCTATGATGAAGATCAGTCTTTCCTTTATTCCGCAAATATGTGTAGGGCTTTCTCTGGGCTCAGCAGCAGTGACGAGACACAGCGAGGGCCCGCTTTCAATGGAGTTTGTGTTCTAATGGCGAAGAGAGCGATCAAGGTAACAAATCAACAGGTTATTTTCAGACAGTGATGAGTGCTGGGAATTTTTAAGAGAAGGACTGTATGGAAGAAAATGACAAGGCAGGGGATGAAAGTTAGTAACTGAGCTAAGAGCTAAAAATAAGAATCAGTCATGTAAGTATCTAGAGAAAGAATGTTCCTGGCAGAAAGGCCCATGAACACAGAGGCCCTGAGCCAGAAAGGAGCTTGGGATGGTTTAGGAACAGAGAGCTGGCCTTGGGGACAAGGGCAGAGTGAGGGAGGAGAGATGGGCAGGGGCAAAAGCGTGTCGGCCCTTGCTTCGTCCCATGACTTTTGTTGTACTGCTCCTTTTCCTCTTGGGATCTGGCAGCGGTCACTGTTAGAAACAGGAACGAGTAGAGGCTCCAGTGCGTCCTGCATGGTGTGGTGGCTCTGGGTGGTGGCAAGCCCATCACACTGCCCGGCTGGACCCAGACACCTCACCTGGGCTTTTCTCCCTGTATTGCCCCTGATTCACCCATATCTTCTGGCCAAGGCCATTACCTTTTTGAAATTATTCCTTATCAGGGGCTTTTAATACTTCTCCAGGCAGAGCACTTAAGGTGAGAATCAGTTAATGTAATCTTAAAACCCTCTAATAAATTTCCAGCAACCTAAGACCACCAGATAAGCATTTTGTCCCCTAGGGTCACTCAGCTCAGTTCCCATAATTAGCATTTCTTTTATATCTGAATCACTGAACAGGCGTGAAGAGACTTGATAGTATTTTACCTGTTTGAGGTTTGAAAGAAAGCCTGAGATACAATCGGCTACTCAGACTGCCTCCTGAGTGGCTAATATAGCCATGCAGTACTCCAGAGTTGCAAAGCGCACTCGACTCACTTACAGGTAGAGTCTACCTTTGGTTTAGCTACCTTTATTCATTTGGGATGACTTCTCCTCCTCCTCTTGTTCTCTTCATTGTCCATTTACATTATCATCAAAATCCTTTATTGGAAGTATTTAACTCAGTTATAGAAATTAATACGTCCCCACAATGCTCCAATAGGAATTTCTGTCTTATCTTGCTTTCAACATTGTTAAGTTCCTATAAGATTTAGAAGCTTTCCAACCAAGCTTCCAATCACTGGTTCCTTTAAAAATATATATATATATTTTTAATTGCCAGAGAATGTGTGTGCTTGCCAGAGAGAGAGAATGAGCAATCATGCACACGCACCCCGATGGGGCTTGGTCACATTGCAATGCTTATTCTTCCCTTTCTGTGTTCTATCAGTATTTGAGGTGTATACATGTATGTAGAGTTTTTTTTTTTTCCCCAAGCCTCTGGGACCAAGATTTGAACCACTGTTAGCCACGTAGGATCTGGGTCCCCATGCATAGTACTTAACTGCCGTGCCTCAGGGCCAGCCTGATTCTGTTTTTCTTTTTTTTTTCAATGATACATATTTGTGGTGACTAATGACTTAATATATACAAACATTGTGGAATGACTAAATCAAAGTAATGAACAGATCAATCACCTCACATACTTAACATGTTTTTCTTTTGGTGAGAACATTTAAAAGCTACTCTCAGCAATTTTCAAGGATATAATATACTTTTTAAACCTACACTCGCCATGTTGTACCACAGATCTCCAGAACTTCTTGTGTTCTTTAACCAACATCATCCCATTGCCTGCCCCCTGCTCCTATAACCACACCGTCTCTCTCTGTGAGTATCTAGAAAAAGAGTGTTGTGTTCCAGTATTTGTCTCTCTACTGGCTTATTTCACATAGCGTAATGTCCTCCAGATTTATGCATCCTATTGCAAATGACAGAATAGCTTTCTTTTTAAAGGCTAACTAGTATCCCATGGGGTATATAGCACACATTTTAAAACCCATTCATTGGAGCCAGTGGGTGGCATGATGGTTGGGGCACTGTTTTCTAACTTTCTCTCTCCGTCTCTTTCTGGTTAGCACACATGCCCTGTAGCAAATTTAAAAAATAATAATGACGAATAAAGTTGAACAAATGATTCTTTAAAAAAATCCATTCATCTATTGATGGGTACTTATGTTGATTCAATAACTTGGTTGTTGTGAATAATGCTTCAATGAACATTAAGTAAGTATCTCTTTGACATGTTGATTTCATTTCCTTTGGATGTATACCCAGAAGTAGGTTGACTATCATATGATAGATCTATTTTTAAATTCTTGAATAACCTCCATCCTGTTTTAATAATGGCCATGCTTATAAACACTGATTCTGAATTTGGGGTCCCTAAGTGACCTTGGAAAGGATTATAAACCTACTGAAATGGGATGCTAATTTTTATATGTACATTTTTCCTGGGGAAAAGTCTGGAGCTTCATCAGCTTCTTAAAGTGTCCCTCGATGCCAAAAAATTAGGAACTATTGCTTTGAAGACTTTATTGATTCAATCAGTATAGTTATCAAAGGAACATTCTATGCAAATTTATAACTGGAAAAGAAAAAAAAAAACATGCTGGGGGTGAAGTTGGAGAGGCCTGTGATTCTAAAACACCGTCTTTCTTACTTAGAATCTGTGAAAGCAAGCACGATTAATATCTAGATTAAATAAACCCTTCCTCATAGAGGACTAGACATTTTCACAAGAACTCTTATGATGACCACAAACATTATGCAGGACCACTGTATGCCTGGTACAATCTCAGTGCTCTGAGTATTTTAACTCACTCCTTTCAACGCTGTAAGTAGGTACTATCATTAGCCTTGCTTTATAAATGAGACAAGTAAGGCATAGAGAGATAAAAACCATATATCAAGTTTGCTTTCTTTAAAGAGGTTGTGTGTGCTCACCAGAGAGAGAGACAGACAGACAGTGAGAGAAAAAGTGAGAACTCACCCCCACAGGGGTGATGGTCACACCGCAATCCCTTCTCGTTCATTGTCCTCCTGGGATCTTGGGCATGCACGTACACACACCCAGTGTGAGTTTTAAGCCACTGGGTCTGAGACTCGAACCATGATTGGCCATGTGGGAGTCTAGTGATGTAACCGCTTTGCCATATGCTGGCTCCAATCGAGTTTACTTTTAACATTCCAAGACACTTCACAATAGTGGATAGTGTAATCTTTCAAGCTGTAATTAAAGGTTCAGAATAATTATAATTTTTGACGTATCTGAACAGAGACCATGTTGTAATCTTTAAGCACATGCCTAATTAGTAATAAGGTTCCTATATGTGCCATCTCTGGTTTTGTGAACAGTTTACCAGGTCACATGCAGAAGAGAACCAGTTGACTACTCTGCTTAGCTACAATTTGGTTAAGAGTCACTGTGGGGACCAGCACTTAGTGTAATGGCTATGTTGCTGGACTCCCATGTAGTCGACCCCAGTTTGCGTCCCGGACCCGGTGGCTTAAAACTCACGCCGGGCGCGCGTGTGTGTGCCCAAGATCCCAAGAGGAGAATGGAGGAGAAGGGATTGCGGCATGGCCATCCCCCCTGGGGGGTGATTTCTCGCTTTCTGTCTCTCTGTCTCTCTCTGTCTGTCTGGCGAGCGTACATGCCCTATGGCAAAAACCTCTCAAAAAAATAAAATAAAAAAAGAGTCACTGTGGTTTATAAAATGGGGTTGCAAACCAAGTAGGTAATTTTATTTTCTAACTATTATCACAGTCCAAAAAATGCACACTGTGTGCAGAAGGCACTCAAGAACTCTGTATAGCTTAAGTCAACTAAACCTTATCTCTGAGAAGTTTCATTCATTCCAAGATTTGGTTAATTGATGAGGCTTTAATTTACCCTTTACTTTAGACTACTTTTATTTAACAGTTAATGAGCAGGTGACCTAGAAATTTAGATGAACTGTCTTCTGAGAATGTTACTTATAAATAACCTAGAGAAAAATCATTATCTATGTTAAGATTTGTTTAATTATATTAGTCTCCTGTAGTGATTACAAGGAATTCTATAATTGATGTACATGTGCTTAGTTTACATATGTGTTTCAGTGACTTAGTGGAAGTACCAACACTTTACCAGAACTGAGAGTCTTTTTAAAAAGTAACTATAACATAACTTGATAAAGGGAGAAAGGTTTTGCCATCTTGAAACAGAACTGGATGTGCCTCGGGGAAGGGGGAGGTATGATTCATCCCGAGTGATGTGTTGAACTTCGTGATCCTCCAACCAGTCATGCAATACAATGAGACAAAAAGAGGAAATTGCACTCCGTGATCATGGATTAGGGTGTCTGCCTTCATGGTGGAGATCATCTTTGTAAAAACTGCTGGTGTTTTATGGAGTAATAAGATGATGACTGCCCATTAGAAAATAATTGGTTAGAACCACGGTCAACTATGTTAAACTTGCTCAGATTTTGCTTGATGTAAGTGTGATGGTTAATTTTGAGTGTCAACTTGACTTGACCAAGGAATATCTAGAAACTCAATAAAACATTATTCTGGGTGTATCTGTAGGAGTGGGCACAGGGGAGATTAGCATGTCAATCTGACGAGACTAGGTGGGGAAAATCCACTCTTGATGTAGGGGAGCACCATCCAATTAACAAGAGGTCCAGAGAACACAAATACAAAAGATGGATGGGGTCTCTTTAGCAAGAATGAAGGACAGCCCTCTTCTGCTGCCTTTGACATCAGAGCTCAGACCTCGTCTGCCAAAGGACTCTAGTACTCACAGCCTAGGCCCTCCCCCCAGCCCCTGCCCCAGGTTCTTAGGCTTTCACCCTTTGGGAAGAGATACACCATCAGCTTCTCCATTTTTTTTTGGGGGGGGGGGTTTGCTATAGGGCGTGTGCGCTCGCCAGACAGAGAGAGACATAGAGACAGAAAGTGAGAAATCATCCCCCCAGAGGGGATGGTCACGCCGCAATCCCTTTTCCTCCACTCTCTTCTCGGGATCTTAGGCACGCACGCACACGCGCCCGGCGTGA
>NW_006159894.1:4638300-4644576 GCF_000334495.1 Tupaia belangeri chinensis
GGGGGGGGTTTGCTATAGGGCGTGTGCACTCGCCAGACAGAGAGAGACATAGAGACAGAAAGTGAGAAATCATCCCCCCAGAGGGGATGGTCACGCCGCAATCCCTTTTCCTCCACTCTCTTCTCGGGATCTTAGGCACGCACGCACACGCGCCCGGCGTGAGTTCTAAGCCACCAGGTCTGGGACGTGAACCGCGGTTGACTACGTGGGAATCCAGCGACATAGCCATTACGCTAACTGCTGGTTCCCAGCTTCTCCATTTTTAAAGCCTTCAAACTTGGACTCCGCCACACTAGCAGTTTCCCAGGACCTCTAACTTACAAGTGACCTATTATGGAACTTCTTGGCCACCGTGATTACATGAGCTGATTTCCCCAGTAAATCCCTTCTTACATATCGATGCATATCCTGTTGACTCTGTCTCCCTAGAGGAACCTGACAAATGCAATCAGATATTTTAGGTAATTGGTAATTGGGCTAATAACACTTTGCTTTTGAAACCTTTTCTTTGGGGGAAATTTGTAAGTTAAAAGCTAAAGGCAGTTATATAGAACATGTTTAGCATACCCGAGAGGATAAATTTTCTAGGAGAAAATCCTTGAGCTTTTACATGTTCTTGAAAGTAACACAGCTAAATTTCTTTAGAAGTATTCTAAAAATGAGCCTTAGTTAAACTTAGATTGATCTTCCTCTCAACTAGATTTAATGAGTGGGGGTCTAGCATACTTTGAACTCATGCTTTAGGGGGAAAAAATCTTAATGAAAAGTAGTTCTGCTTTTCTTCTTTAATGAAATCCTTTCCTTTTTGACAAAAACTGATCTAGAGAAGAAAAAATAAAAATAAGTCTGCTTCCAGCCATGTCAGCTTTTCCTTTCAAATATTTTAAAATTTGTAAGTGTACCGGGTACGTGTGTACTTGCCTTCCAGTCTCTGGCTTGCTTTGCCCACTCTGTTCCATGATGGATCTCCTGTTGTGCTTCCAGTCAGCACCAGAGATCTGGGTTCCTGTTCTCCCTTATAGCAATGTCATTCCTTCTACTCTGACCCAGGCAGTGGGGTCAGAGAGGGAAGAGATGAGAAAGGTGTTGTCCACCTCTCTCTAAAGGCTGAATGCATGCCTTCCCTATGCCACATAAATTCCTGAGCTTCCAAACCTCTGTGGTTTACACGTCCCTCCTTAAATACTTCTATTCCTAGATCTATCCGTGTCCAGGACTGTTGGCAACTGTAATAGTCATTCACAGTTTCTTTTATTAAGTAATCAGGCATTAAACAATCGACCAAGAGATACCAAGTCCCTGCTTTGTGTAAGGTACTATTAGGTGCTAGAAATGCAAGGGCAAGGAATGGGAGAAGTCAACACTGACATTTATGAGGAAGAAGCTGATATCAAAGGACTAATTCTTTCATTAAGTAACTATAATTGTGATAAGTTCCATGGGGGAGAGGCACAAGAATGGGGTTTGGTTTAGTCTGAAAAATAAATATAATTTCATTTGGAGGTGAGATTTGCGATGTATTATGAAGGGTGAACTGGAGAGAAAGCGTGTGAGGGAGATTACTGCAGGCAGAGGAAACAGCATATGCAAGGGAAGGGCAGAACCTACCTTTCTGGAGGAACTAAAAGAAAGCCAGGGTGAAGTAGAAGGAAAAGCGAGAGAGGATGAGTGGAATGAGATAAAGCTAGTAAGATTAACAAGGGCAGACTGTGCCAGGCAATAAAGGCCAACTTGAAGACTTATTAATAACTTTTAGGGGCCAGCAGATGGCAGAGTGGTTACATTGCTGCACTCACACATGGCCGTCTGTGATTCAACTCCCAGACCCAGTGGCTTGAAACTCACTCCAGGCACGTGTGAATGTGTGCTGAAGGTATTGGGAGAAGAATGGAGGAGAAGGGACATGGCCATCCCCCTTAAGGGTGATTTCTCATCTTCCCTCTGCTGTCTCTCTCTCTCATGCATGAGCCATACTCCCTATGGAAAAACCTCTAAAATAATAATAATAATAATGATAATTATTTTTTGGAGATGTTTTTTGCTATAGGGTGCGTGCGCTCGCCAGACAGACAGAGAGAGACATAGAGACAGAAAGCGAGAAATCACCCCCCAGGGGGGCTGGTCACACCGCAATCCCTCCTCCTCCATTCTCCTCTTGGGATCTTGGGCACGCACACACATGTGCCTGGCGTGAGTTTTAAGCCACCGGGTCTGGGACGCGAACCACGGTCGACTACGTGGGAGTCTAGCGACATAGCCATTATGCTAACTGCTGGTTCCCAATAATGATAATTTTTGTCCTAACATCAGCAAGGAATCATGAAAAGGATTTAGAATGGGAACCAGCAGGAAAGATGTTGGTGTGTGATACAGTCAGCCTTACATTCCCTGTATCCGTTCTGGCGGAATGTGGGGGCATCTGGAAGGGTGGTGGGTGGCATAAGTAGACACGAGGAGTCCAGGCAGTAGATTGTTATGCCCCTCTGATAAGCTGGTAGTGCCTTTGATTAAGATAGTACAAGCAGAGAGGAAGATAAATGACTGATGGGCTTAAAGCTATTTAAAAATTGCCAAGAGTTAGATTGGATATAGGAAGATATCAGGAATGACTCCTAGATTCCTGATCTGTGAAAGAGAGAATGTGCAGTGGGAATTAAGAAGGGACTTACGCCAGTACAAGATGCCAAGAAAAAACATCTAGATAGGTAGAAAAAAATACAGGAGGGCATGGTGTTGTGAAGGCCAAGGAAAGGGTTTGCTCCTTCTACCCAGAGCGTAGTCTTGGTCAACAGGACACCAGTACTTGATAATCTGGCATTAGGTCAAACAGCAGAAGAAAAATCAGGGTGAGTCTGGGGACGCACATCTTGCCCACATTAGGATCCTTCTTCCAGAAGACAAGGCACTTTGTTACTGTATCATTCCTGAAACGTCTCCCCTCCACGAACCATTGTGGACAGTTTCTTCCAAGAACCCACTGTGATTTTCAGGGAAGTTATAATGTTTAGGGACAAAGGGTTTTCCTAGAAGACATGTCATGTTCAGAAACGTAATTCTGGGCCCAATGAGGTAAGCTTTTGTGATATTGTGTAGTGCAGCCTGGCTCAAAAGCTTGTAGATCACTTTATTCTAGATTAAGACCTTTGTTTTCTGTCAGTTCAACCAGAAACATTATTGAGGTTGTTATGATAGTCATTAGGGCTGTTCATAAATATTCAGTTATCTAGTTGGGGGCACAGTGTGTGATTTTACTTCTTTTTTTTTTGAGAGGTTTTTGCAATAGGGTGCATGCGCTCGCCAGAAAGAGAGAGACAGAGAGACAGAAAGCGAGAAATCACCCCATGGGGGGGATGGCCATGCCACAATCCCTTCTCCTCCATTCTCCTCTCGGGATCTTGGGCATGCACACACACACATCCGGTGTGAATTTAAGCCCCTGGATCCGGGACTCAAACAGCAGTCGACTACATGGGAGTCAAGCGACATAGCCATTACACTAACTGCTGGTCTCTGATTGTACTTCTTTATGCATTTGCTTTGCAAGACTCACTTCAGCTGGTAGAATGTGAGTAGAAGAGATATGTGAATTAAGAGTCAGTGCCTAGGGGCCAGCAGTTGATGTAGTGGTTAAGGCACTGGTCAACCCATGTGGTCGATCACAGTTCAAGGCCAGACCCAGCAAAACTCATGCCAGGTGCATTTACGTGCATGCCCAAAATCCCAAGAAGAGAATGGAGGAGAAGGGATTGCAGCATGGCCATCCACCCTGGAGGGTGATTGTTCACTTTCTGTCTTTCTGGAGCATTTTGCCCTATAGTAAAAATGTCACTTTAAAAAAAAAGAAGGAGAAAGAAAGAAAGAAAGAAAGAAAGAAAAAAAGAAAGAAAGAAAGAAAAGGGTCAGTGCCTAATTCCCTACAGTCTCTTCTCCCAGCCTCGGCAATGGTGGAGCACTGTGTCAGTGCTCCCTCCCTCCATCTGGGCCCCTCTGTGACCATTAGGAGGAGAACCTCTATAATAACCTGCCACTTACATGTAGCATAGCTGAGAAATACACTTAAGACTCTGGGACATTTGTTATTGTATCATAACCTTGCTCATCCTAACTGATACAGAATTACCCTTCCCAGAACAAAGTAACCTTAAGGCTCATATGAGTTTTAAAAGTTTTAGGACGAATTCATTGCCAGGATTCAAGCTCAAAGCAACAGATTTTCCTTTTTTTTTTTTTTTTTTTTTTTTTAAATTACTGTGTCTCTGAAAGAGACTTTTTCTAAGTACAAAGTCATGGTAGCTTAGCCTTGAGGTGAGACTTGCCAAAGACCTATGGTCACTTTCATAGCAAATCCTCACAATTATGATAGCTACCATTTAATGAATCTCGTCATGTATCAGACATTGTGCTAATTTTCTTATATACATTATCCCATTTACCTAAAAATAATCCTGTAAGGAAGTGGACATTAGCAAATCACCTTCAAGTTGAGAGAATGGGCACTCAGAGGCAGTAAGCAGTTTGTTCACAGTTAGAGACAGGCCCTAGACTGGGAACCAGGTTGTCTGGCTCCATGAAAGCTCTCAGATCCCTCAGACCTTCTGCTGGAAAGACACAAGTTGGTCAGCTGATGTCCCAATTCACAGATCAGTTCTTAAGCCGACTACAACTATGTATCAGTATCCTCAGAGTCTCTGTAGTGGGGGACATGTTTGTTTCCAGGCCTAGAATCTGACAGCCCAGGCCTAACTACCAGGCTCCCACCTTGGCTGACTGAATAACTGTCAGTTACATGCTTGGGTACTAGAATCAGACAGATTTGAAATCACATTGAAGTTCTTTCATTTACCAGATTCACCTGGCCTCTTGCTGTGCCTCATTTTCCCCATATGAAAAAATGGGTGGGGGAGGTGATAATTGTTTTGAGCCCCTGAGGCTGTTGGGAGGCTGGGCCCCCTCATTTGCCTCTTCCTCCACTCCATTCAGCATCCTCCCCTGCTCTACTCTATCCTGGGGGATGCCTCCTGCCAAATTCATCCTCAGGATCTGCTGTTGCTTTGTTTAGCCAACGTGAGGGGCTGGCAGGTGACGGGAGAGCAGAAAGAGGGAAAAACCAGAGTATCCCCCCTTTTTCAGGTGGCATCTCCAGCAGTGGTGGCTTTGTGATTTTGGTTTCTCTTTGTCTCAGCTGTTACCCAGGTGGCTCAGGCTCCTGCTCGGTCATCAGTGCAGTCCTTGAGAGGTGATACTCTCGTGCTGTTTTGGGTTGCTTCACATTCCTCTTCATCCTTTCAGCCTTCGTAAGACCTCTCTAAGTAGTTCTCTGTATTAAATTTCCACTACTGGGTGGCCTACTAGGTAAGGGAGCCAGATCCCACAGGGCTGACTGTGGTTTTAGTCCTGGTCCCAGCAGCTTGAAAAGCACTGAACGCATGTGTGTGTGCTCCACATCCCACTGTGATAGAGAAAAGGAGTAAAGGGGTTTGAAATGTGAGCATGCTTTATTGGCAGAAAGGGATGCTTTCTCTCTCACCATGTCTTTGTCTCTTTCTAGTGAGTATGTATACTCTGGCAATTAAAAAAAATAAATTTCAACTACCAAGCTGTCTGGCATGGCATGGACTCTGTTTTTCTGACTGTACCATGACTCATATAGAAGATTGCTTGAGATAATGCCTGCACAGTTCTTAGAACATACTTGGCACAAAGTAAGTACTCAGTAAAGGGAGGCTTACAAAATGTACTTACTTTCTTCCTACCTAGATCCTCTGCTGCCAATTTGCTCCAGGCAGGTTCTTGCACACATCATAGCTCTTGAATCACTGCCCACTTCGCCTCCTGCCAGATTGTCCTAAGTCCTTAGACCCGGGCCTCTGCTTTGACTCACCTCTCTCTAATCGTGCAAGGTAAAGATATGTGGATTCATCCATGACGTGTATGACACAGATGACAATTTTTTTAATTTTCCAAACCTACTATGAGTTTAAAAGCCAGGTTGCATCTTATTGCTTCTGGCTTTCCAGCCCTCTCTCTGGCTGTCCCTTTACATCACTCCAGCCACACTGGCCCCTATCAGCTCTCACTCACTGCCACACTCTGTCTTCCTCCTGGGCTCTGGCAGTGTGCAGTAAACCAGACGGCCTTCACTGAAGCCAGCACACCTGCCAACAAGCAAGCTGGCTTGACGCATGCTGTGTACACAGGTCACACAGGACAGCAACAAGCCCCTGAAAATGTATACTCTGAAGGCGCTTATCTCTGACTGTGATACTTTACCTGCAT
>NW_006159894.1:4644607-4650820 GCF_000334495.1 Tupaia belangeri chinensis
GCTTGCAAAAATCTCACCATGCTTTGTAAAACAAATGAATAAAGACACTCAGCACGACTGAGCAGCATAGCTTGTCGGTGTTCACCTGCGTTTCTGTCTCTGCCTTTTCTTTCTCCTCCCCCTTTTGCTTTGCAGGACTAAGCCCATGATGGACGCCAACAGCAGTGCAGTTCTCTCTTGTAGGAAAAGGTCTTCTCTGGGCTTCATGGGCTAGGCTTACACCGGAGTCTCAGACTCACTGTCCTCCCTTTCCAGAACCCACCCTGGACTTTCTAGACGTCAGTTAGCTCTCTTATTTTTCATGACAGACATGGTTTGGATTCTTCACTTTTCTTATATTGACTTGTTTATGATGTTTCTTCCTACTGTCACCATCTCTAGATGTCATAAGCCATTAGACGATTAATTCCACGAAGGCAGAATCCATGCCTGATAGCTTCATTGGTGTTATTTCTAGCATTTAGCAAGAAGCCTGGCACAAAACCGGCTCAGTCAATGTGCTATGACTAAATAAACGAATGCTGAAGGAATCTGCCGTCAAACAGTCAAGGTTCCCTAGGTGTCTGGTAGTGATTTATGTGGGGGACTATGCTCCCGCCCCTTGCCTTGGTGCTGGTGTTGTGCAGAAGCTCAGCAGAGACCCTGGCTCTGTTCAGGCTGGTCTCCTTCAGGATTGCTTCCTGCTTAGAGGCCTGCATAGTACGTGGAACTCCTTCCGTGTACAGCACGCTCTGCCCCGGGACCTTAGCTGAGGCCCCTCAATTCTAGACTCTCACTCTTCAGAGTTCTTTCAACCTCACCCTTCTTGGAAGACCTGTCATTCCAAGGGCCTCATGTCTGAGTAATCTCACATCTGAACCATACTCGGAGCCCTGTCCCCTTCTCAGTGCCCAGGCTGTGCTGGCCCCTGCTCCCTTCTCAGATGACCTCTCCTCACACTATCTAGCTCGATTCCACAGAAAAACCAAGGCCCATTTAGGATTTATCTTCTTGACTCCCAACCCTAATTAAGCAGTTTCTCATTTTATGGCTTATTGACAAAAGAAAAAAAGGTTGCTAATTGCAAATTAACTTTCCTCGGGAGCTCTAACCTCAGGACTTAAGCCACAGAGACTCGCTATACTCCTGAGAGAAGGGAAAATACCTTTCATTCCTGAAGAATGAGGTGTAACCGTTTTTTATTTTCTCTTTTTAGAGAGATTTTGCCATAGGGTGCTTGAGCTCCCAGCCAGAGAGACAGAGAGACAGAAAGTGAGAAATCACCCCCCCCCAGGGGGTTGGCCATGCTGCAATCTCTTCTCCTCCAATATCCTTTTGGGATTTTGGGCACACATGTATACGTGCCCAGTGTGAGTTTTAAGTCACCGGGTCCGGGACTCAAACAGTGGTCGGCACATGGCATTCTAGTGATGTAACCATTATACCATCTGCTAGTCTCAGTTTAGTTTTTTTTTTTTTTTTTAAGATTAGATGCTAATTTCCTAATTACCCTGTTCTGCTAGTTATTCCGTCCAGTGTCCTAGTTCTCCTCTAGATTGAAGCCCTGCCCTGAGGCACGGCTAGGACCAGAAACCTGGACTCCTACCGAGTTTCTGCCATACTTCTTTCTTGGGGAGTTGAGCCTTGTCAAGTATCCTCTTGGGTAATAGAGGCCAGGCTCCCAGGAGCAGGACTGCCCCCAGTTTGCTCAAGTGTATTTGGGGACCATCCTGAAGGGCTGTTGCTCTCACTTGCCTTGTCACATGGACCCTCCTCTTCCCAGGTATGTCAGAGTTGGACAAGAGCTTGGTGCAGTGTTTGGACACACTGCCTCACTGTAACTGGCTTCATGACTAGGAGACATTTCCTCATCTTGATGCTGTTTGACTCTGCCCCCTGTTGGGGGACTCTGCCCCTCACCCAGGCTGAGATGCCAGCATGCCTTCTGCCTGATTCCAGAAAGTTTACACCATTATCCACCATTGTAATTGACTGCAGTTCAATCTTTGAGACCTAAAAGTTCTCTATGTAAAAGAAAATATCGCAAATACTTTAGCACAGGACTGAGGAAATTTATGTCTGGGCTTACAGGCTAGACCCGTTTTTTTTGGCACTACATTTTGGAGGATTCTGCTTTCTCTAGAAGAAGCCCGGATGTTCATGATTTGCTATTCCAAACTGTTTAACTTAGAATCATGATGCTATAGCGAACATGTATGTGATGGGTAGTACAATTAAGGGCTCAAATGTGGGTTAGAGTTTTAGACATTTCTAGCCCGTATCCCACTAATATTTCTATCAGCCTTTGAGGTTTCCTATTAGAACCTTAATTTATTGGTTAATTTACCGATGAAGCAGTTTTCAGTAAAAATAAAATCCTTATTATGTAAAATAGGTTGTAAGAGTGATCTGAGGGATTTCATCCTCTTCTGGCTGGAGGTTCTTTTTAAGCGGCAGAGTCTAAAGTCTCTGCTATCCTCAGTGTGATACACAGGCAGGGGATATTTCCAGACTGTTATTTCCCCCCACATGTTCAAATCATTTTAGCAGCAAGATCTGGGCTCAAAATTAAATATGTAGGCCAAATGGTAGTACAATGGTGGTATAACTGGATCCACATTGGAAAAGTCCTGGATTCATGTCCTGGCACCTCCCTGTACACACACGGGGCCATGATCTGGGTTCAGGATAGATCACAGCATAGGACTACTGTTAAGGGTGCCTGTCTAGGGACCAGCAGTTAGCGTATTGATTATGTCACTGAACTCCCATGTAGCCGACTGCGGTTCGAGTCCTGGACCTGGTGGCTTAAACTCACGCTGGGTGCGTGTGCGTGTGTGCCCAAGATCCCGAGAGGAGAATGGAGGAGAAGGGACTGCGGTGTGGTCATCCCCCCCAGGGGGTGCTTTCTCACTTTCTCTATCTCTCTCTGTCTTTCTGGCGAGCACATGTGCCCTATAGCAAAACCCTCTCCAAAAAAAAAAAAAAAGTGCCTGTCTATCTGTCTGTCTGTCTTTTCTTGCATGGAAGAAATCAATAAATAAACTTATAAATTATTAAGTCAGGAATGCATTTTCCTGAGAATAACAGAAGATAAGAGTATAGCAGTTTAACTAGGCAGAGATTTGATAATGAGACCCTGTTTAAAAACAAAAAGGCAATTAGGTCCAGTTGGTTAATACCGTTGCACAAGCCTTTTAAAACTACTGATTTTCTGCCTACTTGTTTTATCAGTTATTGAGAGAGGGTTGTTAAAATTGTTGACTATAGGAGTCAATAGGTGGCATGGTAGCTAAGGCGCTGGGCTCTCATATGACCAATCGCAGCTTGAGTCCTGGACCTGGTGACTTGAAAGTCATGCTGGACACGGGTGCATGCATGCTCAAAACCCTGAGAGGAGAATGGAGAAGGGATTGTGGTGTGGTCATTTCCCATGGCGGGTGATTTCTCATCATCCCTTTCTCTGTCTCTCTCCAGTGAGACAGAGAAAAAAACCCTAAAAACAGCAACAAAAAAATTTACTGACTATAACTGTAGATTTTAAATTTCTTTTCTTTTCTTTATTTAATTTAATTAATTAATTTATTTATTTTTTTGGAGAGGCTTTTGCTATAGGGTGTGTATGAACAAAGACAGAGACAGACAGAGAGAGACATAGAGACAGAAAGCGAGAAATCACTCCCCCAGGGGGGATGGCCATGCCACAATCCCTTCTCCTCCATTCTCCTCTCGGGATCTTGGGCACGCACACACATGTGCCCGGCGTGAGTTTAAGCCGCTGGATCCAGGACTCAAACCACAGTCGACTAGATGGGAGTCCAGCGACATAGCCATTACGCTAACTGCTTGTCCCAATTTCTCTATTTCTTTGTAATTCTGTCCATTTTGATTTGTGTATCTTTTTTTTTTTTTTTTTTG
Source organism: Tupaia belangeri chinensis (assembly GCF_000334495.1). Taxonomy (NCBI): domain Eukaryota; kingdom Metazoa; phylum Chordata; class Mammalia; order Scandentia; family Tupaiidae; genus Tupaia; species Tupaia belangeri. Next base: position 4,648,505 of record NW_006159894.1, read on the forward strand.
AGAGGTTTTTGCTATAGGGCGTGCCTACTTGCCAGACAGAAAGCAAGAAATCACCCCCCCGGGCCTATGGCCATGCCACAATCCCTTCTCCTCCATTCTCCTCTCGGGATCTTGGGCACGCTCGCATACGCGCCTGGTGTGAGTTTAAGCCACCAGGTCCGGGACTCGAACCACGGTCGACTACGTGAGAGTCCAGCGACATAGCCATTATGCTAACTGCTGGTCCCTGATTTGTGTATCCTGAAGCTTTGTATTAGATATAAAATACTCAGAATCGTTTCATCCGTTTGAGAGATTGACTCCTTCAAAATAATAATATGAAATGATCTTCTATATTTCTGGTACTATTCTTTATATAAAAATCTACTTTGCATGTTGTTAATATAACCATATGTTTCTTTTTTTTATTAGCAGTAGAATGGAATGTGGTTTTTCAACCTTTTACTTTTGACTTATTTTTTCATATATTTAAAGTGGGCTTTTCATAGGTGGCATATAGTTGGTTTTTGCCTTTTTCTTCAATCTGACAATCTTTGTCTTTTAACTGGAGAGATTACTATTTGACTGGGTTTAAATGTGCCACCTCACTATTTGTTTTCTTTTTATCTCAGTTTTCTTCTTCTTCTTGATGGTGTCTTCTTTCTTTCTTTCTTTCTTTTTCTTCCTCCCTCCCTCCTTCCCTTCCTTCCTTCCTTCCTTTCTCTCTCCCTGAGCCCTTTTTTTCCTGATTCAATGCCATCTTTTGGATTAATTGAGTGCTTTTTATGATTCTAGTTCATCCTTTTTGTTGACATATTAGCTGAAACTCTTCGTTTGTTTTTATAGTAGTCATCTTTGGAGTTAAAGTTTACATCTTTAACTGAGTACAGTTTACCTTCAAATATATTATACCACTTTATGCTTACTGTAAGAATTTTATAGCAGAATACTTTACTCTTCCTGGCCTTCATGCAGCTGTCACACATTTTATTTGTGATAAATACCACCAAATTTCATTTGTATTTTTGCAGTCAGTAGACAATTATCTTTTAAAAGGGGTTCAAAAACTTTAAAATATACATATTTATAGTTTAGTAAACTTAATTGCTTTGTCTACATACAGAGTTCCATCTGGTTGTGTTTTCTTTTTGCTTCTTGTTTTATTTTTCTTTCTTTTAAAAATTCTTTAAAGAATAAAATGTTTAATTTACATTTAAGCATTTTATCTATTTATTTATATTTTTTAATTTGACGAGAGAGAGAGAGAGAGAGAGAGAGAGAAAGTGAGAAAGCAAGCTGCCAGTTCCAGGACTCAAACTGTGGTCGACCATGTGGGAGTACCTTGTGCCTTAACCTCCACGCCACCTGCTGGTTCCACATTTAAGTGTTTTATACCTTAGTGGGGTACAATATGGCTCTTCAGAGCTTGCATGCCATGTTTAATAACCAAATCAAGGGTATTACTATATTTACCATCTTCAGCAAAGAACATTACACTGTATTGTGTACTTTTGATTTTCGTTCTACTAGCTTATAATATGTAGTTGGTGATATCTTTTTGTTTTTTTCTTTAATGTGTCTTATTGTGAGTCATCTGGTGAGGAATTCTTTCTGCTTTTGTGAGTTAGAACATATACTCACTTCATCTTGTTTTGAAAAAAATACATATGGGGTCCTCGGAAGAGTCGTGATGTGCAAAATTACACAAAAAAGTATGAATTTGGAGAAGGAATTGTAGATTGCTGGCTTTTTCATTTAGCACTTTCAGATGCTGCTCCATTGTCTTCTGGTCTGCATATTTGTGATAAGAATTCTGTCACTGTTATCTTTGTTCTTCTGTAATGTCTGTTTTTCTGCTGATTGCTCTTAAGATTTTCTCTTTATAACTGGTTTTAGGCAATTTGATTGTGATGTTCCTTGGGACATTTACTTCATGCTTCTACTTAGTGTGCTGAGCTTCTTAAATTTGCAAGTTTGCAGTTTTCATCAAATTTGGAAAGCATTCATCCATTATTTCTTCAAGTATATATCTTCTTCTGTTCTCCATACTTTGTTCTTCCGCTCATATTTTTCCTTCCTTCAGGGCCTCCAATTGCATTTAATTAAGATCACTGAGATTCTATTCATTTTTATTTTCAGCCTTTTCCTTCTCTCAGTTTTCATTTTGGATGGTTTCTATTGCAATGCTTTTAAGTTCAGTATTTTTCAGTAATGTCTAATCCACTATGAATCCTATGTGTGCATGTACGCGCGCATTTTAAAAATCCGATGATGGTTTTCTGCTCTGTGTAGCTTTCCCCTCTCTGGTGCTCTACTTTCAAGTCCAGCTGCTTTGGC
>NW_006159894.1:4651123-4683913 GCF_000334495.1 Tupaia belangeri chinensis
CTATCTCAACTCAGGGAGTCTGTCTAGATCTTCCTGGGCTCCTCCTTGCTAGGCTCTCTCTAGCAGTACCATGAGGCAACCGTAGGACTCTTCTCATTTGCTCCTCCTTTTTCAGGGACCCGTATTGCCATGTGATAACCAGTGTGTGAAAGTCATTATTTCATCTTTGCCTGTTTTCATTTCTAGTTATTTCATGCAGGAGAGTAAATTCAGTCCTGTTTGTCCATCTTGACTGGCTAGACTGGATTGCTATAAATTATTTTGTGTTCTGTTGATGAAACAGATTGCTGAGGGTGTCACCTGTTTCCCAAACAATTCTCATTAAGTAACCTGAAACACCTGGCACTCAGTCTGTGTCTCCTTGTGCACAGTGACCCTTGTGCAACAGGGTGTTACAGAAGAGCTGCCTACATATAAACTGTATGTAATACGATCTAAATTTTCCCTCTGATTTATATTTGAAAATTCCTGTGACATTCTTTCTGTCATTTCTTGTTATTGTCTCTTTGGTAGTGACTTCCAAACCTGGTTTCTCCCTGCCTTTCTCCCCCGCCCCCCTAACCCCTGGTAATCCACACATAGAATCTCATGTTTTGGGATTCAAATGTATCTTATTCTAGTCGACATACAGCATTTGGGTACTTAGGTGTGGGCTTGTGACTGAAGCATGAGTGGGGTTGAATAAAGACCAAGGTCTTTGACCTCAAGAAGTTAAAAATCTTTCTTTTTTAAAAATGAGGAACAGTCACTCCTACTCTTGTGGGTTGTTTCCAAAGAAGGAAATACTTGCATTTGGGGATGGATTTATGAACAGGATAGGAAAGTGAAGAGAAGGAATTCTTGTATTTCATGTTATTCCTCAGCTTCAACCAGTATTTACTGAGTGCTTACTGTAACAAGGCAAAGTGGTGGTAACTATGAGACTTGGGCAATACCCTGTCAAGGAAGAGTTTGTCACCTCTGGAAGACTGACAACATTATAAAGACCCAAGGTGTGACGCCACATTCACTCTGAGATTTCACAGCACAGTGTTGTTATTGAAGGTTGGAGAGATTAGGGAAGGCTTAGAGAACTAGAAGTAGTTTAGGAAGGACTTAAAGAAGTTCAGGGCCAGTGGTATAAACAGAGTTTAGAGTATGAGTGCCTATGGCTTGGGTAGGGACAATGAGAGAGACAGAAGTAAGGGGCTCCTGTGGGTGAAGGGTTAGAAAAGTAGAGTTGTTTCTGTGGGCTCTCACAGGCCGGGCAAGGCATTTGGACTATGGGGAGCTACAGATGGCTGGGGTAGACACTCATGAAGATTTTTCTGGAATGGAAGATTAGGGTTAATGTGTATGAGAGGGACAAGGACTGCTGACAGAGACTTGATGTCAAGCACTATGTGTTAATCATCTTTGTAGTCCCAGACACTAGTTCGTACTTAATGCTTGTTGCTTAAGAGCATGCAAAAGGTTATCTTTTTCCATCTAAACTAATAATGTTCTTGATAACCATTGGTCTTGTCAAGGTCAGGACAAATATTGTGAAAGAATACCTTCAAACCCAGTATTATTTTGTTTGAAGAGCTATAAGTAGGCACATTTGAAGTTAATTTTTCTAGCCCTTTCTTGTAGGAAATTTAGTTTTTTAACTTGTAGGTTGTCAAGTCATTATATTTATGAAGTACACAGTGATGCTATGATTAATATAATATGGAATAATTAAATCAAAATAATACATCTGTCCTTCAAATACTTAATTTGTAGTGAGACCATTTGAAATTTACTCTTAGTGATTTTGAAATGTGCAAATACAATTGGACCCCTCTATCTAAACTCAGAATATGCACATTCAATCAACCATGGGTCAAAAATACTAAAAACAACAAAAAATACAATACGAATAAAAAACAATGCAGTATAACAAGTGTTTCCATAGCATTCACACTGAATTTTGATAAGGGTGTGGTTGGAACCAATCCTTCCCCATCCACCCAATACAGATGGCAAATTACACATTATTATTTACTATATTTACCAGGTTGTGCAACATATCTAAAGGGGGGGGGGTATTCCTATGTGAAGCTTTGTATCCTTCAAGCCTTATTTGGTTTTCTTCATTTTCCTTCTTATTACACATTATTATTTACTATATTTACCAGGTTGTGCATATCTAAAGGGGGGGGGGTATTCCTATGTGAAGCTTTGTATCCTTCAAGCCTTATTTGGTTTTCTTCATTTTTCTTCTTAAAGGAAAAAGCACTGATAGAAATTGCACAACTCGGCTGTTGACAATCCCTGCCTCCTCCATCCACAATAAATTCTTCATGGTCTCAGAAATCTCTTAAGAAGACATACCACACATAAGATCAGCCAGCCCACGCACACACTTCCAACAGAGCCTGGGGAGACGCAAGCTCCCACAGAAGCACAGTTCTCACCACGCAGATTTAGGTATACACACACACACACACACACACACACACACACACACACGCATGCACACACCGCGCATTTACTCGTTGCCTATGCAGTACAATCCTTTGGTTGGGTTAGGCGCTCTCACTCCACCTTTAGGCGCACACACCACTCGCGTGCACAGTCTACTCACACAACCACTCACAGCGCACAAAGCCCTCAGGCCAGCACCCTGAGCCTGCAGGCCCGGGAGGGGACTCGCCAGCTGCCTGCCTCACGTCACTCCCGCGCGCCAGTTGCGTCATCCTGGCGCGCCATTGCAGCAGGCACCGGCCGAGACTTGAAGTGCGGGCAGCTGCTGCAGCTGAAGCCCGAGCTGCCGGGTGCGAGTCGCGAGGGCGGGTACGGGCTGCAGGAGGCTGCTCGGGCTGCGAGCGCCCGGACAGGTGTCATCAGACCTGGCGCGACCCCTGCAAGTTTCCAGGTGGTGGGTGTTCTCCTTTCTCCCCCTACTCAGGGGTTTCCCCTGAGAACCCCGCCGGGCGCGTGCCGGGGTGGTGGTCGGGATTGTTTGCTCGGCAGGGAGACCACGCTGCCGCACGGGTTCCCCGGGGAGGAGGGAGTCCTTAAGGACTCAGCCCCCAAAGCATCGGAAGGGGTTGGAGAGCCGCCAGCCAGTCCTGAGTGCCTTGGAGGCACCGAGGCAGCAAGGCGACTCTGCTGCTGGTGCTGGGGCTCACCCGCTGACAGCCACCATTGATTGGAGCACCGACGGCGGCACACTGCTGGGCGCCTGGTGCGCACCGTTCAGACCTCCAGCGACTGCGGAGGCAGGGGCAGCCCTAGTACGCCCATGTCCAGGTGGGAAGACCGAAGCTTGGGAGTTAACCCACTTGTCCAAAGTCCTGTAAGCAGTGGGGATTTAAACCTCAGGGCTGCCCCTTCTTTCAGATCCCCCAGGTGGCTTCCCTTAGCCTGCACTGACTGATGCCCGGGGATTTTTTCCTACCTTGGGTAACCCTGGAGCTCGGGGGGGGGGGGGGGCTCAGGCAGCAGCGGGCTCCCCCTGTGGTATGGATATTCTTTGCCTAAAACTGATAACTCAGTGCTGAAGTTTTATCAGACAGAGGACATTTCATCCCCGGTGCATTGCTTTGCTCTGGTCCTCCTGGAGTATTGTGTTAGATTGTTACTTTAAATCGTTGAGTAGTTATATTGGGGGGAGGGGTGGGGGTTGTAGGAAACCTGTATGAGGATTGTAAAGAAATCAAAAGGAACACTATTAACCTGGGTGTGATCTTTTAGGATTTTAAAGAAATCATTTAAGGATTGGTGAGAAATAGTCAAAAGCTAAAATAATTTGACAATGGAAATTATATCAGAAAGCTTTTAGTTAAGTTACTTTGTATTCCAGGAAGAGTTCCCTCTTAGAGAACATTTTCCTTTAGGGTAGGAAAAGACTTATTGACAAAAGTTTAAAACTTACAAATCAGATATTTCAAATTAGTATGTTTTTATTTTAGAGTTTTGTAGGTGCATTATAAATGCAAATATTATTTCTTTTAAGGGATAAGAAAATTAAGAGCTTAATTCATTTCGGTGGGAAAAATTAGGGATGCCCTAATTGCCGTTATTCATTTTGCATTGCATAAGTCTGTGTGAGTGAACATTCTCAGTACATTCTCAGTACATAATTTATCTTATCAGGATATATGTAACATGCATTTAATAAACACATGCCTTCCTTCTCTCAGGAACTGTTCTCGGCTTAACAGAAACGAAATAATTCTTTGATACATATTTGAGATAATCTTACTTGCAAAAGGCTATTTGTAGCAGTTTTGCTCACTAATACTAAGGATACAATTGTTGTATCTTTATTGATAGAAGAAGTCTTAGAATAAAAATGTTTACTTTTTAAATTATTTTTTTTTATCAGGGCAGTCTAGTTCTTATAAATACAGTTACTCAACATGATAGAACACCAGTAGTTCCTTGGACACCGTGTTGTGGAGCAAACAATATAAAAGTCAGAATTTTCAGTTGTCTTATTTATTCTCTGGACCCCTTATTAATGTACATGGCATATATTTTTTATAGCACATGATTTGGGAGCTACACTTTGTGACATGGACGAATCTACACTGTCCCTTGGCACAATAGATGTTTCTTATCTTCCAAATTCATCAGAATACAGTGTTGGTCGATGCAAGCATGCAAGTGAGGAATGGGTAAGTTTAAAATAAGAGTTAAAAGTAGAAAACCTAAACTGCGTTCATTTCAGTGTTGTTTATGAAGGTGAAAATGCTGATAGCAACATATTATCAATAAAGGTTAACAGCTATAGGAACTGCCACCAGCTGTTCGAAGGTATGTTTATGTAGTCTAATAATTCAGTCTGCATGTTTCTTTTCCACGATGGTAGGGACCAGAAATCTTTGGATTTTTTTTTTTTTTGGGGGGGATATTTACATATAGCAATTAATAATGAGATATGTTGGGGATGAGACCAAAGTCTAAACCTGAAATTCTCTCATATTTCATAATATACATTATACATATCAACCAAAGGTAATTTATATGGTATTTTTATTTTGCAGTTTTTTCTTTTTTCTTTTAGATTTTTGGTGTGGGATGTATGTCAGCCTCTGGGTCTGGGATTCAAACTGCACAACTGGCCATGTGGGATCCAGCACTTTAACCACCATACCACCTGCTAGCCTGTATTACAGTTTTGATTGTAATCTGTTACATTATTTCAGATATGGAATTTTCCACTCATGTAGTCATGTTGGTGCTAAAAATGTGTTAGATTTTGAATTTTAGATTTTCAGATTAGGGATGCTCAATCTGTATTTGAAAACTATTATGGTATGATGTTAATTAGGAAGGAAAAAATGGGTAGAAATTTTAAGTACAGCGAGTATGTTAAAAAGCAAAACATATTTGCATAGGAAAAAAACTCTAGTTTTTCTTATGGGTGTTGGTGTAAGAATTTACTTTTTTCTTTCTCTCAGTATCTACTTTCCATGAGTTATATTTAGTTAGAGTAAATATTATAATGGAAGTAAATTTTAAAAAATTAAAAATAGGAAATCACAGTTTAAATCCAGTCGAAAAAGCATGCATTTTCTTGGGCTGTTTTTTCTATTTTAACATAGTATGGCATGTTTTATGCATTACCTCAAACTGCTTCATATTAAAAAAGTTGTGATTTTTTTCTTATTTTTGAGAGTATTTGTGAGATTTGAACAACTAATAAAGTTAATAGAAAGTAGGATTTGACTTTAATAGCACAACTATAATTCTAATAATTCTAGCCTTTAAATTGTCCATAAGGTAAAAGAATGTTATATACATTTATCTTGGTATTTCCTTTAAAGCAAAATATTTTAAGCTGTAGTGTAACAACTTGCTTACTGTGTAATACCTTTGTGTCAATAGTTCTAGTGTAGGAGTGTGTGACTTAAAAAGGGAGAAGGTTAATTATTAGTATACGGATCCATTTATTTATCTTGCTCTGTCAGAAGTTCATTTGACCTTCTACAATTTGTTTCTTTTAAAATTTATTTATTTATTACTTCTGTGAGCAAGAGAGAGAGCGAGACAGACTGGCGCCCCCCCTTTGGGGTTCTCATGATATGGTCTACCCTCAGCCAGCCCTAGATCATCGACATGTATGTCCCGTGTGTTCAGGGAGGTCCCTGGGCATGAACCTGGCATCATGCCATGTGGGTCAGCCTCACAGAGGCTGTGTCCATCTGGCTCTCCAACTTAAGATGTTAAAACTTTGAATGGTGCCTTGGTTGTGCAGCGTGCATTGTCTGCTATTACTGTTCTTTTGCGTGCAGCTTTTGTTTATGTGACTGGCTTTTTTCCAAAGGTTGATCATGGAGAGGGTTCTTAATGAGAAATCACCATGTCGAGGGCGCCTGACTCTCTTTCTCTCTTCTTGCATGCACACACATGCACTCTCAGGAAAGAAACAACAATTAAAAACTGAAAAACATGTCATAAATTTCTGTTCCATCTGAAATATCTTAGATTTAAAGACCAAATGGTCAAATATAATTCTCTTGCCATTTAGACACTCTTTTTTCCCTTAACGTTTTTTAGGGTGAATGTGGCTTTAGGCCTGCTGTCTTCAGATCTGCAACCTTAAAATGGAAAGAAAGCCTAATGAGCCGGAAAAGGCCATTTGTTGGAAGATGTTGTTATTCCTGTACTCCCCAGAGCTGGGTAAGAACACTACTGCTTGTTGACCTTTCATAAAGAGAGTGAAATAAGTGACATCGATTTCCAACTTTGTGTGAATTTGTATTTTGTAGTTTTTAATATTTTCTAGAACTGAAACCCATGTTTATAAACCAAATATTACAAGGAAAGATGTTTCCTTTTTCCTGTTCACTTGTTTAGTAAATATTGGTCTCATATTTGATACTAGCTAATATTCTGGTTCTTTTATAGTTTCAATGTGACTTTAGGGGGGATAGAGATCTTATTTTTAGTTAACTTTCCCAAAGAGTTGGTGAGAACCTCCATGTAACTTCTAGGTATTGGACTATAACATTGAGTAATATCTTGGCAAGAGAGAGACAGATAATGGAAAAGAATGAGAGGTTAAAGCTGTGACTTTGCTATTAGCTTTTGCTAACTTCTTGTTCCTGGGGGTTGTCTTGACTACATGACAGTGAATGACAGTCACTAAAATGTTAGGATGAAAATTTAAGAAAAAGTATATATGAATTTATTTTTTTTTATTATGGCAAAACAAACAAACCCAAATCCCCACAAACCATCTATGTCTTCTATGTTACAGCATTGTTTTTGAGAAGAGTTAATTGAGTGAGAGTTATGCACTTAAAATGACTTTGATGAGAGAGGCAAGTTAGCACAGCAGCATAGAATTTTATATGCCTATGCTTTAAGGCAGTAGAGTTACCTTTTAAAAGTGTATTTGGATGCTAAATTCTCTGGGATGGGCCAATGATTAAGATGTAGAGGGACCAGCAGTTGGCGTAATGGCTATGTCAACGCACCCATGGCGTTAACTCAGGCCAGGCATGTGTGCATACGTGCTCAAGATCCCGAGAGGAGAATGGAGAAGGGATTGCGGCGTGGCCATTCCCCCCGGTGGGTGATTTCTTGCTTTCTGTCTCTCTGTCTCTCTCTGTCTTTCTGGAGAGCGCACGCACCCTATAGCAAAAGCCTCTTCAAAAAAAAAAAAAGATGTAGAAATTCTGCTTTTTAGGTGCCAACCCTTTTGAGAGGCCGCTTATAATCTGTGTAAATACTCTGCTTAGGGGCTTGACAGGATTTAGAATTCTGCCTCTAGTATGAGGGATTTTCTTACCTGGGAGAGATTTATGTAGAACTGGTACAATTTATGTTAAATGCTCAGATCCAGTCAGGAATATCTTGATATTGGGGTCAGCATTTGGCGTAATGGCTATGTTGCTAGACTTCCATGTAGTAGACTGTAATTTGAGTCCTGAACCCAGTGGGTTAAACTCACGCCGGACGCATGTGCATGTGTGCCCAAGATCCCGACAGGAGAATGGAGGAGAGGGGATTGTGGTGTGGCCATCCTCCCTGAGGGGTGATTTCTCGCTTTCTGCCTCTCTGTCTCTTGTCTTTCTGGTGAGCGTGTGTACCTTATAGCAAAAACCTCTCCAAAAAAGAAAAAAAAAGAGGCTATCTCGATATAAATATTGCTTCTTTTTAATCACAATTCCCTTGTAAAAATTTGGTAGAATTGAAGGATCATGTAAATTTCTAGTCTAGGAGTAAGACCAGTTCAGATTGATAGGCTAGTAAAAATAAAGATTTAAATACAAAGTCATGTGGCTTTTTTTTTCCTTTACTTTCTTTTTTTTTTTTAAAGATCTGGCATCTGACCTAATTCTAATTTTGATTGCCTAAAACAATACCTAAAATAATACCTTAACTGCAGTGTGTTCTTATGTCAGGACAGAGTATAGGAAATTATTTGGTGGTGGTGATGGTTTAGGATGGGGATAGATAAATAATGTAAGAAGTAATTGACTTTTGCTTAAATATTCTACCTGATAGAGATGAATATTATCTTGAATTCATTCTGTGGCATGTTCATTTAAAATAATTTGGTTGAAAATGATTTTATATTAGGTTGTTGGAAAAGTCATGATGCATTTTTGCTTAGAAAAATATGTCACGATGTTTCCGACAACCTAAAGTAACTTTTTGATATTTGCTATTCTTTCTTTGAAATCCTATGTTCCTTTCTCCAGAGATTTCTCTTACATATATTTACCTTTTTTGTTGTTTATATTATGTCTTTCATCACTTATTTGTGGAATACATTGATAAAGCTGTAGTCCTTTTTTTCAGCCGACCTATCTCTAGATTATCTTCAGGGTCATTTGTCAAAAATGTGACCTGTGGGAACCAGCAGTTAGCGTAATAGCTATGTCGCTGGACTCCCATGTAGTCGACCGCAGTTCGCGTCCCGGACCCGGTGGCTTAAAATTCATGCTGGGTGCGTGTGCATACATGCCCAAGATCCCCAGAGGAGAATGGAGGAGAAGGGATTGCGGCGTGACCATCCCCCCTGGGGGGTGATTTCTCGCTTTCTGTCTGTCTGGTGAGCGCACGCGCCCTATAGTGAAAATCTCTCCCCCCCCAAAAAAAAAATAAAAAAGTGACCTGTACTTCTACATTTTCTTGTTACGTGGACAGTCATTGAAGAAACTAGAAAGACCATAGTCTAGAGCAAGATCCGAGATCAAATTCTGTACTCCAGCCATTCTGAATGTTCTTTTTTTTTAATGTGTCCTTGTTTATTTTTAATAATTATTTTATTTAACTTTATTTATTATTATTATCATTATTTTTTCCAGTTTGATCAGAGAGAGAGAGAGAGAGATAGAGAGGAAGTGAGAAAGCAAGACACCAGGTCCGAGACTTGAACCGTGGTCAGCCATGTGGGAGTCCAGCGCCTTTAACCATCATGCCACTTGCCGGGCTCAGTCTCAATGTTCTTATGTATAAATAATAATAATTCTTGGGACCAGCAGTTAGTGTAATGGCTATGTCGCTGGACTCCCATTTAGTTGACTGTGGTTCGAGTCCTGGACCCGGTGGCTTAAACTCATGCCAGGCGCATGTGTGTGTATGCCCAAGATCCAGAGAGGAGAATGGAGGAGAAGGGATTGCTGTGTGGCCATCCCCCCTGGAGGGTGATTTCTTGCTTTCTGTCTCTGTTTCTCTGTCTTTCTGGCAAGCAGAAGTGCCCTATAGCAGAAACCTCTCCAAAAAAAAAAAAAAAATCTCATGTCAGGATTTTTGGGAGATTTAGTAATCTAACAATAACTGCATGGTACTTAGCATGGTCATTTTTACTTTGGGAGTTTCTGATATTTTTGTCAATGATTTAAGTTACCTATAGTTTTATTTTTTTGGAGTGGAGGTGAGGAGTGGGGCAAGAAGGGGAATGACAGTATTTTCTAAGGTTTTGAGGATTAGTTTTGTGTTTATGAGTTTTAGAGGCTAAAAAAATGCCTTTTAATAAAATATACTTTGTTTTAGTCACATTTTTGAAGCAAAGCCTAACTTTATGATTGAATTTCAAAAGTTATCAATAACTACTGGGCCAGCAGGTGGCATGGTGGTTAAGGTGCTGAACACTTCCACGTGGACGACTACGATTCAAGTACTAAACCTGGGGGAATGCTTTCTCACTCCCCCTCCCCTTCTGGTCAAATTAAAGAAATAAATAATGAATAAATGCAATTAAATCTTAAAAAAAAAGTTATCAAGAACTAGTTATGTAAGTTTTCGCTATCAATCCAATTATATATTTATTTCTACATTTATTTTGTTTTATATAGGATAAATTTTTCAACTCCAGTATTCCATCATTGGGTTTGCGGAATGTTATTTATATCAATGAAACTCACACAAGGTAAAAAGAAATTTCTTACATTTCTAATATATCTCAAGAGAAAAACCTCTGTAATAATCAACACTTGAAGGTGAAATATGTTTTCAAGAGTTAATAGACTGTGAGCTTCTGACACAAGAGGCATAAACATTGGAAGCATTATAGCCACCAGGCAGATGAGTTACAATCACCACTGCTATACTTGTAAATATTTTTATAATGTTCTTTAACTCGTTCATGGATTGATTTTGCATACTTTGTGTACCAAGCGTGGCGGCTGTTTGAGGAGAGGTGAGGTTTGCATGGTCTGTTGTGGTCTGCTATGACTATATCACATTTAAAAACAGTATGAGTGGGTACAGTGTGCTCAGTCTATAAGGTATTGGAAGGTATTTTTCCCCTTCTGAGCAAATGTCCTCTGATTTACTATGTACCTAAGACTTTCCTTAGAATTCTTATTTCCCAATTCCAGACATACGGAAGTAGGCCAGTAGGCACCAGAGTGAGAGAAAAGGGCCTTTGTTTTCTGTGAATCCAGGCTAGAGGATAACGAAGGAGGGCAGGAAGGTTGCGTGAATGTCTGCAAAACAAGGCGAGCAGCGCCCAAAACGGCTGGCAGGCCTGGTAGCACTGAGGGTGGAGCTTGGACTAGACAAGGAGGCTCAGGTGATGAGGATACTTGACACAAGAAGTCGAATAAATTGGAAGCCTCTCTGATCTTACTTTTAAAAATTTTATTATATGATCCTGTATGAGAATGATAATATCAGCACATATTGACGTTTTTCTTTTCTTTTTATTTTTTTTTTTAAATAAAACTAAGGTTAAAGTCAAGGGACAATATTTTTTTTCCTATTCCCTGGATGCTCTTCTCTTTTCTTGTTTTTTATATGTAAAGGAGAGAGGAGAGGCTGGTTCATTGATTTTATTTTCTCTTGATTAATATTATTAATCTCCTCAGAAGTCTCATAGTTTCTTCCTTTTTATGTTAGAAGACATTTTACATATAAAGCCAAAAGGTTCATTTGTTCCTCTCAATCGGAGGCAGTTAAAAAAAATAGAATTGACTATGTTGATTGAGCAGTATAAAACTATTCAAGAAAATAAACTGCCTTTGTGCTGTTTAGCTCCCCTGCGTGCTAAATGAAGCAAAGCTTTAACACTTTTACACATGCTTGTGTGCACATAGACACAATGCTTTCATTCGGTTGCATAGAGCTTGTTTAGAGAGCTTAGATTTTGTGTATTCCATAATAATTCTGAAGATGTACATTGAAGGAGGAGTTTAGGATAAATACTTAGCATAGAGGGCCACATTTTTGCAAGACTGAAATGAAGGAAAGAAGGAAGAAAGTGAGGATAGCGGGAGGAGAGATGAAGGAGCAAGTGGCCTGTGAACGGTTTCCTTCAGATTATGTCTCTTCACTCAGTTAGTGAATTTGTATTTGAATTTGTCTACTGGTTGTATAACTATGGAGGAAATGATAACGTGGCAATGTATTATGTAATCACACATGGTTCCAAATCATTACGTAATGAGAGCGTGTAGCATCCTGATTGTGAAATCCGTCTCCCTCTTCTCCCATCTAAACACCACGTAGTCACTATCACTGTCAGGAGTTTGTCTTATCCCTTAGGCATGCCAAACATGCATTTATCACAAAGGAACTTCTGGCTTTGTGAACCCGGAGTACCAGCTATTCACATCGTAGACTGGTTTTGCCTGACTTCTCTCAGCTGATCAGCCTGGCCAGTTCAGTTTAAGAGTGATTGATTGTTGGAGAAGAAATACTATAATAATTAAAACAAAACAAAACAAAACAAAAAGAGCCCTTCATGGTAGAAAAAGACTTTTAACTTCATCTTTTCAGAACCTATAGCTGTAACTATAAAACGATAAGCTATACAACATTCGCTCCTTATCTGTAGGGAGTACGTTCTTAGGCCTGCAGTGGATGCCAGAAACCACAGGTAGTACTAAACCCTGTGTATAACGTTTTTTCCTATACTGTGCATATATACCTATGATAAAGCTTAATTTCTTTTGACAGTTTTTTTTTTTTTTTTTTGCTATAGGGCATGCACATTCCCCAGAAAGAGAGAGAGAGACAGAGAGACAGAAAGCAAGAAATCAGGGATGACCATGCTGCAATCCCTTCTCCATTTTCCTTTGGGGATCTTGGGCATGCACACATATGCACCTGGTGTGAGTTTAAGCCACTGAGTCCCAGACTCGAACCGCAGTTGGCTACATGGGAGTCCAGTGACATCGTCATTATGCCAACTGCTAGTCCTGATAAAGCTTAATTTTTAAAATAGGTACAGCAGATGATTAACAGCAATAACTAATAATAAAATAGAACAATTATAACAACGTACTGTAATAAAAGTTAACGTAAATGTGTTCTCAAAATATCTTAGTGTAGTATACTGCAGGTAACTGAAACCAGCTAAAGGGACTACTGTATAGCTCATCTGTCTATCTTATGCATTGCATTCAACATAGTTGTTTTTTTAATGATATTAATAAAGCTAGACTTTAAAATTTCTTTTGTTTTTAATATCGGGGTTATCATTCAGCAAAGTTACATGATTCAAGCAATTATACACAAGCTCCAAGTTTCCATTTACTGAGAAAACATACAAGAAATTATCAATAAGATGGGCCACCTAGCATCCTTAACTGCTAGAGAGAATTTACTACTGGGGAACCCTAAGCCCCCGGAATAGAAGATATTAAGCTTTTTGTTTTATTTTGTTTTTAGTTTTTGCTGTAGGGTGCATGTTCTTGTTGGAGAGAGACAGAGAGAGGGAAGATGAGAAATCACCCTCTAGGGAATGGCCATGCCACAATACCTTCTCCTCCATTTCCTTCTCAGAAATTGAAGATGCACGCACATATGCTGGTGTGATTTTCAAGCCACCGGGTGTGGGAATCAAACCATTGACCATGTGGGATCTAGCCACCTTAACTCCATGCCATGTGCTGGCCCCTAGACTTTGTTTTTATGGGAGGAAAACCACTGTGTAATTTAAGCAACTTGTCTTTAAGTAGCCAGAGTACTTCTGTGCTAAATCATGTTCACATTGCAGGCACCGAGGATGGCTTGCTAGACGTCTTTCTTATGTCCTTTTCGTTCAAGAGCGAGATGTCCATAAGGGCATGTTTGCCACCAATGCCACGTGCTGACCCCTAGACTTTGTTTTTATGGGAGGAAAACCACTGTGTAATTTAAGCAACTTGTCTTTAAGTAGCCAGAGTACTTCTGTGCTAAATCATGTTCACATTGCAGGCACCGAGGATGGCTTGCTAGACGTCTTTCTTATGTCCTTTTCGTTCAAGAGCGAGATGTCCATAAGGGCATGTTTGCCACCAATGTGACGGAAAACGTACTGGACAGCAGTAGGTGAGTGTGCAGACGCTGTTGTAAAGGTGGGGAGAGGCAGGTCTAGGTGGTAAAGGGCTGGTGAGGAAATAATTCCCATCATTCACCTTCAGTTTCTTTAAAAGCCTGTCTCAAGATGTGTTTGCATTTCCAAACGTTGACTGTTAAGCTCTAAGACAACTGAAGAAAGACAGGAGAAGAAATGGTTTTGGGGAATAGTGCCATGTGGGAATAGCAGTCTTGTTTTATGAATTAATAATTGAAGGGGTTTCTAAAACATAAAAGGTGAGTTAGAGTTCAGAGATGCACATATTTCCAGAGTCTCTGTTTTCTGTAACATGCTTTGTCAAAAGAACTGCTGTGTTTAGAGCCAATCTGAATTTTCTGTAATATGAATACTGGAGATAATTATATTTCCTGTTTTATTTATTTACTTTTATTATTTTTTAGAGGTTTTTATCTTAGGGTACGTGTGCTTGCTGGAGAGAGAGAAAGAGACAGTGAGAGGGAAAGTGAGAAATCACCCTGCCAGGGGAAATGGACAAACCACAATCCTTTCTCTTCCATTCTCCTCCCTGGATCTTGGACATGCATGCACATGTACCCACTGGGATTTTTAAGCCACCAGGTCCAGGATGTGAACTGCAGTCAGTCAGACATGTGGGAGTCCAGTGAAATGACCACTATGCCATCTGTTGGTTCCTGCATTTCCTATTTTAGAGCCAAAAGAGAAAGTGAGTTGATACATGTGTTTTTTTTTTTTTTTTTAAAAACAAACAAACAAACAAACAAACAAAACAGATGGTGAATACCTAGGTACAAATTCTTGTACTAAAAAGTCATTGTTAGAAATCTTTAGAGAATTAGATACGGTCTTTGCTCTCAGAGGAGTTTAGCTCCATATGGATGAGGCTGATGTGAACTCAGATTAAATGGGGAAGAAATAAAGATTCTGGAACATGAGAGTTTGGGTGAAGGTTGCTGTCTTCTTCCTCATTGCTGTGGCCTACTTGAGAGATCTACCTGGCTTCGATGAGCAGGAGACCAAGGTGGATTGAAAGACTGCTTTGGGACCAGCTGGTGGCATGGAGGTTACAGTGCTAGATCCCACATGGCCAACTCTGGTTCATGTCTCGGACCCAGTGGCTTGGAAAACATGCTGGTTATGTGTGCATGCATGCCCAAAACCCAAGAGGAGAATGGAGAAAAAGAGGTTGTGGCATGGCCGTATATCCATGGGAGGGTTATCCTCCCCATCCCCCACAGCCACCCCACGTCGAGTGCAGCAGCCCTATAGCAAACTAAGATAAACGTAAAAATAAAAAGGAAAGACTGCCCTTTGAATTCACAAAGGCCCTTTGTAGACCTTATGTGTGTGGTTGTTAAAGTCTGAATACTGCTGGCATGTAATAGGTACTCAAGAGATATTTATTGAATGAACAATTGAATAGTTGATAGTAGAGATCTATTAGTCATGTTAATTACTTGTGAAAACATTCCTGGGCAGAATATAATAGATGCTATTTCAGGGGTAGGCTTGGCATGCACCAAGTATCTTGTGGAATTGGTCCTTTTTTATGTTAATTTTTATAAAGCAAACATTATAGAACTTTTTATCCCCCTTAGAGAACTTTACATTTTTTTTGTCTGTTCAATGTTGCTCCCCTTTGTCCTACCCACCACCCTCTTCCACCCACTCTCCACCACGTATTCCCATCCCTCGGAGTCTCTGGTATGTACACTTATCTTCTCTACTGTCACATCTTTGGGTCTTCTGGTTTCTGCCAGAGTGTGCAGACATTGGGTACATGTTGAGGAGTGATACACAATTTGATTCTTTCAAAGCATGGCTCATGCCCTTAACATTAAGTCCTCTATAGTCATCCCCTTTAATCAAAGGGATTGGTCTCTGGCTCATTCACTTAACATTAAGTCCTCTGTAGTCATCCCCTTTAATCAAAGGGATTGGTCTTTTTATATTAATCCATTATGTGGAGTTTGCTGTATTTCACTAGTCTAAAATCAGCCACAGTGGGAGAAAACATAATGATTTGAAGCTCTCTTGAATTATATATATTCCATTTTCTAGTTAAAACCTTCAAGTATGCTTCATTCCATCCAGATATTTTGATTAGTAACTGGAATGTTAGATGTGATTTAAGCAGATTTAACCTGTTTTTTTACCCTGAGTCAAGTGGGAGATTTATAAAACTGGATTAAACTTTTCCTTTTATCTCATTGCTTATTGCTCTGTGTTGTTTCCTCTGTGTTGTTTTGATCTTGAGTTATACCTTTTTTAAAATTACTTGTTTGGTTTGAAAAATCACTTATAAATATTTATATCCCTTTTTGTAATCTTCCAGAGAGTTTTACATGTAATTCTAATGGGGTCACAATATAAATCAATAGTAAATTAGGTCTTCAAAGCAAAAATCACATATCACTTCAGAAATGGGTTTTGGGTTCCTCTGAATTATCTGCCTAAAGAGATAATCTTTCTTTTTTTTTGGAGAGATTTTCACTGTAGGGCGCGTGCGCTCGCCAGACAGATAGAGAGAGACATAGAGACAGAAAGCGAGAAATCACCCCCCAGAGGGGATGGTCATGCCGCAATCCCTTCTCCTCCGTTCTCCTCTCGGGATCTTGGGCATGCACGCACACGTGCCCGGCGTGAGTTTTAAGTCACCGGGTCCAGGACACGAACCGCGGTCGACTATGTGGGAATCCAGTGACATAGCCATTACGCTAACTGCTGGTTCCCAAGAGATAACCTTTCTTTTTAAATTCTCTGCTACATTGCAACTTTGTGTCCCCACAGCATAATGGAACATTGAAGTACAGTAGTTGTAACCACTGAATTTGAATACAGTTCTTAAATTTGCTTTCTAGTTTCCTCAAGGATTCACTGATTTAGGAAGATAATATTTAATAGATAGCCAGAAAGAACTTTTTTTTTTATTTGAGCTTATTCTCACTCTTTATCACATATGAAAGAGACCATATGTTTTGTTTCATGACTTATAGGTACAGTTTAGAAAATACTCAACAGGGAACATAGCATAGGACCGGTTACATTGTGTTTCTTTTCATTGTCAAATCAGAGTACAAGAGGCAATTGCAGAAGTGGCTGCTGAATTAAACCCAGATGGCTCTGCCCAGCAGCAATCCAAAGCCATCAGTAAAGTGAAAAAGAAAGCCAGAAGGATTCTGCAAGAGATGGTTGCCACTGTCTCGCCATCTATGATCAGGTACGAAAAGATGAAGCCGGAATCTTCCGACAGGCGCTGTCCTGTTTTGAGCAAATAGGACTGAATCATTGAACTTCCCTGGCACACCGTTCTTTGTCCAAAACTTTTCACGTGTTCTGATGTTAAATCCAATTCTTCTTTATCTTGTATTCAACTGCCATATGAAGTACTGTGGTAGGCTTTAAGGAGCCCCAGTCTCTGCTAGTGGATAACAGCCATTGTGTTACTGCTGACATCTGTGCTCCTAGATTAACTGCGAGTCATATTACGTATATCCATGTCTTAAAGGGAATGGTTTGTGTGCATTAGAGAGATCACTTTACTCCCCAGGTATTCTCTTCACTATTCATCTCTCAAAAACAGAGTGGATTAGAGTGAAATGTGATTTTAGTCCATAATAAATGGATACTTTTATAAGTAGTATGTATGAGAATATCGAGTTAGTGTCCTTCTTCCTCGATTCAGATACACACATATCTTTAGGCTGTTGGTTTAGAAGCTTAAGTGTATTTATCATCTAAATATATGTCTATACATGTACTTTTTAAAATCGTACTTTCTTTCAGATTGACCGGATGGGTGCTGCTAAAACTGTTCAACAGTTTCTTTTGGAACATTCAAATTCACAAGGGTCAACTTGAGATGGTTAAAGCTGCGACTGAGGCAAGAATTTCTGTGACTCTGTCAGTCTGTTTGCCCCATTTTTGTACAGTGACTTCAGAGTTCGTTTGGAAACGTTCTCTTGTATGTTGTTGAATCTTTCAATCTGGAGGGCTTCCTGTTGGCGATAACCGCACTAACTGTGCCCTGGGAGACTACGTGGGGTGAGGGAGTCCATACCAGCGAAGCGAATGTAGAATGGCTTGCAAGTTACCTTGCAGCAGTGCTGAAGACCAGAAAGAACAGCCCCTACTTTTTACATGAGAAAATAGACTGAAAAGTTGTCTCAAGTCTCAGTTAAGTGACTTTCCCAGCTTGACTTCAAAGCTTATGCTTCTTTTTTTCTTTCTTTTTTTTGGAGAGGTTTTTGCTATAGGGCGCGTGCGCTCGCCAGACAAAGACAGAGACAGAAAGCAAGAAATCACCCCCCACGGGGCATGGCCACGCCACAATCCCTTCTCCTCCATTCTCCTCTCGGGATCTTGGGCACGCATGCACACGCGCCCGGCGTGAGTTTTAAGCCACCGGGTCTGGGACGCGAACCACATTCGACTACGTGGGAGTCCAGCGACATAGCCATTTCTCTAACTGCTGGTCCCAAAGCTTATGCTTTTTCACATGATTAGGAATGCCTCGCAGTAGAGGTATGGGTCAATTTGAACTCCTGATTATGCTTTTTTCCCTCCCTAAAAAAGTAATTTTTTTGTTCTGTTTTTATAGTTCTCGTTTTAACTAGATAAGTATTAAATTGAAAGAAGCTCATATTATTGGAAGATATTTTAAAGAGTGAGTCACTGATTAGCCAAATCAGTCTTAGAGTGACTAACTCAGTAAGGTGATTGCAAGGTGTTACTGAACTTTACATTTGAATTTAAGTTTGATACTTTTCTCTTTATTAGACGAATTTGCCGCTTATATTTCTACCAGTTCATAGATCCCATATTGACTATCTGCTGCTCACTTTCATCCTCTTCTGCCATAACATCAAAGCACCATACATTGCTTCAGGCAATAATCTCAACATCCCGATCTTCAGGTAAGATCAGTTTATTTTGAAATTTAAGGTATTAAAAAGATTATGTTTTGAATGTTTTTCTTATACATTAAAAAAAAAAATTACCACAGGCCATGTGCACTTAATGAGAGAGCACCCCCTGGGGGGGCGACCATGCTGCAGTCCCTTCCCCTCTCTTCTCCTCTTAGGATTTTGGGCCCGTAAGCACATGCAACCTACATGTTTCTTAAGCCACCAGGTCCAAGACTCAAACTGTACAGTCGGCCATGTGGGATCCAGCTGCCTTAACCACCATGCCACCGGCTGGCCCTTTATTATGCCTTTTTCATACAGGTTATTGTAAAGATAGTATTAGTCTCTCTCTCTCTTTCTCTTTCTTTCTTTCTTCCTTCCTCTCTCTCTCTCTCTCTTTCTTTCTTTTTCCCTCCCTCCCTCCCTCCCTTTCTTTCTTTCTTTCTTTCTTTCTTTCTTTCTTTCTTTCTCTCTTTCTTTCTCTCTTTCTTTCTTTCTCTCTTTCTTTCTGTCTCTCTCTGTCTCTCTCTGTCTGCCTTTCTTTCTTTCTTTCTAAGTTTATTTCTTCCATGAGTGAGAAGGGAATAGAGACAGGCACCCTCATGGGGTCTTCCTGCTGTGATTTATCCCCAGCCTGGGTCATAGGTATCTGTACGCCCTGTGTACTCAGGAAAGCACCAGCATGCGAACCAGGGACCTTTCCCATGTGGGTCCAGTTGTGTGGCCACTGTGTCACCACTTGATCCTAGACTTTTCTCCTTCATTATAAAAGTAATGCATGTTCATTGCATAAAATTTAGAGTACAAAAAAGCACTAAGACTGTCACTATTATTTATTCATTTTATATGGAATACTTGGCGAACTGTGAATACTTAAACTTAATGGGCAACATTTAGCAAATGGTTAAAAGGCAGTTAGAAAGGCAGGATAGCCAGTTACTTACAGGCTCAGAAGTAGGGAGGTGTCTAGTGGAGGTGGGAGAGGGGGAAATGGTCGTGGTGGTATAAAAGTAAGTAAGAACAACCAGGACTGGCCCTGTAGCATAGCGCTTAGGCACTGTGTGGTGGAAACTGAATGTCACATGGCCAACTTGTGGTTGAAAAACATGGCTTGAAAAAATATGCCAGGGAGTATATGAGCACGTGTGCCCAGGATCCTGATAGGGTAGAGGAACAGAGGAAAGTGGTTGCCATTTGACTCCAGCCCTATTAGGGGTAATTTCCCCCTCTGGTGTATACATGCATTCTTTGGCATTAAAAAAAATACAAAACAAAAAAGAATAGCCACATCCATTACTTTGACCTTCATAATTTAGTAGCTCTAGAAACATGTAAGAAGTACAGTATAAAGGACAGATGTTGTTTAGAGTTTTTTTTTTTTTAGGAGAATGCAGTGTATTCATTCAGAAGAAATGATATGTGCAAAGGCAGAACTATTCAAGAGCATGGTATGGCCAGGAGGTGGCAGGCAGCTAGGGACGATTAGGATACAGGGTGTGTTAGGAAGGATCAGAGGTTGGAGTTGGTATGTGCATAGGTAGTGAGAGCTAGAGTGAAGCAATTTCTAAGCCAAGAGTTTAGAATCTATCCTGTACTTGACTAATGACATGTACGGATTGGCATTTTGGAAAATAATCCTGGATTAGGAGAAATTAGGTCATTTGTGATCCTGTTAGAATAAGTTGTTCAGACAATAATTAAGGAAGGCTTAAATTAAAAGTGTCATAGTATTCTTGTAGAGGAGAGAACAGATTTGAAACGTATGTAGTAAGTTAAATATACAAGGCCCCATGCTGGTTCAGATATGGGGCTCACTTGAGGGGGACTAGGGAGAGGAGGATTTTCAGGGGTCTACCACCTAGGAGTCTGGGTAGGTAGTAGGTCTGATCACTAATAAGGAATTGGTGAATAGGCCGATTTGGTTTGGGAAATTGAAAAGTCAAACTTTAAGGCACAAAGCATCTCTAAGGACAGCTCTATGAGTAAAGAGTGAATAAGAGATGACTGAATTTGGGAAGAGACTGGAAGGGAAGTGGGCTAGTGGGTTGTGCAGGGCCTCACAAGTTGCCACTCATCACTTTTTTTGTGGATGTGAAGTCTGGCTCTCAGCCTCACAATTTAAGGACTCCTTCCTAACCCCTTTGCTCAGAGTTCTGTAGGTGTTCAATTTTGTAGCTAACTAGGTTCATGGGACCAGTTGAAGAAAGCCATTCCTTTATTCAGTCAACGATGTTTGTGTAGCTGTGCTTTACATGAGAGTGAGCAGAAATACAGCCTTTGCCTATAAGCAGCTTATGGTCTTTTGGGGAGTGTAGACAAAGAGACAGCTGGCTGTGAACAATTGGACATATATATGTGTCACACTTTTCGTGCAGTGTCTTCATGCTGGGAAAAGCTATTTGGTATGCTGTAATGATACATAGTGATTGACTGTAAAAAGACAAAAGAAAACAAAACACAAAAAAAATGTGATGTGACCATGCAGTTTAGATAAGCTTTCCCAGGGATCAGACTGTAAAAAGACAAAAGAAAACAAGAAACAAAAAAAATGTGATGTGACCATACAGTATAGATAAGCTTTCCCAGGGATCAGAGTATCTGTATCATCCACTCTCCAAGCTACGTCTTGCCAGTATCAGAGAATCTGGGAAGCTGAATTAGAATTTCATGAGGAAGTTGCTGGTGGGCATAGACACAGCAAAGAGGCCTTTTCCATCAGGGCTCTCTTGTAATTCAAGTATCAATAATTTGCCTGTTTTGTAATTAGAATGATGCATGTACTCATTCCCTCTCTGTCTGGTTCTCACCTAGGCTGTCTTGGAAGTGCTTAATAAGCACTGATAGTTTGTCAGAATCCTTATTTTCCTGATATTTTTTCATAATCCAACTTTCTGATTCATGAACTCTATGTCTATTTATTTACAGCTTCCTTTTTTACTTGCCCGTCTACACATTTACAAATCACTTCTCAGCACGCATTATTTTTGTGGATGGCTCATGTCATTAATTGAGAATTAATTCTGCAAAATTGTACTCTCAAAGGGTCGTAGGAGGCTTTGGTGTGGCCTCTTATACTGACTGTAGAGGATACCAGAAATACATATGAATATCAGTCTACTTGAAAAGAATAGAAGATTGAGTTTCGACAGGTTGACTTACAAAAATTTCAGTTTCATATCAAAATTCACCAGTGTTGCAGAAAGAGATGTGGGGTTATGGAAAGAATGGTAGCTCTATTACGTATGTGCAAATAAAACAGATTTTTCTTTCATGTTTTGAAAAAAGGGTATGCTTTCAATTTGATAAAATATCCTTGTCTCACAGGGACCCTTTCTAAGCAATTGTAATTAGAGAAAATTTCCCTCAAAGAGCTTTTGTAGCCATCACATTCATTTTGCAGTAAAGGTATCATGGGCCAAGTTTAGGATGTTTAAGTGTCAGTATCTTGAGATCCCGGACAGGGTTTTACAACTTTGGAGTGTTCTGTAGTAATCCTCTTAAAATCTATACTATCACCTTTGTGGGTTAATGTATTGTGCAAAGTTCTTTTGTTTGAAACAGATGTAATAGAGCTTCATTATACACAGATACTCCAAAAGGATGAACAAGGTAAATGACTGGAACGTGTCTGTAATACAGAAAATGGAGCACTTTCACTATTAGTGGCACAATCAGCTTATGCCCAAGGGCAAATGCTTTGAGCATTCTTTTTTTACATTTTTCTTTGTAACTAATTCATGCATTCTTGAATTCATAGTACCTTGATCCATAAGCTTGGGGGCTTTTTTATACGACGGAGGCTAGATGAAACACCAGATGGTCGGAAGGATATTCTCTACAGAGCTTTGCTCCATGGGGTACGTATGGTCTCTAGTTATCCTTAAAGCCATTGTGTTAGTTATCACAGTGGAAGGAAGAAGAGACTTGAGTGAAAGTTTTGAAAAACTGCTGTGTGAGTAATCTGAGTAATTATTGCTTGGGTATGAATTTGATGATGATTTTTTTTTTTGGAGAGGTTTTTGTTATAGAGCACATACGCTCACCAGGAAGACAGAGGGAGACAGCGAGACAGAAAGTGAGAAATCAACCCCCAGGGGGATGGCCAGGCTGCCATCCCTTATCCTCCATTCTCCTCTCGGGTGTGCACCCGGCGTGAGTTTAACCCCCAGGTCTGGGACTCGAACCGTGGTTGACTACATGGGAGTCAAGCGACATAGCCATTACGCCAACTGCTGGTCCCTTGATGATTTTTTTGTTGTCACCAAAGGATAGCATTGGCGGAATGGCTTAGCTATAATTAGTATGATAAAATATTTTGTCATTAGTGAAGTTACACGTTTTTTCTTTTGATTTTTTAAGATTCAGTTTTTGTGAGCTCATTCTAAGTTGGGCAGCCTGAATTCATGTTTTACTTTCCCTTATACTCTCCCAGCATATAGTTGAGTTACTTCGACAGCAGCAGTTCTTGGAGATTTTCCTGGAAGGCACACGCTCTAGGAGTGGAAAAACCTCCTGCGCTCGGGCAGGACTTCTGTCAGTTGTGGTGGATACTCTGTCTACCAATACCATCCCGGACATCTTGATCATACCTGTTGGCATCTCCTATGATCGTATTATTGAAGGTCACTATAATGGTGAACAGCTGGTAAGGAAACTGCCTGTCTAGGTCATCTTTGCTTGTCTAGTCTTGCTTTTGGATTTAATACCTTGCGTTTAGATTTTCTTTGAGAATTAAGTAAAAGTATTTTCTTGTTATTTTCTATTTTGAAAGCACTGTATGAATCTGGCTCAGTGGGTATGGTGAAGTGGTTTGCTCCTATGGTGGTGGTTCTTTTTTTGCTCTTGGAGGAAGTGATACAGTTAGATGTATTAGTTCTGGCGTTGGTCATAGGATTGGGAAGAGGAAGAGTGAAGAGCACTTGTCATTGGGTTGTCCTGTGCACGGTGGGAGGTTATCTGTGGGCTGTTCTCCCCTGAGCTTACGTTTCATGTGCATATTTTAAGTTACACTTGAACTGTTGAGGTCGAGTCAGCAAAATGACTACAAATTAATTTGAGAAGGAGCTTTCTTTTTTATATGCTAGTTTACACATTTCAGTCATTTTTTCAGTAAACGTACTGAAGTAGTTGCAAAAGAGTTCACAAATCATAAGCATGTAGCTGGAATTATCACAAAGTGAACACACCAGGTAACCTGGACCCAGGTCAAGGAATAGAATGATCAGGATCCTAGAAACCCCCTTGTGCTCCTCCTGTCACTCTCGCCTCAAGAATAACCACTGCCTTTGACTTCTTACAGGATAGATCAGTTTTGCCTATTTTCTTTTTAAAACATTTTTCTATAGGGCATGTGCGATTGCCAGAGACCAGGTTGCGGGGGGAGTAAATAGAAAAGCACACCCTGAAGGGATGGCTACACCACGATCCCTTCTCCTCTTGATACTGGGCATGAATGCACATGCACAGATACCCAGAGTGTTTTTCAAGCTGCCTATTTGGGATTCAAACCACCTTTGGCCACATGGGACCCAGCTGCTTTAACCACCATGCTACCTGCTGGCCCTTAATTTTGGATTTTGTATAAATGGAATCATTTGTGGCATGTGGTCTTTTTTTTTTTTTTGCATTTGATTTCCTTTGCTGAAGCAGGTGTTTGTGAGATCCATCTATGCAGTTGCATAGTTGTGTAACATTCCAACATATCGATATAGCACAGTTTATTCTGCTATTGAGAAAAAGCTTGGCTGTGATCATTCTTGTATCTTTCTCTTGATGACCATTTGCTTTCATTTTGTTGGGCATGCACCTAGAAGAATTGATGGGTCATAAAGTATATGTATGTGTTCAGCTTTAGTAGATACTGCCAAACACTTACCAAGTGGTTTTTACCAACTTACCACTCCTGTCAGCAGTGTGAGAGTTCCAGAGGAATTTAGTTTGTTCTTATTTCATGTGGAAGTCTTGGGCAGAGTTCTTGTTTCAAGCTTACTGCTCCACACATATGAGAAGTTCAAGGATACTTGACAATCAGAGCCTTTAAAAATTATGTGCTAGACCTGGATTTTTATCTGTATGGCACTCTTCTTATGTGGTAAGAGTCTGTTCTTGTTGTGTAACCTATTCGTCCTGCCTGTGTCTCATGAGGGCATATCTGGATCTTTGTGTCCAAGATATGGCCTGTCATTGTGCTTTATGTATAATAAATGCTCAGTAAATGTTTGCTAAATGAATCACGAGCTCAAAGGCCACTGTGAGACTGGCTTTGGCACTCAGTAACGTAATGTGAGATATTCAGATCTCAGATGAGTGGCCTCTTCAGAAACTTGTTTTTTATCAAGAACCGCAGAGCAGTTTTTCAGGCAATTGTGTCATTTTCTCTTTTACTAGTTTGCTGTATTTTTGTGAATTGTGTGAACATCGTGCTAAACAAACTAGTGTTAAATGTTCTGTTTTTCACTGAAAAAATAACCTCCCCCAATAACATGATTGCACCTATTAACGTCTCTAAATACTAAACATGTTTTGACGGGTCTCAGTTAATGAATACTTATTTTCCTTCTTTATTCTTCATCATCTTTTTCAAGGGGAACTGCCAGTGTTCTTAAAAAAATTATTCTGTGGATAACAAAGTATCTGTGTATGTGAGCTATATTTTTCACTATTTTATTCTTTCCCTACCTATTGGAATTTAGGGCAAACCTAAGAAGAATGAGAGTCTTTGGAGTGTAGCAAGAGGTGTAATTAGAATGTTACGAAAAAACTATGGGTGTGTCAGAGTGGATTTTGCACAACCATTTTCCTTAAAGGTGAGTGTCTTTTTTTTTTAGGAAGATTTTTGCTATAGGTTGCATGTACTTACTGGAAAGACAGACAAAATGATAAATCATCCCCCAGGGGGATGGCCACACCACACTCCCTCCTTCTTCATTCTCCTATTGGGAATTTGGGTGCATGCTCACATGTGCCCTGTGTGAGTTTCAAGCTGCTGAGTCCAGGACCCGAACCATGGTTGGCCATGTGGGAGTCCAGCAAAATAACCATTACATCATCTGCTGGTCCTTAAAGGTGACTGTCTTAAATGAAACTGCATTGAAGCACTGACCTGGAATCAGAAGATCTGGATGCTGGAACTGGCTCTAACACCACTCCTTTGTGTGATTCAGGGCCTTGGTTTCCACTTCTGTAAAGTGAGGAATCTGACAAGAGTGGTGGTTTCTAAAATTTTTCTACCCAAGTATGCTTATAGACAAAGGAGAGTAAATGTCTATCTTTGGGAATGATCAAGCTTCTCATTGATTGCTATTTTTTTTTTTTTAATCACAATACTCACCCTTCCTTCCTCCCTTCCTTCCTTTCTTTTCTTTCTTTCCTTTCTTGGCTCTCCAGAGAGACAGAAATCACCCCCAGGGGGATGACCATGCCACAGTCCTTTTCTTTCATTCCACTCTTTGGATTTGGGGCACATATACACACATGCCCAGTGTGAGTTTCAAGCCCCTGGGTGTGGGACCCAAACTGCAGTCTGCCATGTGGGAGTCCAGCATGTTAATTACTATGTCATCTGCTGACCACATGTTGTTTTAGATGTTGTGGTTTTTTTTTTTTTTTTTTGAGAGGTTTTTGCTATAGGGCACGTGCACTCACCAGAAAGAGAGAGACAGAGAGACAGGGAGAAATCACCCCCCAGGGGTGATGGCCACACCGCAATCCCTTCTCCTCCATTCTCCCCTTGGGATCTTGGGTACACATGCACAAGCGCCCGGCGTGAGTTTAAGCCGCTGGGTCCTGGACTCGAACCATGGTCGACTACATGGGAGTCCAGCAACATAGCCATTATACTAATTGCTGGTCCCAGATGTTGGTATTTTATAGTATGTTTTAAGATGTCCTTAGTGGAAATTTTGAAAAATATTTCCTTTCAAAGATAGGTACAGTTGACAGGCTGGTGTCGTATGCTATTGAATAGATTTCAGTACCCCACGTTCCAAGGGTTTGTGCCATTTTCACTGAGAATCCTGAGACTGACAGGTCCTTGTTGTTTTAAATTGTAAAGATTTCCAAGTTGGTAAAGGAGAAAGGGAAGGGTGGGTGAGGAAGTAGAGAACTCAGGGATAAGGCACAGAGGCCCTCTCTCTCATTTTGTTTGACTTTTTGACTTAACTTTAAAAGAGTCTAACTGCTGTGCTAGCATTTTCTAGACTTAAATGCTTTTGGCTTTTAGGAATTTTATCATTTCTTACCACCTTTTCTTCATTTTCTATTTTTTAAAACTATTGCATGGATCCTCTCTCTTATGATTTTCTTTGAGTTGAGCATCTTTTGAATATTATGTGATACTGGGTTACCAGATACTCTTTACAGAAGTAAGGTTGTGTCAAGTATCATTATTGTTATTATTGAGAAGGTGAAATAATTTCAGGAAGATGTGAGAAAAGTTATAATTTTTCTTTAATTTGTAAATGATGTTATTTAAATATAATGCTGTCCTTTGTGTCTCCAATCTGTAAATTTCAGGCTTCCCAATATTCTCTGAATCACTCAGGACTTGGGAAAGACGTTCACAATATGGAAAGTAATTCCCATGCTCCGTCACATGACATACTGCCTAAACAGCTCCCTTTTAACTTTGGAAATATCAAATTATATCTTATATGTTGATGTGAAATAAGACAATGGGAGTAAAGATCACGCTATATTTTGTTTTGTTTTATTTTCAGGAATATTTAGAAAGCCAAACTCAGAAACCTGTGTCAGCCCCGCTTTCCCTGGAGCAGGCGTTGTTACCAGCTATCCTTCCTTCCAGGTAAGATTTGGGGACATTTTTTACACTAATTCGACTCTCCAGTATCTTGTTATTTCTTACATTAAAAATAGTTTAATTTGATTAAGAATGTACATCTTCTTTTCACTTCCCAACTCACGTAAGTTTTCACTTGGTTCAATGATACGTTCGCGTTTTACTTTGGTGGTTGTAGAATATTTGCATATGAAATATTTTTGATTTTGTGAATCACATAGGAGTTCTTATTTGATTTAAACTTTTGAATGTTTGAACTGAATTAGTTTTGATAGTAGCTTAGGTTATACACATTATATAGGTGAAACCTAGCAAAGAATTTTGCTATTTGAATTTTCCAGAATTTACATTGAATTATAACTTAGAGAAATTGAATATGAAGTCCCTCCTTTAATATGTGGGAGGGTCGAATTAGCAGAAATGTTTAAAAAGGAATCATCTTGCCATCTGCATTCTTTCTACCAGCTTATTTTGGAGGAGACATACTAATAGGCTATTTGGTCATAACTAAGTAACATGTTTTAGCCAGGAGAGTGTTTTACACATATTAGTATATTGTGGAGAAAATAATTCTCATAGAAATAGTTTATTTCTGATTTAAATTTGAAATATGTAGTATTTACTTTTTTTTTTTTTAAGGAAATTTTTACTATAGGGTGTGTGCACTTGCTGGAGAGACAGACAGGGGGATTTAAAGTGAGAGATCATCCCCCATGGGAGATGACCACACCGCAGTCCCTTCTCCACTCTCCTCTGGGGATTTTGGGCATGCATGCACACATGCCTGGCGTGAGTTTTAAGCCCTGGGTCTGGGACTCTACTGGTCCCAGTATGTAGTATTTAAAATATCTGATACATTTATAAGTTAATCCTATATAGTTTGCCTTGTAAAAGAGTGGGTTCTAGAAGGTTGATTTTTAAACTTTTTTTCAGACCCAATGATGCTGCTGATGAAGGTGCAGACACGTCCATGAATGAGTCCAGAAATGCAACAGATGAATCCTTCCGAAGAAGGCTGATTGCAAATCTGGCTGAGCACATTCTATTTAGTGAGTAGAACATCTTTAGCTGTACAGTTCGGAATGGGGATGGTGCAGTGCAAGCCGTACAGGCTTGCAGTTCAGCGTCCTCTCCACTAGTTCTATTACGTCCTTCACAGGTGGCGGTAGGAAAGTTATTAGAAAGAATGTGGCACTGTGGGATTTGAGATGCCGCGAGTAAGACATCTCACCCAGTGCATGATTATTAGTAGCTGCCTGTGTGGTGTACATATGCTGGCTTAAGAAAACATATTGTCAAAGTGAATTTGTTGCTTTTCTTCCCCATGACTATGTTTTCTTGAACTTATTTGTGGTACACCTAGGTGTAAGTGGCATGTCCCTTTCTCCTCTGACCCAGTGAGTATTTTTATTCAGCACATACTGAGGGGGTATTACGTGTAAAGCTCTGTTTAGCTGTGGGAAATATAAATTGAGTATTTAATGGTTCTGCACTCAAAGAGCTGTGCTCTGCTCAGTGGGAGAGCTGTACACAAATGATTGAAGTGGGAGTGACCCAGAGTGGAGTTGAGTGCAGAACCCGCCCAGAGTTCCAAGTTGCAGCATGTTTAATGTTACAGAAGCTGCTTTGAGTCCCTGGGACTCAGCCCTGGTGTGCTCTCCCTCCAACCATTTCCTGGGCCACATCCCTGGTCAGACTCCTGGCCCTTCCTGCCAGTGCTCTTGTGGAGGCTTTCTTTTCTCATCAACCCTGTCTCGCTCCTTCCACCCTGGCTGCTCCTGTTCCTACTTGACTCTGGAACAGGAGATTCTTTCTTAAGCACCTCCAATTGTGTCTCTCACCTACTTGAAATCTATATGTAAAACAAAATAGAACAAAACAACCCCGCCCTTGGTGTTGAAGAGTTGGAAAAGATGAATTTAGTTAGCAAAAATCCATTACCCAAATAACTAGTGGTGTTTACTTCTAGTCTCTAAAAATATTGTTTATGGTTTTGTATTGTGCTATTTTCCATGTCTAACATAGTTATTCACGTTTAAAAAAGCTTTTTATGAACATTCTTTTTAATGAATATAAACAAGATACTGAGTACTTTTTTTAAAAAAAAAGCTCAATTCGACTTCAGTTGTGAGTACAGTATTCATAAATCCATTGCCAGCTCTCAGAAAACTCACACATGATGTCTCCATTTCAGATTATTCCACTGATGTCTTCACATTGAATTTATATGGGTATTATTTTTCTACAAATTCCAAGTGTTGGGCTATGCACTGTATTTATTTTCAAATGTATTTCCTCCTTCCTGCCTACTTCTGGGCCATGATGGAAAAAATAAATGCAAATATATTGAGTACTCATGACAGTGGGTGCTGTGCTAGGTCAGTGAGTTCATTTTTACACAGCCTGACCAGCTAGGTAGTAATTCTGCCAGTCTTGATGAGGCTCAGTAACTTAAGTAATTTTCCCCAAGTCATGACATCAGTGTAAAAGATTATGAGCCCAGATTTTTCTGACATCAAATCCATCTCCCCACCACCACCATAGCTTCATTTTACTTTGGTAAAGAATACCTAAAAGAAGAGTGAAAGAGAGTTGTGGTTGATAGCAGACTTCAGCGAGGAAGAGTCAGGAAACAGGGAAACGAGATATTCTGTAGAGCTTCCAGAGCAAGCTCTTACTTTGGGTCTTGGTATTTCAATGCAAGTGTCTCTTAGTCTTTTAGTAATTGCATTCTAGGGGCCTGGATGAAGATGGGCCTGTGGCAGGCTGTTACGTGATGAACAGTGATCTCCAGTGAGGGACTGTGGTATAAAACACTGTGTAATGTTATAACTTTCTTTTGGTAAATCACCATTATGGGAAATGTGGTAGAGAACTTTTCTACATTTAAAATGTAGGTACTTTTAAAATGTTTCAGCTCTATTAGAAAATGACCATAATTAAAACTGTATGTTTGCGTTCTAGCTGCTAGCAAGTCCTGTGCCATTATGTCGACACACATTGTGGCCTGCCTGCTGCTCTACAGACACAGGCAGGTACGTCTGCAGTGTCACCTGGAATTAATCTCATGCCGGGCGTGTGTGTGTGTGTGTGTGTGTGTGTGTGTGCCCACAATATCGAGAGAGGAGAGTACTTTCTGTCTCTCTCTGTTTTTCTGGCAAGTGCATGCGCCCTATAGCAAGAACCTCTCCAGGGGACCAGCAGTTAGCGTAATGGCTATGTCGCTGGACTCCCACATAGTTGACCGCGGTTCGAGTCCCGGACCTGGTGGCTTGAACTCATGCCATGCGTGTGTGCGTGCGTGCCCAAGATCCCGAGAGAAGAATGGAGGAGAAGGGATTGCGGCGTTGCCATCCCCTCTGGAGGGTGATTTCTCGCTTTCTATCTCTCTGTCTCTGTCTGGTGAGCGCACGCGCCCCATAGCAAAAACGTGCCCTCTCCAAAAAAAAACAAAAAAAACAAAAAAAAACACCTCTCCAAAATAAAAAAGAAACTAATATTTGAGTGTTAGCATGTTTTATCAGCTATTCATATACTAACTCAGAAGTGGATTTGGCCTACTCCTGGTCAGTACCATACAAAATACAGTAAAATAAGGTAAGGACCTTGTCCAGAGGAGCTTACAGACATGGTAGAAGAAGAAATCTACTGTATATGAAAAAAAAAATCAGATTGCTTTATATATGTGTGTGCGTGTGTGTGTGTATGCGAGATATTATTTGATTAATATAAATGTATATTTCATTGCAGTAAATATTCTGGTAGATAACAGTTTCTAAGCAATTTGATTTGTATTTTTTTTTTTTTTGGAGAGGTTTTTGCTATAGGGCGCATGCACTTGCCAGACAGACAGAGAGAGACAGACAGAAAGCAAGAAATCACCCCCTAGGGGTGATGACCACGCCGCAATCCCTTCTCCTCCATTCTCCTCTCGGGATCTTGGGCACACACATGTGCCCAGTGTGAGTTTTAAGCCACCGGGTCCGGGACGCGAACCACGGTCAACTGCGTGGGAGTACAGCAACACAGCCATTACGCTAACTGCTGGTCCCTTGATTTGTATTTTTGAACCCACACTCTACCCTCCCACAGTGTTCTTGTCTGAGCTGTTTGATGGGGTAGACCAGGGCTATCTTGTTTGAAGACATGCTCTGAAATAGTGCCAAATATAGGCTCCAAATGTTTGTTACAGATACGTAAAATGAGAGAAATTCTTGTGGTAAAATGAGCACTTCTTACTTTTAGATGACTTCTGTCCCTTGTGATCTTACTGCTGATATATCATGTGACTAGAGTGTTCTCTGGCACGTGGGCTACCTTGACATTCCTGAAGGACCAGCTTTTTAAACAGTTTTCTTACTTGCTCTGCAGTAGTGCTCTGGTCCTATCTCTGTTCAGGAACGCCATAGGAAGAAGATCGTCTTTGGGATGTAGGCCTCTTGGCCCTTTGAAAGTAGATCGTCTGCTATCATGAGGCCATTTCTGTCTTTGTCTAGGGAATTGATCTCTCCACGTTGGTGGAAGACTTCTTTGTGATGAAGGAGGAAGTACTGGCTCGTGATTTCGACCTGGGGTTCTCAGGAAATTCAGAAGATGTAGTCATGCATGCCATACAGCTGCTGGGAAATTGTGTCACGATCACCCACACTAGCAGGAACGATGAATTCTTTATAACTCCCAGCACAACTATTCCTTCAGTCTTCGAACTCAACTTCTACAGTAACGGGGTACTCCACGTCTTTATTATGGAGGCCATTATAGGTAGGTCAGGCCCTGGAATATTCTTATGCAAAGTGTAAGTGCCCAAAACACATAGGCGTGTCTACTTTAATTTAATTAAGAGCTCCTCATTTGAGGGAATGCATTGCTGTATTTTTAGTTCTCAAATGCAAATGTAATCTGCTGCTATATCAGCATTTGTGACTATACTGAGTGGTTACTGAGTCACTTTATGCATCGTATTACACTTGTTACTGTGATGGAGAGGTATCTTGCTGTCCAGGAGCTGAAAATCTAATTGAGATGAAACCTACACAGAGAGAATTCAGAGGAAGGACAGTAGAGTAGACTGAAACCCTTGGGAAGGTCTTTGATGGAGTTATAATCACATGGAATCATGAGAGTCCAATCTCGTGGGGATTTACGTTAATTTCTCCAGCAAATGGAGATTTTTCTCCAGCAAATTATCTTTGATATATTAACAGTTTCGTATGGTATTCTGAATTATTCCAGCCAGTTGACGTTTTTCTTGGAGATATACAGCTGGGGACTTAACTGTTGCTTTTGTGTCCTTAGCCTGCAGTCTTTATGCGGTTCTGAACAAGAGGGGCTTGGGAGGGCCTGCCGGCACCTCC
>NW_006159894.1:4684512-4691048 GCF_000334495.1 Tupaia belangeri chinensis
AGGGCCTGCCGGCACCTCCCCGAGCCTGGTGAGCCAGGAGCAGCTGGTGCGGAAGGCTGCCAGCCTGTGCTATCTGCTCTCCAATGAAGGCACCATCTCCCTCGTGAGTAAAGACTCTTTGATATTGCCTGTTCCCTTTTCCTTGAGCATTTTCATGAAAATGGAAACCACCCTTGTTTTTCTCTTAGAGAAGTCTTGGCCCATTATTGAAGCTTTGTATTCTCCTGGGCTTCAGTGATCATCTAACCTCTACGCCATTTACTCTCTGGGTTTGCTGCCTGGCTCACTGCTCCGCTGAAGCCTGCTTGCAGCTGTGGGACGTGACAGGACAGGTTGCTCAGTGTTCTCAGACATTCCAGTCCCACGTTACCGAGCACTGACTGTGGGTAGTCACAGGGCGCATGGGGTCAGTGGTTCGTAAATAATTAACATAGCCACCTGCAGATAATGGAACCACAGATGGTAAGAGTCAGAAATAGCATTCAAAATCATCTCCTCTCCCCCTCTCAATTTAAAAGGAGGAAATTAAGGCCTTGCAGAACTGTTCAGCCTCCATGTTGTATCCAGGCACTTTTAGACATTTATAATGAGGCATATGTATTAAGCAATAAAGAAATTTTAACCATCAGGAAACCAACACAGAGAATTTGTATTTTGTTTGAATTCTAGTTTCCCCTCCCGCTTACATGAATGTGTCTTGGGACATTTGTGAGTACCACTACTGCGAGGAGGGTCCTCCTTCACACAGTTCTTTGTGTGGTGTATTGGTCCTGTGAGGGTGTCTGTTTTCCATGAGCCTTTGGATGGTAGGAAGAGAGTGGGTGGAGGCAGATAAGGCTCCAGAGACTGACCCCTTCCTTTCCCTGGATCTTTTTCAATCTACTCAAATATTGTGTTTCATAATTGACTGCTTTAGTGTACAATAGTTATTGTAAGATCGCTTTCACAGAGAAATTATCTTATGAAAGAAAAGAAACTGGTGGCAGGGCCGGTTAAGTAGTCCTCCAGAGGAGAGGGCCGTGCTCAGGAGCGCTGCGGTAGACACTGTGGCGGTTAGGTAGGAGAGGAGTCTCGGGCTTTGCTTGTGAGCAGGCATTTAACAAGCTGGTGGGCATCAGCCATCCATGGCACTTACCCACTGGAGTGAGGTAGGTGGTAGAGTGGAAGTGGAAGTATTTGATCACTACCTTGTGCAGTGCTGGTTACCG
Organism: Tupaia belangeri chinensis; assembly: GCF_000334495.1. Lineage (NCBI taxonomy): Eukaryota > Metazoa > Chordata > Mammalia > Scandentia > Tupaiidae > Tupaia > Tupaia belangeri. The sequence goes on from NW_006159894.1 coordinate 4,685,721, forward strand.
TTCAAGAAGGACATACAGGGCAGTGATGTTATACTTAAATGGCTTTTCTTTTCAGCCTTGCCAGACATTTTACCAAGTTTGCCATGAAACAGTAGGAAGGTTTATCCAGTATGGCATTCTTACAGTGGCAGAGGTAAGAGAAAAAGCTTTCCTTTTTTTTTTTTTTTTTTCTTTTTTAATTTCCGAAGGGCGCATGCACTTGCCAGAAAGAGAGAGTGAGAAAGCACCCCACAGTATGGCCTGGTCATACCCGTCCCTTTTCCTCCATTTCTCCATCCTGTCAAGATTTGGGGTGCATATGCACGTGTGTATCCAGACTACAGTTAGCCATGTGGCATTCGGCTTCCGTAGCCACTAGGGTATGCGGCCAGTCCCATGGCTTTCCTTTATATACCTTTATTTAGTTTATTTAGACTTTTCATTTTCTTATCTTTTCTACCAGTTGTTTAAATCGATTATTTTAACCAGTAATTACATGTGATACATAATCATGTCAAGATGGAGTAGAGGAAAATAAGAATGAGAAGAATAAACGGTTTGGGGATTGTTTAATATTGGGCTTCTTTGGTGTAAGTGTTGTCTAACACATGTACTGACTTGGTTCCATGATGTTTCGAAGTTTGCGTTTAAGGATGAGATGTCACACCTACCAGAGTGCTTGAAGCTTGCACATAAGCATTTTTCTCTTCTGAGATTTTGGGTTAATTTTGAAGGTTACGGCCTGGGAAAGTAGACATCAGTTTAGAAAGTATGAGGATATTTTCATTGATTTGTCTGGTAGCTTCCTCCCTGCCATCCCTCACTCTACTCTTTCCTGAATGATTTTTTATTGTATTATTATTTTTTTTTTAGTTTTTTGCCATAGGGTATGTGCACTCATTTGAGAGAAACAGAGAGGGAAAGTGAGAAATTACCCCCTGGGGGATGAACCACACCGCAATCCCTTCTCTTCTGTTCTCTTCCTGGGATTTTGCAAGGCATGCATATAATTTTTTCTTTTTTTGGAAAGGTTTTTGCTATAGGGCATGTGCACTTGCTGGAAAGACAGAGAGAGACAAAGAGACAGAAAGCGAGAAGTCACCCCCCAGGGGGGATGGCCACGCTACAATCCCTTCTCCATTCTCCTCTCGGGATCTTGGGCACGGACACATACACGCCTAGCATGAGTTTTTGCCACTGGGTCTGGGACTCAAACCGTGGTTGACTACATGAGAGTCCAGTGACATAGCCATTACGCCAACTGCTGGTCCCAGAAGGCACACATATGTACTGGGATGATTTTCAAGCTGCTGGGTCCAGGATGCGAACCGTGGTGGGCCATGTGGGAGTCCAGTGTCTTAGCCACTGTGTCACCTACTAGCCCTCTTGAATGATTTTACCTTTGGAAAGGGAAGTGGACCGATGTTATGAATAGCTGAGCTATGAAGAATTGGGAAGGGACTGAGACGAGGACTGCTTTTTCTGGGTCCATCGGGACAGTTGTTTATGGGTTTGTGCATCTTCCTTTACTGTTGATGGTCTTCTTGGTACAGCAAGATGACCAGGAAGAAAGCAGTCCTGGTGTTGCCGAGCAGCAGTGGGACAAGAAGCTTCCTGAACCTTTGTCTTGGAGAAGCGATGAAGAAGATGAAGACAGTGATTTTGGTGAGGAGCAGCGCGATTGCTACCTGAAGGTACTTTGGTGAAGAATTTGGGTGGACATCATAGAGATGACTTGAGGTTTTTATTGCAGCTAGATACACTAGGCCTCTGGTGATTTATTCATAATTGGAAGCTCTGCTATCAGCTCTGGTACCTTCTACTTAGTATAGACATTGAGGCTATTTGAATGCAGGTAACTGCATTAAATTGTTCAGGCTGGGTATTGGTAAGTGGAAAAGGTCACAGGAGTCTGAAAGTCAGGAAGATGAATACCAGAGGCCATGCCTTTCACTGCCCTCTCATGAAATGCCCAGGGACATACCTGCTTCCCCACATCTGCGTCAACTCTGCATGGGGTGGTATGTTTGTCTTGTCACCACCAAAGCAGGTCAGTACTGTACCAGGTAGCAGAGAAATTAATACTGCGCTGTCATTGGCCTGGTGGCTCTTTTGAGTCACTGTCAGTCTTGCCATCTCTCCCAGTATTTCATCATCCATCAAACTCTTTGCTCAATGTGGAAGTATTTGACAGCTATCTTTACAGTGTTTTTATCTCTAGAAAGGTAAATCTTATTACAGGAAGAAATTTGGATTTCTAGAAGATTGAATTTAGAAAAAATCCATTTTGTCTAATTTGGAGCTTTAGAAATGAGTAATAACGACTTATCTTTTCTGAATATCCTAATTATTCTCTTGTCACTGTGGTAGCACTCTTAGTGCATGTGCGTGTGTACACACACACACACACACACACACACACGTACACACACACACGCATGCACAGTCAGTCAGGAGGTACTGCTTTTGGAGATTCCAAATGACATGGAGAAGCCCTCGCTTTTTCTATTTGGGTATTACTAGTTTCAAGACTGGGCAGTGATCTTTTCTTTACTCTCCAGGGGAGCTTAACTGAGCCTTCCTGTTTTAGAAAGTGCAGTGCGAGCCCCGCCCGCTGTGAGGCACGTCTTTGCTGTGGTGGTTCCCTAGTGTGAGGGCTGTGTGGGGGAGGCAGGAAGTGGGTGCAGAGGCAGGACTGCAGTGGTCGTGGTGGTCTTGTCCTCTGGTCTTGGTACACACCCGAGTGACTTTTGAGCCCCAGCTTCAAACTTTGGGGGTCTGGCCTCAGGAACAGCTAGTACCTGTGATGACAACGGGTGCGTCATCATGGCTTTCAATCATGAAAAATTCTAGGCAGCTGTTCATGCAGTGCAAACCTCAAACACCATGAAAGTGAGCGAGTGCAGTAGAGAATGCGTTTTAAAGCCAGCAGTTGTTTGCAACAGAGAGTGTCTGTGAGAGGAGTGGTAGAGTGCTCGTGTGTGGGGCTGGTGTGAGTGGCCATCTGTCAGGTTACTTACTGGCTGGCCAGAGGAAGCCTTCTAGCAGCTTGCCGTGTCTCCCGCCCCTGCCCTGTGACTGTGTCCTACTTTTGCACTCAGGTGAGCCAGTCCAAGGAGCACCAGCAGTTCATCACCTTCTTACAGAGACTCCTGGGGCCTTTGCTTGAGGCCTACAGCTCTGCCGCCATCTTCATTCACAACTTCAGTGGTCCTGTTCCGGAGCCTGAATATCTGCAGAAGTTGCACAAATACCTAATAACCAGAACAGAAAGAAATGTTGCAGTATATGGTATGTTAAGCTGCCACTTTGACATCCTTTAAAATTATGTTTGTTTTTTAAATTTCAGAAATCTGCTAATTGTAGGAAATAGAAAAATGCGAAGTTATCTTAGCATCTTAACTCCATAGATTACTCTTTTTATCTGCTTTGATACATTATATAAATTAATATATGGATATGTATTCATGTCTGGCTTTTTTCTTTTTCTTTTTTTTTTTTATTATTTTTTTTTGAAGAGGCTTTTGCTATAGGGCATGTGCACTCACCAGAAAGACAGAGAGAGACAGAGATAGAACGCAAGAAATCACCCCTCAGGGGTATGGCCACAATCCCTTCTCCTCCATTCCTCTCTTGGGATCATGGGCATGCATCGTCTGGCGTGAGTTTAAGCCACCGGGTCCAGGACCCAAACCACAGTCGACTACATGGGAGTCCAGTGACATAGCCATTATGCCATCTGCTGGTCCTCATGTCTGGCTTTTTTCACTAATTTTTTTCGTGGGATTCATACATGTTGCATATAGTTGTTTGTTCTTGATGTGCAGCATTTCGTTGTTTAAATATTTACTATATTTCATCATTTTGCAGTTGGTAGACATTTGGGTCGTTTGCAGTTCAGAGCTACTTTGAATAGTGCTGCCGTGAACATGGTTGAGTATGTCTTGGGTGAACACCTGTGCTCATACTCATATTGCATATACTTTGGAATTAAATTGCTTGTTCACAGGCTGCAGGTATATTTAGCACAGTAGGTACTGCCATACCGTTTCTCAGGGGTTGTACCAACTTGCTTCATTCCATCAACGATGTGTTTCGGTCGATCTCCTTGGCCAGCACTTGGTGTTGTCTGATGTCCTGTGTGTTTGTTAGAAATGTGACTGGGGCAGGAGGAGCATTTTATTTTGCATAGAAAAAATACATCATGACTTTTCCGACAACCCAAGCATGCATCGTCTGGCGTGAGTTTAAGCCACCGGGTCCAGGACCCAAACCACAGTCGACTACATGGGAGTCCAGTGACATAGCCATTATGCCATCTGCTGGTCCTCATGTCTGGCTTTTTTCACTAATTTTTTTCGTGGGATTCATACATGTTGCATATAGTTGTTTGTTCTTGATGTGCAGCATTTCGTTGTTTAAATATTTACTATATTTCATCATTTTGCAGTTGGTAGACATTTGGGTCGTTTGCAGTTCAGAGCTACTTTGAATAGTGCTGCCGTGAACATGGTTGAGTATGTCTTGGGTGAACACCTGTGCTCATACTCATATTGCATATACTTTGGAATTAAATTGCTTGTTCACAGGCTGCAGGTATATTTAGCACAGTAGGTACTGCCATACCGTTTCTCAGGGGTTGTACCAACTTGCTTCATTCCATCAACGATGTGTTTCGGTCGATCTCCTTGGCCAGCACTTGGTGTTGTCTGATGTCCTGTGTGTTTGTTAGAAATGTGACTGGGGCAGGAGGAGCATTTTATTTTGCATAGAAAAAATACATCATGACTTTTCCGACAACCCAATAATACGGTTTGGAACTGAAACCGCTTTGCATCCACCCATTTTTCGAGTCAGAAGAGATCTAGAGGTGATGTAATGTGTGGGTAAGGAGATACCCAAGGTCACACGGCTCATTAATGGCAGACACATGTGTGGAATGCTTCTCTCACCTCTAGGCTTGGTTTCACTGGTGCAGGAATCATCGTGTGTCGCTGTGTCATTTAAAAGAATTTTTATACTGTCTCATTCTCACAAACACTTTGTAAAATGGATGTTTTAGTTATTTGTCCTTTCCTCCTTCCCTCTCTGTTCTCTCTCCCCTCCTCTTTTTTTCCTCAATAAATGACAAAGTAAGTTTCACTTGACAGTAGATAGCACATGACTGGAGACCTCACAGGTTGCCAGTAACAGACAGCTTGACCTCAGCCTGATGACTCGCTCTAATCCTCTTCATAGCCTCCCATACTTTCTTCCCATGGATGTTGGAATTTTCTTTTCTTTTCTTTCTTTCTTTCTTTCTTTTTTTTTTTTTTTTTTTTTTTTTTTAATTTTTTTATAGTGTGTGTG
>NW_006159894.1:4691058-4696989 GCF_000334495.1 Tupaia belangeri chinensis
TTTGCCATGGTGTGTGTGCACTCACCAGAGAGAGAGGGAAAGTGAGAAGTCACTCCTCAGGGGGGATGGCCATGCCACAATCCCTTCTCCTCTTAGCCATGCATACACACGCATGCACATGTGCCCTGTGAGAGTTTTAAGCCACCAGATCTGGAACTCAGATCATGGTCAACCATGTGGGAGTCCAGCACCTTAACCACCACGCCACCTGCTGGCCTGATACTGGGATTTTCCATGTGTTGCTGGACCTAAACATTTGACTGGCTCTTACTCTTTCTCTACAGCGGAGAGTGCCACGTATTGTCTTGTGAAGAATGCTGTGAAAATGTTTAAAGATATTGGGGTAGGTGGCCACCGTTCAGTGTAAAAGATCGCATTAACTTCTTTTCTCTTTTGATCAAGTCTATCTGAGCTATCTTTGTGTCGGGGGCGGGCCCTGAGAGAGGCAGTTTCTGCTCATTCAGTTGTGAAGACGTTTCTGGGAATGGGGTTGAAGGGGTATGTTGAAGGTGAGACCCATCAGTATAGATTTATCTGAATGTTCCAGAATTGTGCTGGTTTGACATTCACTCTCAAACTATTTCTATGTAACATGTATCAATATGTTTCAAAATGCTACCATGATTTGGGCTGTTAATTGATGTTATTTTCTGGTGTTCCTGGAGGTATCCTCAGAATCCTTTACCTTCACATATCATGTGAGACATGAGTTCCATGGAAATCATAGTGGCCTTTTGAAAGGGATTATTTGTGACTTTATTTTAACATAACCTTTACATTTAAAGTACAGTCCACTCCCTAAATATACCGTATCTGCTCCTCACACTCACACACAACCGCATATACATCAGTTAAAGCTAGGATGTGGTCTTATGTGCCTTTACTGCCTTTTGGGATCTAGGACCCAGGGTGTGTGACAGAAATACCTTTTATTTTTTTTTTCCTTCTATAATTGAATCTGAACTTTTTCTTTAGGTTTTCAAAGAGATCAAACAAAAGAGAGTATCCATCTTAGAACTGAGCAGTACTTTCCTACCTCAATGCAACCGGCAAAAACTCCTAGAATATATTCTGAGTTTTGTGGTGCTGTAGGGAACTTCTGGCACCTCTGCAAATGAAGGGCATGAGAAGAATCCCCCATAGGCTCCAGCCTCTGGCTCGAGAGTTGAAGGTGCCGTTGTGTGGTCAGGCCTGCCCTGTCCCAAGGTGATCTCTTGGAAGACAAGTGCCTTCTCCCCTCCGTGGGTCTGTGATCTTCCCAACACTGAGACGACACAGCGGCCTCAAGATAATACTAAGGGGCTTGCAGCCTCCATTTGCAACTCATAATCAGTAGGTTACAAGATGAATTCTCAATAAATGATTCTGGAGCTTGTTATAGATTCCCGTTTAAGGACAACTCTGAAGGACTAATTACTGTGATGGACACAGACGTGGTTGTATTCTAGAACTGAATCTTGTGTAGTAAGTAGTCTACTTAACACTGTTGGGTAATTCATTGGTATGTTTTCTGATTAATAGTTAATGCTTTCTTTAAAAATAACTGTTCAGTCTTTTTCAGTTCTGTCCTTGTCAGTAGTAGCTAAATTTTAAATGGGAACACCTTTCATCCCAAAGTGCTTTACAAAGGAATGGGCTGATAAAGCACCACCCCCAAGTAGTCACTGTGCTGTCCTTCGCAGTCAGCTTGAGAAAGTATTTTTAAAAGCTACATGAAAACAGATACCAGTTTAGGTCAGGAATTGAAATGTTGTGATCAGATAGTTAACATCAGGAAATTAAGTTGGCTGGCTAAATTCAGGGTCAACTCGGCCAGAAAACTGGCCTTGAGAATTTTTGCTCACATATAAAAAAGTGCCATTGAGTTTTAAAAGACCAGCAAGTATTTAGAAATTCCTGCTTTACATCTGTACCTCTTCCCACCCCTCAGGTGGTGCCTGCCTCTCCCAGGTGTAGCTGTTACTTGGTCATTTCCAACCAAACAGCAGCTGCCCCAACTTGATTAGCTTGGTCTGGGAGACTCTGTAAATGTACAGAGTCGGGCTGCAGGCGGCTGACCCAGGGCCGCTGGGTCCTGCACACGGACTGCACCTCGCACCCCGGTCTGTGACCGCTTACCCACGCACGCTGGGCAGTGCACAGCCTGTGCGGTAGATGCAGTGGTCCTTCTGACTGGGACGTGGTCAGAGGCGTTGATGGATTTTTAGCTTTGATGAAAAACCATGGTTCTTTAAAAAATTTATATGGATTATATGCCTAAATCTCGATGCCACGTAGTGGCAAGTAATTATGAAGAATTGTCTGTTCATAATGGGTAGGTGCCTTTTTGTGAGCAGGGAACATAATTATTAATTGTGATAACTACGGTAATTTTTTAAAAAAGATCATGTAATGCTAAAACGTTTTCTAACAGTTTACAGTCCCTATCTCCATGATATTATGGAACTAGGAATTTTTTCCTGATGAGTGTTGTGTAGGTTCTTTGAACTTAGTGTAAAAGTACTGAGAATTAAATTTGTACTTTCATAAGCTTGGGTTTTCAATACTAGTGTCTCATGAATAATATATGTATTTGGGAGAGGGCGGGATACCGACTGGTATTTAGTATTGTGTGAAATATCTCGTTTGAAACTTGTAGCAATAATGCTATCCCATTGTGATCCTGTTCCACCCACTCCTGTTCTAAATTTAACATACACTTTATCTTTGTAGGCGCTCATGTCCATTAAGTCATTGTCAGTTGTAGTGGCTTTGGTGTGGACTTGGAGCAGCCACCTCAGCCTTCCATTTTACTAACTCGGGTAGAACAACACGTCTATTTGGGGGATACCCTGGGTGTCTTATTTATTCCCTTGGGTGTTCCTTACCTGGAGAATCACACATTTCACTCGTCTCTTTCTTTGAATCCTACAAGCTGTAGATCCAGGATTACTCAAACTCTTAGCTGCAGAGTCAAGGATGGAACTGACTTCGCGGTGGGTACCGCTGCCCTGCTGGTCACTTCCGTGAAGAGCTGCTTATTTGCCAGCCTGAGCAGAGAAATTACAGTTTCTCTTGCTTTATTTTCCTTTCTGGTTGGTTTGTTTTCTAGAAATTCACGCAGATGCTTTGGGGAATGCCATGTATGATTCACTAGCTCTCTTGCCACTGAACTCACTGTGAGTGTAAGTATGCATGCTTTTTGTAATTAACTGGTGCTTTCAAGACCTTTTTTTTTTTCCCCCCCTTAAAAATCTCAACCAAAGTTATGCGCATTCAGACAAGCTGACCTTTAAGTTAAATTTCAGCACAACTCATTCTTCAGTGCCTCATTCCTGGGAAGAAAAAAAAAAAAATCATCACAGTAAGGCTTCCAGATAGCACTGTTTTACTAAAAGAAATGTTCTCATTGTTTCCCAACAGAGATGGCTTCTGTGTAAGGTTAACCAAACTAGGTGCTTGTAAATAATTTGTTACAGTTTACTCTCTTTACTCTTGCATTTCTGTGAAGCTGAAATGCATGCCCTCCAGGGGAAGACTGTGAGTCAAATGAAAAACAAATAAAACAAAAAAAAAAAACTCAATAATAAGCAATATTAATCTGCACTTTGCTTTTTTAAAATGAGAATATCCTAAGTAAATCAGAAGAGGAAGGAAATTTTGCTTTTTAAAATTTCAAGGAAAAACGAAAGACAACTATCATCAAGCGTATAGACCTAGTGACCGAGAAGGTTGTTCTCCTTCTTAGATCTGTCCTGTCTCCTGAAGTCATGAGGAGGGCGAGTGGGGGAAATATATCTGGTATTGCAATAAACACAAGCTCAGACTGTGGTATTTCCAATAACCCGAAGTGGAGAAAGCATTTCCCATAGTGCTGTACACCATATGAGCGCTCTTGTGAGATACTCATCAGTGTTTTGTAGAAAAAGTGTTGCTGGATCCGCATCTGGCAGTGAAGAGCATGTTTATCCCAGCATTTCCCACGCTGTTTTCATTCCGGGACCTTTTCCTTCTTTGGGACACTTGAGAACCTCTCATTAGCATCTCATAAGAAACATTTTGGGAAACATGACGTTAGATAACGAGCAGGTGGCACTGCGGCAGAATTTGCGTGCATTTGCTGTCATCAAATGTTGCATCTAACGGGTGTGTTTTCCTCCACTGGAGAGAATAAGCACAGAGAACTGTGATCTGTGTGATCAAAGCATTTTCCGTTGATGGAAAGATCAGCTGTCAATGATCCTGGCTTTTTCACTGAAAGCAGCAGAATTCATGTCAGGGTTAATTGGGGTCAATAATTAATTAAGGTTTTAATTCAGATCCAGAAGACAGTGCATAATTGAATGCAGATTTTTATATCCACAGATAGTTCTAGTGTTTAGATATGGTGGACCTATCGTTGACATTTGTAAGACTTACTATGGATTGTAAATCTGTTTTTTAACACATTTTATTTAGGAACCTGAGACTTGCCACCTCGCGTTTGAGTCTAATAGAAACTAATGATTGCATTTGAAAGAGACTCAAGCTCTTATCTAAACATGTAGAGCTCTGAGATGTCTTGGTGGACTGTGTTAAACTATTGTACAAAGAGATGTTCGATTGTTACAAAAAGAATTACTATGAAGTACTATAAAATAACACGGAGTGATTTTTGTCAATGAAACGTAGTTGGAAATGTCGACTGATTTTTTTATGCCTGTTAATGTACTGTAAGAAGCACAGAAATGTAGTTTGTGTTAATAAACCAAAAAACAAACATGTTTTTCGATGTCTTGGATTTGTAGTTAAATGTTTCGTACATAATTCATTAAAATAATTGTTCTTTTATTGACTTTCCCTTGAACTTTATTAAGGTGCCTAAAAAATGCAATCTTACCTAAATGTATGAGCCTACAGTTAATAATTTTATTATTGACTCACGTATGTTCAAATTGATTGAACATTGGGAGATGTAGTTGTACATCTCAGTTGTTGCTTTCCTCTTATTTAGTAAATATTCATTACAGAGATTTTTGGGGGGATTTCTGTAAGGATTTATTAAGCTGTATGTTTCTCTGTCATATTTTTATATATTTAAGTTTATAAAAAACGTGGACTAAAGAGTCGAGTTTTTCCCGCTAGTTCAGGATAGTTGCTTAAACAATATTATTTTCTTCATATTCCAGAAAAGTGTTTCTGGGTCAGTGCCCATGCGTCCTGGTTGAGGGAGCCAGATCCCACATGACCAGCTATGTGGTTTGAATTCCAGCCTCAGTGGCTTGAAAAATGCTGGGGCGTGTGCATGCTTACCCCGAATCCCAACAGGATAGAGAAATAGAGAAGGAATTGTTCTCTCTCTTTCTCCCTCTCTGGCAAGCACATGAGCCCACTGGCAAAAGTTCGTAAAAATGAAAAGTATTTGTGAAAGCACAGAAGTATTTTCTGAATCTCTTGAAAGCATTCAAATACAGCCTAATCACAAGAGTGTGTGTCCCCTAGAAACTGGCAAACACGCACCTGCTGGTGTTTTTGTTTTTGTTTTGTTTTGTTTTTTGAAAGGTTTTTGCTATAGGGCGTGTGTGCTCTCCAGACAGGCAGGGAGGCAGAGAGACAGCGAGAAAGCACCCCCTAGGGGGCATGGCCACGCTGCAATCCCTTCTCCATTCTCCTCTTGGGATCTTGGGCACGCACGCACAGGCGCCCTGCGTGAGTTTTAAGCCACTGGGTCTGGGACGCGAACTGCGGTCGACTACATGGGAGTCCAGCGACATAGCTATTACGCTAACTGCTGGTCCCACACCTGCTGGTGTTTCTGCCCTCTGGGAGGAAGGCATGGCTGGAGACCGATGGACACCCAGGCCGTCCCGCCCGTTCTCCAGCCCGCTCTGTCCAGGCTTTGTTCTGTTCTCCTGATCCTCCTGCTCTCGCTGGGATGCTGTTGCTGTGACTGCCCGCGCACCTGGGCACATT
>NW_006159894.1:4697020-4705947 GCF_000334495.1 Tupaia belangeri chinensis
GCTTTCTTTTACATTAACAACTCTCTCTCTCTTTTTTTTTTTTATTACCATGAGAAAGTTTAATTTAGAGAAAAAAAAAAAAAGGATCACTTCAACTTACTCAACAATGTCTGATAAAATCCAACTTCTCGATTAAAAACTGAAAGCTACAAATAAGAATGATGAAATTAACAGACATTTATAAAAATCTTTTAGGAACCACTTACCAAAAGGTGAGATTTCAAACTGTTTATTTTTGATTAATACCTATGTGGTTTTTAGTTTATTTTTTCTTTTTACATCATTTCATACAATCACTGTATATCACTATGGCTTGTGAAATGAGTTACCCAGCAAGAATACTCTTCACGCCAGTCTAGTTGAACATATGTAAGCTTGCTGCTGCCGAATGTCGCTTGTCCTTTATCATAGCTAAATTCCAACTTTTATGGCCACTCATGGGAAACCTCATCTTTTGTTTAGCCCACTTAACTCATTTCGGTCTTATCCATTCCCTTTCTTTTCTCTTTTTAGACTTTTGCCATTGGGCGCACGTGCTTGCTGGAGAGCGGGCATGAGAGAAAGTGAGAACTCATCCCCCAGGGGAGATGACCACACTGCAGTCCCTTCTCCTCTGTTCTCTCAGGGCTTTAGGCACACATACACATGTGCCTGGTGTGATTTTTAAATCACTTGGTCCAGGATTCGAACCATGGAATTGGCCATGTGGGATTCAGCGCCTTAACTACTACACCACCAGCTGGCCCCAATCCCCTCCCCCTCCTTTTTTTAACTCCTTGTCATCTTCTATACACTTAGCTAGTAACATTCTTTTTTTTTTTTTTTTTGGAGAGGTTTTTGCTATAGGGCGTGTATGCTTGCCAGAGAGACAGAGAGACAGAAAGCAAGAAATCACCCCCCAGGAGGGATGGCCACGCTGCAATCTCTTCTCCATTCTCCTCTCAGGATTTTGGGCGGGCCCGCACGCACACATGCCCGGCGTGAGTTTAAGCCGCCGGATCCAGGACTCGAACCGCAGTGAACTACGTGGGAGTCCAGTGACATAGCCATTATGCTAACTGCTGGTCCCTCTAGCTAGTAACATTCTAATATACCTCCTTAACAAATACAAAGGCATTTTCTTAATTGTTGCTCATGGCATCAGTGGAATCCACTTGGCTTCTCTTATTTAGATGCAGCCTGTTCCTTTAATTTTCACATCTCTGTTATGTCCAATTCTTATCTCCCATCCATTACCAGAAAGTCCTGGTGGTGTTGCTGAATAATCTCATTTTTAAAAAGTAATAATTTTTCTGAATTTGTACTTTTTTTTTTAACTTAGAGCACCCAATTTTTACATGTCGGCAGAACAAGCTGTGGGACAAGTCCCTTGCCTCTCTGGGCCATTTCTGTCTTGCCAGCTGTCAGTTATTTTATCTTTTGGTATAAGAAAAGGACAGGACAAGACCAGTCCTAAGAACCCTTCTGGAACCAGAAGGCAATCCAGAGGGGAGGGAAAGTTAACCTTGGTCATCTGAGTGAAGCAAGAATGAGACTCAAGCAGGTCTTCACTGAGGGCCACTGAGTGATGTTTAACTAAACAACGGGCAAGGAGTCACCCTCTGATTCTGACTGATGGCCTGCCTATGTCCAAGTTTATGTTGAAACAAGCCAGTGTTGCCTGCTATCCGTGAGCTTGGTACTAGTGCAAAAACTCCCTGTGACATGAAGTGATGAGAAGAAATGAGGGAACAACTCAATTTCCAGCCCTTTGGGAAAACTTCTTGCCACCTTTGTCTTGCAGATGAGTTGAGGAAACACTCAGAGGCATGCCCTCAAATACCTTCTGAAAAGGCTGCTTGAAGCAAGAGTGGTGGCATTTCTGAATGGACCTTTTCCTCGCTCATTACTGGTGGGCTGGTCCTCCACTGTCTTCCTCGCCTGCAGCAGTCCCTTCAGAATTATTGCTATCACTCCTTAGGAGTCCAGGTGTGGCTCACAGAGGATATGTTTACTGTGTCCCTGGGACATGCAGTTGCCAATGACAGGGTTGAGAAAGACTATCTTTTTGCTTTGTTTTTTTGCTATAGGGTGTTTAGGTTTTTGCTATAGGACACATGAGCTTGCTGGAAAGACACACAGAGAGACACAGAGAGAAGGAAAGTGAGAAATCACCCCCCGGGGGAATGGCCATGCTGCAGTCCCTTCTTTTGGGGTTTTGGTGTGCTCGCACGTGCACCTGGTGTGATTTTTCAAGTCATCTGTGGAAGTCTAGCACCTTAACTATCACGCCACCTGCTGGCCCCAAGAAAGATGCTACTTTTAAAACATGCTACTCAGATTTTTGTTACCTGGGATTTTAATCTTTGAGTTTATTTGTAAAGAGATGTTTATAAATGTCTAATTGCTGTTTCTTGAACCCTTCTTAGCACTGTGGGAAGAGAGTGGAGAAAAAGGCCAGATGTCTCCAAGTGTAATCTCAGCCGGTTAGAGTCCCACAGCCCATCTCCTCTACTGCTTTTAGAGGGTGTGCCGTCAAATTCACATGCATCCTTCTTTGGGTGGACAAAACATACCCACTTGTGTTTCACGGTTGTAAGCATGCCAAGGGAGGAAGAGTCACCTGACCTTTTCACCTCAAGAGGAAAAAGAAGAGCAGAGGCCCGGGATGAGGACTTCCTGAAGGGATGGGTTATGGTGACTCTTGATCAGTGGTTGTCATCATGACTGCCAGACAGACGGCACCTGCAGTGCCACCTGGGAACTTGTATAGGAAATACAAATTCCCTAGGCCCACGGTCTGCGTTTTAACAGCTACCCAGGCCACTCTGATGCACAGAGTTGGAGAACCACTGCTCTAGACACATTGCCTTGGCACGGTTTGGCCTTTACAGTTCTGTACAGTATCTTCTGGAAGCGCATACAAGGGAGGAGAGATGGGTAATGTCCTTTCCAAAACGATGTCTCCTCTGGGAAGTATCGAACCTATGAAGTTGACAGATGAGAGTTTAGTGTAGTAGTGCTTAAGCCCTCTGCATTTCAGGATGCATCTACACTGGGCAGTGGTAGCCGTAAGCCTTGTCATTGCCTGGACACCTCGGTTTTTGCTAGCATAGCTCCTGTATTTAGTGGGAGACTTAAACTGCAAAGATTGACACCTGGGAGTGTCTCAGGCCTAAGTCTAGGAAGAGGAATGCTTTTCCACTTCTGCGTGTGTGTTTTATACAGCCCTACAGATCAGCTCGGTCAGTTCTTTTAAAAATTAATTTATTGAGAGTGGAAGAGAGAAGTGCCTTTCATCGGGTCTCACCATGCAGCTATCCTACCCCGGTCTCTCAGCCAGTGAGAGTCGGAGGAAAATGCAGGTATGCCCAGAATGTTTGGGATGACCTAGGATCTGAACCTGGGTCTCCTGTGTGGCTCCAGTATCACAAAGCAGCACTCACTGCCCGTGTCCACAGCTGGGCCCGGTTTTTGTTATTTGTAATGGAAGGAATCTAGCAGCAAGAATGTGTGGTTTGAGGATCTAATTGATTGAATCCTGAATTTAGAATTGAATTGAATCCTGAATGTCTTGTACACATGCAGAAAGACACTGGGCTGGTCACATTGCTCCAGTGAACATGGTGGTTGTCTAAAATGCACAGGGACAACCTCACAAGGGATTCTTAAAGATGAAATCAGGTGTAACGAATGTGGAAGTGTTTTGCTTGGACTGTTATGCAACTGTGTGGTTTTGCACGCTAACTTGAGAGGGCTGGTCAGATGTGACCCAAAGAAGAGACAGAGGAGTGACTTGGGAACACGAAGCACATTGTGTGCATAGATCCTAAAGGCAGGAGGCACAGGCACGCCATTCAGCGCCACATGGAAAGACAGCATGGAGTCAAGGGGCAGAAGACAGGAGCAGAGGAGCCCTAAGGCCACAATCTTCATAGGCTTTCCACAGGAAAGGCGAGGCAGGTTAAGCTGCTCAGGATGGGCTAATGTGAACAATTGGGGTGGGCTCTGGAGCCAAAGACGTGGTCCCTAGTTGTCGGGCACAGTGCCCTGGGATGATTGAGGCTGAGGGACAGTGGCTCCTGGGTGTGTGGGCCACATAGAGGAGGCACAGCTCTGGGGAGGTTAGTTAATATAGTCAAGGTGGACTCCTGGCTCAGGATTTGCTACCGTGTGTGTGTGTGAGAGAGAGAGAGAGAGAGAGAGAGAGAGTATATTGGGTGGGATGGTGGGGAGGGGTGGGCAGCTTCTCCTTAGCCAGAAAAAAAAAAATTCAAATATCAAAAAAATCATTGGGCAGAAAATTGCCTGTGCTCACACAGTATAGAGACAACATCGTTTGACCCAGTCCAGTGAACCCCAGCTACGTGGAACACGAGCAAGCAAGCAGAACGCTCATGCTCCCGTTCAGCGGAGACAGCCATGAGTGTGATGTGGAGCACGGCAAATGACATCAGGACGTGGCGCTGGAACGAGGTTAATTGACTGCAGCAAACAATGTACTCGGTACACTCATAATTAGGCCTCCTGGTGCTTCTATAGTTAGGCAACTGCCGAGCGCCTTGTATGCAGCCGCTCGGTCCCCCAGGGTGGGATGACCCCCATCTCACATGTGGATCAAACTGAGGCTCGTGAAATAGTTGGCAGAAGGCGTCTGTCAAGGCAGAGGGAAAACTTGCTCTTGATCATTGCAACACACTTTTTTCATGATTATATCATTTTATACATCCAATTGCTATACATCATTTAGCTTGTAGAGGGAATTTACCCAACATGAAATACACCTCAGACCAGTCCAGCTGAGAAAACTATATACATGGGACCAGCAGATGGCGTCATGGTTATGTCACTGAGCTCTCATGTAGTCGACCATGGTTCGAGTCCTATACCCAGCAGCTTGAAACTCACCCTGGGTGCGTGTGTGTGTGCATGCCCCAAATCCCAAGAGGAGAGTGGAGGAGAAGGAATTGCTGTGTGACTATCCTCCTGAGGCTGGGGGGTGATTTCTTGTCTCTCTGTCTCTCTTTGTGTCTCCGGCAAGCACACATGCATGCCCTCTAGCAAAAAAAAACAAAAACAAAAAAACCTCTCTAAAAACAAAAAACAAAAACAAAAAGAGAATAGGGTACATGTTATTATCAACAGGTAATAAACCATTTCTGTGTCCCACAAATGTCCTCTCTGCTTTTCTCCCCAATTTCCTTTTTTCCCCCTCATTTCTGCCCCTGTACTCTTCCCCTCTCCCACCCTCCTTCCACACCGTCTCCAGTGTATGGTGACAGACTTCTTCCTGGGATTTGCACACTTCCTTTATCGGGGAACAATCGACAGAAGCATGGGATACAATAGGGAAGAAAGTACACTTTGCAGGGTGGAGGATGCGAATGTGGCCTTGGGCTTCATGGAAACCCTCTTAGCTCTTCTCACGGGGTGAGCAGGAAGAGGCTGTGAGGTGGAGGATGGCCAGAATCACGTATTGCATATCTGTTATGGCGCAGAGTCCAGACTCAGCACTGACCAGCACCCGAGATACTTCTATGATTGGATGCTGCTCGCTTGATGGTGGTCCTCAACAACCCTAAGAGGAAACCCAATGCAAGCAGTTGTTCAAGGCAAGGCCTGAGGCTAGTTTTCAAACTTGATCTGAAACTTGTTTCTCAAGCGCCCAGTGGGGGCACTCACTCTCCCTGGGGGGGCGGGGTCCTTATTTGGAAGAGAACAAGTTACATTGAAATGGAATCTGGAGATGGCATTTATTTGGGAGGTATTGTGAATCCTAAGCAGCCTTTAGTTGGACTTGCTTCACAGTCGCCCATTGTGTTCACTGGGTTGGAAAACTCACTTCTTGCGTCAAAGGGACGGGAAGAGGTGGCGGTTTGGTCTTTCCACACTGGGGGCTGTGGCCCTGGCCATTCCAACTGTGTCAGGGATGCCCTCTCCCAGCCAAGGCCCTGGCTCCATCCAAGCTTACAGTGCAGGGCTCTGCTGGTGTTAAGCAGGTCACAGCTACATAACGCGTTAGTGCTCCATACTGCAAACCGTTTTTTACAGAAAGTTTTTTCCAACAATGGACTGGGATTTTTTTTTATAGGATCTGTTTTGTAGGAGCCTTCTAGCCTCATTAACTTCCTCTGTAGAAGTCGCTTCTCACTGTAGGCACGAAGCGGGAAAATTCATTTGAAAACTGTGTCTAAAATGTCTAAAATGGGCAATGGAACACAATCATTGTTTTTGGTCAGAATAAAACTTCATTTTTATTGACAACAACTTTGCATTTAGGTCTTGAAGAAAAACTCATTGTGTTCTTTAATGTATTGAACCAGGTAGGTGAGCTTAAACGGTCTGTGGCTACTGTTTTTTCTTTTCTTTCTTTCTTTCTTTCTTTCTTTCTTTCTTTCTTTCTTTCTTTCTTTCTTTCTTTTTTTTTTTTTTTTTTTAAAAAAGATTCTTTGTTTTTAAAGAGAGATCTTTGCTATGGGGTGTGTACACTCGTCAGAGAGGCAGAAAGTGAGAAATCACCCCCCAGAGGGGACAGCCATGGTACAATCCCTTCTCCCCCTGTCTCCTTCAGGAGTTTTGGCACACATGCACATGCGCCCGGTGTGAGTTTCAAGCCGCCAGGTCCAAGACTCAAACTGCTGTTGACTATGTGGGAGACCAGTGACATAACGCCATTTGTAGTCCCATTTTTCCCCCTTTGTTTACGATAGAGTGCATGCGCAAGCAAAAGAGACAGAGAGAGGGAGACAGAGAAAATACTCACAATGGAGATTTGTCACAGCACAGTTCGTCTTCGTCTAATGCTCCAGCCTGCCAGGACTTCGGGCATGCATACCTGTGCACATGACCTGTCTGGGGTGAAGCCATTGGGACTGTGATTCAAATGCCAGTCAGCCACGTGGGATCTGGCTTCCTCTGCCCGGTGCTTAACTGGCCTGCCATGAGACCAGACTGAGTTACTGGAGTTTTGTTTGTTTTCATTTTTTTTCTTTTCTTTAATTACCAGAGGGCATGTGTGCTTGCCATAGAGATAAAGAGAGAAAGCACCTCCCCTCCCCACCGGAGCATGTCATGCCGCTGTCTTTTTTCCCCACTTTGTGTCCTGTCGGGATCTGGGATGTGCGCACACATGTACACACGTACACACACACACACACACACACACACACCAGATGTGTTTTTCAAGCTGCTGGAGCCGGGACTTGAACCACAGACAGGTGGGATCCAGCTCCATGATGTGTAACCACTGGGCTATGGGGAGGGTCCCCTGATTATTTTAATTCAGGTTTATTAACGATAAAACCTTGTCAGGGTCCAGAAAATAATTTTACATAGAGTAAAATGTTGAGGTTGAAAGAGGAACTGTCGGAAAGGCCACGTAGGTGCCACAACACGGTGAAGGGCTGGGCCGGGGTGGGCCCTGAAGGCAGGGTCACCGTACCAAGGCCGGGTATGCGAGGGCGGGATGTTCTGTTCACCAGAGGAATTCGTGAAAAGCTATAAGAAAATCAAGTTTAAAAATTACAACATGAGAGAGAGCGAGAAAGAGAGAGAGCCAGTAGGTGGAGAGAAGGAGAGTCGGGGAGGGGGAGCCAGCCCCCGTCAGGGTCTCGTGACACTGCAGCCTCCTCTCCCCACAACTTTCCCGGCCAGCTAAGGCACATTTCAAGGCGCCCTGGGTAATCGACTCCATTCCGCCCTGTGGCTCCAGCATTGCCCCTTGGTGCGCTCTTACCTGTACCACCACCATGGCTGGCCAAAGGAAAAAAAAAAAAGTATATATATGTGTGTGTGTGTGTATATATATATATATATAATTTATATGGTTTTTCTTTTTCTTTTTCCTTTTTCTGTTTTTTCTTTTCTTTTTTTATTTTTATTTTTGCTGTAGGGTTCATGAGCTTTCCAGAGAGAGAGAGAGAGAGAGAGAGAGAGGATAGACAGAAAATGAGAAATCACCCCCTCACCCCCCAGGAAGAATGACCATGCCGCAATCCCTTCTCCTCTGTTCTCCTTTTGGGATCTTGGGCATGGACACACGCATGCCCATCATGAGTTTTATGCCACCAGGTCTGGGACTGGAACAGCGGATGACTGCATAGTAGTCTAGTGATGTAACCATTAGGCCATCTGCTGGACCCAAAAAATAATGTTAAAGAATTAAGTTCTTTCCTATTCAAAGTAATCCCCTGGCAGTGTCTTTAGGACTAGGAGGTCTGCAAATGAAGGTTGGTTATGATTCTGGCACACACTTCATTTCTTACTTTGGTAAATTAGGGCCAATAATAACCTCATGTCTATCATGGGGGTGTTAGAAAACCATTGAGCCAGTGGGAGGTGTGTAGGGGGGTAATTTAGTCCTTCAATGTAAAGATAGGTTTTGCCGTTCTATTGGGTTTTCTTGAGGCAGAGTTTTGCAGGAGATTCTGAAGGGATCCGCCCGCTGTAGACCCTGAACTGCCCCAGGGGTTCCTGCAGAAGTTCCTGCACCCTTCCTCCTCCCAGACCTCCCTGCTGAGGCTGTTCTTGGGCTCTGCCCAAGTGCTGGGAGCCAACACCTCAGGGATGGCCCTCAACTGAGGAGCTGGGAACTGGGGACAAACAGCCCAACTTCTTTGGCCGTCAGTGGAAACTTTGGAGGGTCCCAGTGGGACTGAGCACCCATAGCAATGACCCCCACATTAACACCTGTCTTGGCCTTTCTCCTTCCTCGTCTCCCTTGCCAGGCCCTTACGGTACTTCCTAGTTCGGCTCACACATCAGTGCCCGGCAGCCAGATTCCTGTCTCTGGTACTGCTTTTGGGGAAGCCCAAACTAAGTCAGTCCTTGGGACTATTCATTAGCCTATCCGCTGAGCTACGAAGCCATGGCAAGGGCTGGTGATGCCAAAGACTTGTGACGCTGAACTTGACAGGTTGCAGAACAAGGGAGAGAATGAGCAAGGGCCC
>NW_006159894.1:4706246-4726065 GCF_000334495.1 Tupaia belangeri chinensis
GCATTCCTAATTCTCAGTGTGAGATGTAGCTTGAGGATGGGGATGACGAATGATCTGTCCACATTGCCCTGGCTCTCTTGCTGGTGGCCAGTGAGAAAGATTCACATCTGTAGACAGAGATGCTAGAATTCAGGGCGTTAAATATTCAGGGCGTTTTATCATTACCAATAACCAACACTCAGAGTCTACAAAGGGCAAACTCTCACCCCGGAGTCCTCTCTGTGTCTCAGGGGACACAGGACCTTGTCCGTGGAAAGCTATCTGACAGGACTGTCATTGACCAAGGCAGACAGGAAGCCTGCCGTGGGCGTCTGGGTGGTGCCTGAGGCGGGCTCCTGTCAGAGTCTGTCTTTATTGAGCCTTGAAGGAAGGTAAAAAACCAGAGAGGGAACAGGAATCCCTTGAACATCCCGCGTGGTGCTTAAATTTGACGAAACTCTTAAGTGCTCGTAGGTAAGACCTTGTATGGCCACACATGCTGGTGACCCGGGGGCTCCAGGCAAGCCTGCTATTTGGGTAACTTTGCATTTTTAAAGAAATAGAGTCAGCATATAAGTTGTCAGAAGTTTTTCCTGTAAAATTTAATGCTCTTAGAAGACCTGACAGCACTGGGCCTGCGTTCTCCCATGGAGGAAGGGGTTGATAATAAACAGAGACCATTTAGACGGTGTCTGCTCCTTTCTGTTTGCCACACTCCCTGCCCAATTATCCCTAGGTATGAGGTCGAGGGTTAGGGGTCATTTAATCATTGGACTTGTATATTTGTTTTTCCAAAATAGAAAGCCATGTCTCTAAATGCATATTTTTATTTAAAAAGGAAAAAAAAAAGACACCGAGTCTGTGAATGGGCAATTGATTTTTTCCCCCAGAGAAGTAGAGTGATACTGAGCATGAATTAGTTTACCAGGTGACAACTTTACAGACTCGGCGCCTCCATGTCTCATGAAGTGGAGGCTGAAGGTCTTGGGAAACCCCTCAAGGTCTTTAGGGAAGACAGCTAGCTGGAGCTCAGACCCAGGGTCTCTCCACTGGGAGAAGGGTTCTTTGACCTTGACCTTCCTCCTGGAGTTTTGGATTTCATGATGTGGGTGCCATGTCCCCACTGTACCACATTTGGGGTGAAAGAGGGATGAGGGTAGGGGAAGGGAGAAGGGCAGTGATGTGCTAGGCAGTGGGACTTTATTGTTTCCAAAAAAAAAAAAAAAAAAGTCAAGCCGCGTCTGAGGACCCATGTGTGTCTCAGGGGTTACACCCACCCAGTCCAGGTCAAGGGGGCTGCAGCTATCAGGCAGGGGAAGTGCTGCTGTCTTTCAGGGTGAGGAGGAGCCCATCTCACTCTGGGGCTGCAGGATGTGGAAAAGAAGGGCAAGACCTGGAAGGTCACAGGTGAGTCCATGTTACAACTCGCTCTGTGAAATGCAGTCCAGAGCCCTGAACCACCCCTGCATGATTGTATTTTATTGCTATAGGGTGTGTACACTCGCGTGTGCGACACAGATGGAGAGAGAAAGAAATCCACCCTCCCTCACCCCCCACCCCGCTTCCGTTTTGGCCATTCTGTAATCCCTTCTCCTCCGTTCTCCTCTTGGGATTTTGGGCACACACGCACACGTGCCTGGAGTAAGTTTTAAGCTGCCTGATTCCAGCCTGGAACCACAGCCAGCCCTGCAGGAGTCCAGCGTCTCAACCACAACACCTGCTGGGCCCCACGCATGAGAGATTTGAACAGGTAGGGTCGGTGTGGAGTCTGCGGGCGGCATATTGTCTAAACTGACTCTGGTTTAACCATCTCTGGGTGTGATTGCTGCCAGGTGGTTATAGATTTGTGATTCGGTGCCCAGAATCCAGCTGAGGCTGCTTGAGTTCAAATTCAAGCCCGCACTCCCAGCTGGCGGGCCTTGCTCCTGGCCCTTGCTTGGCCGCCTGCACCTGTGGTAACAGCAGATGATCCGCAGGAATGGACCTGCGCGGAGCGTCTAGCACCAGCCCGGCACACAGGAGATGCTGTGTAAACGGGCTCTGCTCAGGGCCCTGCCGGTTTCCAGATGACTCAGGAGACTTCCTGCAGAGGCTCCGCTCGCTGTACCCCGCCTGCCCACCACCACCCTCGGGATTCTCTGACAGACCTGCTCAAGTAAGCGGGGCATCTGCGGCCTGGGCTAGTGCTCTGGGTGTCACCAGCGTCCTCATGAATTTCCAGATGCGAGTTTGCTTGAATCTGGCCCCACCTGCACCAGGATGCAGGGCTTGGCCATGCCACGCATCTGGCTCTGTCCACCAGGTGGCGCTGCAGCTTCATCAAACGGGTAGAAACCCCGCACTGAAAAAAACCCACAGCCTCCTCCCGGGCGGTGGCACTAGGATGGTAGCCTCCTGGGTTGAGCCGGAGCAGTGCGTCTTCTCGCTGAGACCTGCCAAAAAGGAGACCGCAGGATGGATCATCCAGTGAAGAAGACCGAAATGGGGACCGAACAGGGTGTGGTATAAGGGGCAGCGGTGTGTGCCTCTCCACCGCCCAAGCTCTGTTGCTCTCTTGTCTCCATTTCCTGCCCACAGCCCTGCTGGGACAGGGATGCGAATTGAATTGAGGTCTGAGACAGCCATTCCTGGCCAGCGGCCAGGCTCTGCCCCCGCCGCTTGTCTCGTCTGTGGCCCTGTGGTCCCTTGCTGGTTCAGGTTCAGGCTCTGTCGTTGTCACTGTCCCCTGCAGGATTTCATTAGCATCCTCTGATCCCCTGCCCATTCTCTGTCTTCTAGAAGACTTGCTGCTCCTCTGCTAGGAACCTGGGCACCGGCCACCTACCTCCATTCTCCTGGCCCTACTTTTTTCTACCCCCAGTTTCCTGGGGCACACCCCTCCACACACGCACTTCTCCCCCTCTGCCTTCCCCTCTACAACGTCTTTTACACCACCTCTGCACACTCGGGCCTTGCTACGTTTCCCCGAAGTCACCCCGAAGTCCTTGCATCTCTTAGGGCACTGGGTCCATTCATTCAGCCCAGTGTTCCTGAGCACCTGCCACACGTAGCAAGGTGCTGGAGACACGAGGTGACGACACCGTCTCAGCCCTCCCTGAGTGTGTGTTCTAGTTGTTGCGGAATCGTGGAAGCAAGCGGATCATTACACACTGCGATGGGCAGTAGGTGTTGTGAGGGAGCGAGACCGTGGGCTGTGTGCTGGGCAGCTTCTCTGAGCAAGGGGGCACTGCAGCTGAGCCTTGAAGCTGAGAACATAGCTGGGGGGTGGGAGTGGGTCCTTCCTAGGCGAGGGAATGGCATGAATGGGCCCTGAGGCAGGAAGAGGCTGGATTGGAGCCTAAGGCAGGGAAGCCACGGAAAGAAATCAAGGGTTAAGCTTGAGAGAGAAGTTTTGCTCATCTGCACACAGTGGTGGGGCAAAGATGAAGAGAGAAAACCGCCAGGAAGGGACGCTGGTGGCTGGCTGGGAGATGGAGAAGCGTGTGGACTGGGATGTGCTCTGGATGTGGGTGGGCAGGTCTTCTCTGCTCTGAGGAGGGGGTGACTCTCTGATGGCTTGTGCTGGGGTGGGAGTGAGGGTGCCGCAGGCCACGTGCAATCTGAAGGACGAGTGGCATGGCCGAGCCGCCAGCTCTCGGGCGGGCCTAGGGGCACCGTGCGGGATGGATCACTCAACTTGACATTGCGTGAAGGGAAGCGTGCTTGGTTCATCTGTCCTCACAGAGCGTTTCCTGGGACACAGGGGAGTGGCCTCTCTTTGGGGAAATGAGCAGAAAGCCTTGATACCGGCCGGGGTACAGTACCAGAGGGACTGAGCCTAGGAGCTCTTGGGAATGCTCACAGTGGCCCAGAGCGTGAGGGCAGAGGTGGGGTGTGGCCTTTCTCCTCTGCTCTCTTCACTGTGCCCAGGGGACTCAGCCTGTCTGGTCCTCCCTGCTGTTATTCAAGCAGTGAGCCGCCCCTTCCCTCCCCTTCCTGGCCCACCGGGTCCCTCTTCACCTCTGGAAAGCAGCATGGGAATGTTTTCAGCAGCCAGACAGCTCATGGGCTTGCTTTCTTGCTCCAGGGGAGAGTGGGTGGCTCCTGAGCCACCCAGAAATGTCCCCTTGATGCCTAAGTCGGGGTATCAGAATTTCCCTCCTAACGAAGACCTTGCTAGCTGCAAACTGACTCCCCCTGATAAGGGCAGGGCATTAAGTCTCGCTGTTCATTTACAGTGTGAATTTTACACGCTGGTAATGGGATTATGAGCTCAGTAGGGTGAGTTGAGGAAGGGTGGGAGGGAGAATGTCTGGGATCTGGGGGAGGAGGGGGAGCGCTGAAGAGGAGCGATGAGAAGATGGATGGGCTGGAGCCCAGTGTCCTTCACGTCACAGTTTTGCTCTGGGTGGGCATTTGTTGGGGACTTTAACCCTCCCCTCAGTGCACCAAGAAGAAGCCCTGACGCTGGCACCTCCAGGTGGAGCCTAGTAAGACGAACACCCATTCTGTCCACTAGAGGGCACCAGCACCCTTCCGTGAGGACTGCAGTTGCTGGTGCTGGCTTCAAAGGCAGTTGGGAGTTTGAGAGATTTACGGGTGTCCAAGGGACCCCAGACATACCATAAGCCTGGAATATATGTTCTGCACCCCCTTGTCCCCCTTCTCTTTCTGTGGCTCAAATGTGGCTGCTGTTTCCTTGGGCATCTCAGGAGTAGCTCTGGCCCACCATGGCCAGAGTGAGTCCTGGAGAGCCAGAGGTCTGACCAGGGCCTGGGACTTGGGCCTGGTGAGATGAACGCTCAAGGGGTCCCCGAGCTGAGTTGGCCCCAGCGTGTGTAGCTGGGTCTGACCCCTCCCCTCCGCCCCCCTCAGAAGCCTTCGGGTTGCTATGTCCTCCTGCCTGGATGGTGAGTTTCTGGAGGGAGAGAACTTGTCTGTGGTGTATTCGTTCTTTCCCTGTCTTCTTAGGGCCTAGCTGGGTCCTGTGCTCTGTAGGATTTCAGCAAATCCTTGGGGCCTGTGGGCCTACTGGTTGTCAATTTCTGAGACAGGGCAGGGGCAGCACCTGAGGAAACCGTGAGTGGGTGAGAAAACTCAGCTGGTCCTGCAGAATGGGGTTCAGAAGGGTCGTGGAAGGGCTGGGGCTCTGGGGAGAGAGGAAGGAGGGAGGGGAGGAAGTGGAGGGCAAGGAGGTGGCCTCAGAAGCATGGGGTGGGCTATTTATACAGGCAGAGAGGCATCCCATCCAGAGAAAGGTTTGGCTTGGTAGGCACTGGGCCTGCTGCTGTTTCAGGGCGTCAGCTCTGTTCCTGGCTTCCAAAGCCCTCTCCTCCAGGCTTTTCTGGGCTAGGGTACTGGCCCAGCTTTGTTGCCACCTGCCAAGCTCTGTAGGGGAACCGGAAGACTGACTGTCAAATCCCCCCAACACTGTCCAGATGCTTTTCAGTTGGAGCCCTAGGCCTCAGGCCGGGTCATCTCTCTGGCCCTGTGCCTCATGGGATCTGTGGAGATTTGATGCCTATAGTTACAGGGTCGTGCTTGGCAGAGGTTGGTGGGGGTGTGTTTGTCCCTGCCAACATCTCTGCCTGTCGCTAACTGGGTGTGGGCTGTGCGAAGCTGTCGTGGATGATTTTGGCCTTGCTGACATGGGTTAGAGGCATGCTGGGCCCATCTGTGAAGCCATCTTGGCCAGGCTGCATCATCTTCTCCCAGCAGATAAAGCCGCTGTCCCACAATGCTAGCTGCTGATCTCTAGTGGCCATCTCTCACGTGGGACATAATCCCCCGTCAGGGTAACTGTGAGATGGGCTTGTCTGAAATGTGACTAGATTAGTTTTAAAATGCCATTGGTGGATGATTTCGATTGTAAGGAGAGCCTTCATGATGGAGGTTGTCAGGAGAGGAGGACCGTGTGCAGACCCCGGTGGAACTTGGGGGAATCTAGTGGAGTGGGGGGCTGTGGGTGGACGTGGCAGCGCCTCTGAAGCTGAGGGCAGGAGGGACAGCATGAGAGCTTGGAGCAGGGGGTTTGGGCAGTTCCCTTTTATACAGGTCTCAGTTCCGTTCAGTGATGCAGCACAGAGGCAGGGTCACCAAGGCAGGTTCACTAGACACTGGGGGGGCAGTGGGCAAGGGCCAGATGTCCATTCACTTGTGTCACAATGTGACATTTATACAGAAGAGGTTGAGATTTATACTTGGAGAGGTTGAGATTCTAGTCAGTGCCACACAACAGCACAGTGACAGAGGAGGGCTCAGAAGGCAGGTTTCTGCATCATCATTTTTGGAGTTCTTTCAGCACAATGGGACACCAAAGGGCTAGGAGGTCCAGACGTCATTCATTCAGTTGGTCAAATAGTACCACGTGATTGCTGCATGCTAAGTGCCGAAGAAAGCATGGAGCCTAAAGGCGAATGCCCAGGTGATGTGGTTAGCCGAGAGGAGTGTGAGGGTGAGCGGAGTAGAGGCCAACCTCAACTGGGGGAGGTAGCAAGCAAGCCTGGCTGGAGGAAGCAAAGCAGAGCTGAGTCCTGTTGGAGGATAATCCTTGAAGTTGGTGATCCGTCGGGAATGTCACAAGAGAAGCAGAGTAAGCACTAATATACAGACAAATAGATCACAGAGAGCAGGGATGGGAATTTCACTAGCACAAGTTGCTCTAAGGCTAGACCCTTCTGCCTGAGGAGAATGAGGCTCAGAGAGAGCCACGACTGTCCCAAAGAGCCCCAGCCAGGGGTGGAGTTGGGATTTTGTTGGGCTAAGGACATTCTTCTTTTTCTTCCCTTCTGCTTTATTCTTCTTCTCCTTTATTCCTGTTCATCATGGAAAATTCCATGGGTGCTCCCATCAGCCAGCTATAGCAATTGGCAACTCAGGGCCAATTTTGTTGTATCTATACCTTCTCTGCTCCCCAATCACTGGCTTATTTCAAAGCAAATCTCCAACATCATATCATTTCAACCATAAATATTTCAGCAGGCAGCTCTAAGGATAATGACCCTTTAAAAACAACAACAAACCCAACATAATCACAATCCCATTATCACACCTAAAAGCATCAACAGTCATTCTAGCCCATGTTCGGTGCTCAATTGCCTCATTTTCTTTTCTTTTCTTTCCTTTCCTTTTCTTTCTTTCTTTCTTTCTTTCTTTCTTTCTTTCTTTCTTTCTTTCTTTTTAACAGTTTGTTCAAGTCAGGATCCTAGTAAGATCCACATACTGCATACAGTTAAGTCTCTCAAGTTTCTTTTTGGCTGTAGTTTCTCTCTCCCTCTTTTCCCCATTGCAGTGTATTTGTGTGAGACATCTGGTGTCCCCTCTTGTGGCTTCCCACCTGGAGATTGCTATTTGTATCCTGGGGTCTCTCACTTAACATGTGCCTCTGCCCCCTGTATTTTCTGTAACCTAGAACTTGTTTGTATCCTGGGGTCTCACTTAACATGTGCCACTGCCCCCTGTATTTTCTGTAACCTAGAACTTGAATCTGGAGGCTTGATCAGATTCAGGATTGATTGTAGCATCA
Source organism: Tupaia belangeri chinensis (assembly GCF_000334495.1). Classification (NCBI taxonomy): domain Eukaryota; kingdom Metazoa; phylum Chordata; class Mammalia; order Scandentia; family Tupaiidae; genus Tupaia; species Tupaia belangeri. The sequence goes on from NW_006159894.1 coordinate 4,713,730, forward strand.
GCATTCTTAAAGCACAAATCAAAGGCAGCCTGCTGAGCACCGTGTGTGTGTGTGTGTGTGTGTATGCATGCACACACACTCATGTGTGCTCAAACATGTGCATGTACCTATGGGCTATCCTCTTTTTCCTTCGCCTACTTTCGAGAGGTCACTGATTGTTAGTGGCTGCAGGATTCTATCAAGATTACAAAAGTGCTGGAAGGCTTCTTGCCAAAGAGCAGATAAGGAGCAGACAGGAAGTGTCCTCCGTGGAAGCCAGGCCACTGGGATACTGCTAATGAAAGCCTTCAGCAGGGTCAGCATTCCCTGGGATGCCTGCATGTCAGTGTCATCCTCATGCCTCCATGCCACATTGTGACTTTGGGAACGTTCTGGTCAGGAGCCTGACAAGGCCTGAGGATCCAGCCTTCTCCCCCCACTTCCTCCCATCACTCGGCACTGGTTACTGACGACTTCCCATGTGCCAGCTCTCTGCTGCAGTGGAGAAGCTAGATGTGATCTCCGCTTCTACCCCCCATCCCACAGGCCGATGGGCAGGCTGACCTGGGAACTGCAGCCACAATAGCTCACCCAAGTGCCAGAAGCAGTCCCCCGGGATGCCCAGAAACCCAGGAGTAGGGCTGGGAAGGGTCTTGAGCACAAGACTGCTCTCTGCCTCTCTGGTTGGGTAGAAACTACCATTTGAGCCAAGCCTAGAGTTATCAGCTGCAAAGTGGAAAAAGGGGCCATGTGCTCAACTTCTGAGTACCTTCCCTAGTGCCAGCAATGTCGAGATGTTCACTCTGGGCCGCCCAGCGTTCATTCATTCTGTTGGTCAAATATTCAGTAGTGCTCAGTAATGCAGTGTTCCTGAGCGTCTTGTCTGGGCTGAGGGAAGAAAGGGCTCATCTCAACTCCTGGTTATGCCTGGTGTCCAAGTGACAGGGAGGCATTTTTGACCCCTTTACCTTGTCCCGCACACCCACCCTATAGCCACGGCGTCCATCAGACCTCCCAAACACCCCCTTTCTCCATTTCCCCAGCCCAGCCCAGTCTTCAGTGTCCCCCTACTGCCGCTTACTGGCTCCTTCTTTCTCTCTCCTTCACACAAATCTATTCCTTGAACAGCCAGGGCATTATTTTGGTGACCTAAGTCCTGTCATACACATCCCTGCCTAAAACCCTGCACTGGGTAGTAGTCACGCCTATCTGGAATTGTAGGATGTGACTCTATTTGGCAAATAAGAGTCTTTGCAGAGGTCATTAAGTTAAAACGAGGTCACACTGGATTAGAGTGAACCTTTGCAGGGAGCGGCTAGATCTAGGCAGGAACCTTTATACTGCTGTGGGCCGAAGGCTGCAGGGCAAGCGAAAGCTCTAAAGAAGGTGTCATCTACTGCAGGGCAGTGCATATAGACAAAGCAAGCAGAAATAAGAAAGATCTACGGGCAAAGTTAAAAATGAGAGAACTACGTGCAGATTAAAGAGAGCTGCGTGACCACCAGAGAAAGCCAGGACAGGCACGTTCAGAACCATGAGAAGCAAGACACGTCACAGCGGCAGTCGGTACTAGGCAGCACCTGGCTTCCCCTTCCCTGTAACGACAGAACGGCTCTGGGCCACGTGATGTCCGTCAGGGTCGCTCTGTCCACCTGACCTCATGTTTCTGTTTCTCTTTCTGCCCTTTCTCAATCCACCACAGCTCCCACTCAGGGTTCATGTCCCCCCAAATGTCATAGGCCAAGGCAGAGGCCTCCGGAAGTCCTAAGCCAATGACTGGTGACCTTAGAAGGAGCAGGGCTGACACAGCAGAGGTGGGAGTGATGCATCACCAGGCCAAACGATGCAAGGATCGGGGCGGACACTGGAAGGTGGGAAGCTGTGTGGAAGGACCCTTCCCTAGAGTCTTAGAGAGAGTGTCTGGCCCTGCCACACCTTGCTTCAGACTTTATCCTTCAGAATTGTGAAGGAAGACATTTTTGTTGCTTCAAGCTGCTCAGGTTGTGGTACTTCGTTTGGGTCGTCCTAGGAACTAATGCAAGGGGACTTTCAAAAGTGTGGAGAGAAATGGAATGAAGATATGTGTTCCTTTTGGAGGAAGCGTTTTAAAATCTGTGTTTAATTCTAAACATAATACACCATTTTGGGACCAGCAGGTGGTGTAGTGGTTAATGTTCTGGACTTTCACATGGCTGACTGCCGTTTAAGTTCTAGACCTGGTGGCTTGAAAATCATGCGGGGTGCATGTGTGCACATACCCAAAATCCCAGGAGGAGAATGCAGGAGAAGGGATTGTGGTATGGCCATCCAGCCTTAGGGGGTGATTTCTCACTTTCCCTCTGTTTCTGTCTCTCTCCGGCAAGCACATGTGCCTTATGGCAAAAATCTTAAAAAAAAAAAAAAAAAAAAAAAGGCATAGTTTCCATGAAATTTTCAAAGACCCCTTGTACGAATCCTCGATAAATGTCATTCAACTTTGTATCTAGAATAAAATCCCAAGCCATTCCCATGACCTGCCAGGCCCAGCACTGACTGGGCCTCTTGGTCCCAGCCTGGTCTGTGCTCTGCCTAGGCCCTCCTGTCATTTTCTCTCATATCATTCTGGTTTTTGTTTCCTTCACTGCACTTGGTACAAGTCCCAATGTTAATGAAATTGAGAGGCTTCTTCCTTTGCCAGATGTGGGCTCTTCGTGGGTACGTATAGCTGTCTTGTTTGTCCTGTATCCACAACTCCTAAAACCATGTCTGGCCATAGGAGGTGCTTAATAGATATTTACTGACTGAACAAGCCCAACTTACCTGTTAAAATATTTCACATGGTGCAAAGGGTTGAATGCAGTGTTGGTGAGGCATGGAGAGGAGGAGGAGGATGGGAATTTGGGGAGATCTGAAGTGACTCACCCCACAGCCCCAGGAGGTAAGATGTGGTGATGAAGGGTTGAGGGGGGCAGTGCCAACCCCTGGTATTTCACTGTAAACTCGAGGTAGAAATAGGGTTAGGGGAGAAGTTTTGCACCCTGTGCCAGACTCTTCTGCCAAACAGACAGCACCTAGCTCTGCCTTCTGGGAGGAAGGCCCCACGTTTGAGCAGGAAAGACCTTTCAGGGCTCAGTGCTGAGATTTGTGGTGCCCAAGCAGAAGGCAGGCCATCCTGATTTACAAGAACCACAGGCCCTCTGGGCCACGGCCGTGGTAAATGACATCACCCACCAGTGGAAATTTACGGCACAGGCAGGCCACTGGCATAGGGCAAGAAAGGCCTCGGAGGGCATCCGCTACAATTCTGAGTGGAAGGACAGGTCCACTGTGGCCTGAGAGGTCACGGGACATGCCAAGGATGAGCCGTGGGCATCCTAGGTGAGCCACAGAAGCATAGAACTCGAACCTGGTCTCCCTGGGCCTTTCCTGTCTCCTCTGAGGCCTTTCCTTAGGAAAGCAGCAAAAACCAAGCATGGGGTCTGGCAGGCTGACATTTAAGTGGTGTGGTCTGATTCAGCTTTTACTTAAACAAGAAGGTGACAGTTCTACTTTATTTAAAAGCTACATTTAAAAAAACTTTCTAGCTTTTTTGACAACTCAGCCAAGGCTAGATAGGTCCGTGCTGTTCTGTTGCCTCTGCTCCTTCATGGCTCTTTTGATTCGTTTTGTTTTGTTTTATTTATTTATTTTAGTTTCTGCTTAGAGCACATAAAATTGCCAGAGAAAGAAAGAGGGAGAGAGAAATTGAGAAATCATCCCCCAAGAGGGATGGCCATGCCACAATCCATTCTCCTTTCAGGATCTCGGGTGTGCATGCACATGCCCCTGGTATGTTCCTGAGGCCACCAGGTCCAGGACTAGAACTATGTAGTTGGTCATGTGGGATCCAGACATCTTAACCACCTTGCCACTGGCTGACCCATCTTTTGATTCTCTGACGTCTGAAAACTTGGGATGGATTCAAGGATGGTCTGGGAGGCACAGTGGTGCAGGCTGAGAGGGGTCACTGACCTCATCCACCTGCTTCCTCATGGCCCTGTCCACATCATTCAAGTCGGGCCTCCAGACATGGCTTTGTGCAGGGCACATACTCGGTGTTTACTTAAGGTCAAACTGCAGCAATAACTAGCCAGGTGGCTTGACTGCTGAAGGCTGAGCTGACCCACTGTGCCATTGTAGACTGGTCTTTCACAGAAAGGCAGCATCTCAGGGTGACAAGGGCCTCAGAGTCCTCATCCCCAGCTACCTGCTTAGCCAGAAAACCTGGCCATCCTCCTGAAGTCTCTCCTCCATTCTCCCTTCCCAGCTCCATCATTCTGCAGGAGCTGTGGACTTGTCCCCACCGTATGTCACAAATGCCCCCTTCTCCCACCACACTTGCCACCCCTCCGCATAGACCCACCACCATCCAGCTGCTGAAAGAAGCCTGGTGGCCAGCCCTTGCTCCCTGTGTCAACGTCCACATTTTGCAAAGCAGCTTTAAAAAGGAAAATATGCCAGTGCCCTGCTTAAAACTGCCCATGGCTTTCCATTGCAGTTGGGAGAAGATTCTGACTCCTTGCAGGGCCACAGGTAGTGCTGTATGTGTAGGCTCCCGTCAGTTCCTATAGTCTCTTCTGCACCTGTCCCCTGCCCGCTGACTCTTCCTCCAACAGCCTCTGCCCTCTGTCCTGCTGCTAGGGGCTCTGCCCAGCAAAGCCTGTCCCTGCCTTTGCCGCTCCCTCTGCCAGGAGGCTCTGGCCTCCTGCTTCATGTGGCTGCACCTCCTTGTCCTTTAAGTCTCAGCTTCAGTGTTCCCTCCTTGGGACGTCCTCTATGGCATCCATGGGATCCAGGTCCCCCTTCACTCTCCCCCTCACATGACACCATAGCTCAGGGGTCCACAAAAAGAAGTGTACTGGAGCACGGCCACTCCCACTCCTTTACCTGTTGACCTCAGCTGCCTTGGGGTACAGTGACAGAAAGCTGGACAGTCGTGACAGAGACCGCATAGTTCACAAAACCGAAAATATTCGTATCTGCTTCTTCTGAGAAAAGGTTTGCCAATGCCTATGCTCACTTGGTGTCTTGCTTTCTTCCTGCCATTTCCCCCATGTAGTAATTGTCTTACATATTTTCTTTTTTCTTTTTTTGGAGAGGTTTTCGCTATAGGGCACATGCGCTCACCAGAGTGACAGAGAGAGAGAGAGAGAGAGAGAGAAAGCGAGAAATCACCCCTCAGGGAGGATGGCCACGCCACAATCTCTTCTCCTCCATTCTCCTCTCGGGGTCTTGGGCACACACACACATGTGCCCGGCGTGAGTTTAAGCCACCCGGTCCAGGACTCAAACCGCGGTCGACTACATGGGAGTCCAACGACATAGTCATTATGCTAACTGCGGGTCCCACATATTTTCAAGCTTAGTTGGTTTTTTCTTTCCTGTTTTCCTGAGGGTAGGGCCTCAGATGACATTTTCTCAACTGTACACCATTCTAAGCATGTGGAGGGACACTCTATTATGTGTTGATAAAAAAATTATAATAAAGTCCCTATTTCCCTAGAACTGTGAGAGTCTTCACCAGTCAGATTCGTATCTTTGGATTATCTTTGGATTATATGTGCGTGCACACCCCCTGGACCACACAGGAGGATGTTGACTGTGTATTCACATCACTTATTGTTCCTGGCAGCCACACCTGAACACAGGCCCTCCTAGGTCCCTTCCAGCCATCGTGGCATCCTGGATCATCTTTGGAGCTTAACGAATTGGTTACAAATAATTAAAAAATGGATAAAATTGTTCCCTTGACAGGATGGATAAGGTGGAGAAGAGATAACAGGCTGCTTTCTGGGAGAAGAAACGCTGAACTGGGTATCTATTTTAGTCTCGATGCCACGAACTCATTCCAAATGGCCTCTGTTTTGTTGGAAGTACGTGGGGAATCAATGAGAACTGTGGCAGCATCTCCTCCTGGGCTCAGCTTCACTTGGAAAATGGTTCCCAAAGAGTACAGTTTCTACTTCCTGATTTCCTGAGCGCTTGTTGAAGCTGTGTTCTCCATGAGCGTCCAGGAGATTCTGACTTGGAGCCAGACCTACTGACCAGCGGTCCCTAAGCTCTCTCTCTTTATCACGTGCCAGATGCTGATCTCTGCTTCAAGTTCTTCTACAAACGTTTGCTCTGTGCCTTTGGGCAGGGTGCCTCGGGTGTCTGAGCCCCAGTCTCTGAACTTGTGGCAGGATAAAAAGACAGCTTGCTGCAATTGGAGTTTCAGTGACCTAGACCCTTAAGAGAACACGAAGGACTCATGGCAGAAGAAAATTGCGTTGACAAAAACAAGGTGCATGAGAGCAAGACCCTCCCCGTCCCTGTCTCTGACTGGACAAAGATTCTCAGGGCTGCAGGTAGGGGGCCAGTTGGAGCACATGCAGGGCAGAGGCAGAAGTGGCCAGACCTTGAGAGAACTTGGCTTCCTGCTCCCTGGGCTGGACCAGGTGGACCTGTGGGACGTGAGCTCAGAGGAGACTTGAGTCCATTTTCCAGGGACCTCAGAGAACACGTGACTTCCTAGTGAGCCTTGATCAAGAATGACCTGGAGCACCTCCGTGTATCCATAGCCTAACATGAAAATGGTGTACTAGATGGTTCCAGTAGAGGGGGCAGGAGGCCAGAAGAGATCCAGGGACTGGAATAGCGGGGACTCCGCAGTGACCTGCAGGGCCACCGGACAGTGAAGTTCAGGGGGCCTTTTCTCCTCCCTGTACCACCAAGCCTCAGCATTGCATTGGCCTTCTTGAACCTCCCAGCCACTTCAGAGGGGTGGAGGGTAGAGCTGGATTGGCTTATAGAGTCCCACCACCCTGACCAAAGAATGTTCTCATGCTTGGGTAATGTTCACACGTGATGGAAGGCAGAGCAAATTTGAGCTTGGGCTTGAAAACGGGATCAGAGTGAGTTTTTGTACTGATGAGAACATTAGCTTAGAATAAAAGATGTAGATGTTGGGAAGAAGTGAGAGAGGAAGGGGAAGAGAGAATGGCCAAGAGGCAGAAAGAGAGAGGGAGGGAGGGAGACAGAGAGAGAGATTGATTGAGAAATCAGTCCCTCAGCCACTCGCAGCCCAGCTGGTGGGCACCAGATGGGAAAGATGATCTACAGATCAGGTTCCTGTTAACAAGGCTGATGGCAACCACGAGAAGCCACCTGCAGCTGGCTTTGTGGAAAATTTGGCACCAGAGCGCGGGGCTTTGAGTAATCCATCTTGGGAACCACTGAGCCATGAACTTGTTAAGTGGTATCCACTGGAGACTGCTCAGCTCACGCTCAGCTGCAAATGGTGACAGTATCTCTGCAACGGGTAGGCCAGATGGTGCAAACAGGGGCAGTGGACTGAGGGTCCCTCTGCAGTGAGCTTGTGCTGCAGCAGGTGGATGTGTTTGCAGCTCTTGGGGCAGCTGAACTCAATTGCGGCTCTCCCTGAGCAGTGTAGTGGGGCGTCTGATCCCTGTGTGTGCTGTTCCCCTCGCTCTCCTGACCAGGAAACGTTCAGCTCGGATGGGGCTTGCTACTCTGCTCTGCTTACCTCTACCTACCAGGATCAGGCTGGTCCTGATGAGGAGCTGAGGCTGTTGCAATGGGGAGGGGCAGACAGCGGAGCAGATGTGAGAGCTCTGGGGTCAGAAGGACCGAGGTCCTCCGTCCTGGCTCCACCCTCGTGTGTGGGACTCCAGGCAAGTAACTCCAACTACTGTAATCCCGTTTCTTCCTCTGTCAAATGGAAAGAACTCCACGTAGAGTTCCCCATAGAAGAGTTCTGAAAATTAAATGGGATGTGTAAACCGATGCTCAGCTATTCAGGTGAGGTCATAAATCCCCCAGGCCTCAATGAGCTTGTCTGTCAAGCCTGTTTCTTCCCTTCCTTCTGGAATATACTCCCGTTCCCTCCTCCCCAGAGCAGGCTTTACTAGAGCCTCAGCTGCACGCGATGGGGGAAGCTGACTCTCCCCGGGCAGAATCATATTAGAGGTTTCCATTTCCTGAAACCCTGCCCGTTGGAGAAAGCCTGTTTCCAATTACTGCACCTACCCGTAATTAGATGAGAACAGACTGGAAAAATGGCTCCGCGGGAGCCAGTGACACTGCCGATTGGCTTTGAAGCTTTTAACCTCATTATTAATAACAAACATTTGGGTGATGAACTTTTGACCACACACTCATCCAGCATCCTTTCCTCCTAAATGCTCTTCACTTGAGTGGCAGTATGTGGGGGAAAGGTTGGAGTTCATATCCTCAGACAGGTTTGAAAACTCACCTCTTCTGTCTGCCTCAGTTTCCTCATCTGTAACATGAGGGGTTAGACCCCAGGACCTCTGGGGGCTCTTTTGTTGCTTTATTGAACTCAAACACTTACAGGAAAACAAAAAAACAAAAAACCAAAAAACCCCACCAAGATCTGGATAAGTAGCTGGCAGGGTGGGGCCTATCAGTGCCCCTTGGCTTTCAAAGCTCATCCTTCCTGAATGGACCCTTAGAAAGTGATGATGTTCTATGACCCTTTAGGGGGGAGTGCTGGGAAACAATTCCTATGGTTACCAGTTTTCATATTTTTATCATTCTGAAGATGTTTTGGAAGGGATATAATCAGTCATGTTTTCTAAGTGGTCTTGGCGTCTCTTTAGTATAATCTAGGGAGCTTTACAAAAGGCCATACCACGGAACAATGACCACAGAATTTCTGGGAGTGAGGCGAGGCATCAATATTTTGGAAAAATGGCCTGTGTAATTTCAATGTGCAGGTGAGATGGAGAATTGCAACTCAAGAACAATGTGTCGCAAACTGTCACAGGCAAAGCAATCACTGGGGATCTTGTTAAAAATGCAGATTCTGATGCAGGAGGGCTGCAGTGGGGCCTGAGAGTCAGCATGACTGACCAGGTCCCAGCAGTTACTGCTGCCGCTGCCAGGAGCACACGTTTGCAAGACTCATTCGGAAGTTTGGCCTGTGGTTCTTCTGTCAGAAACTGCAAGTCTGCGAGCAGCAGCAGTAGCACCTGCCCATGCTGGGACTGTCTCTGCCTGCCTTCATCCGCGGAGGGAGACCAGGAAGTGCATGGGCCCTTGTCAGCCTCAGAGTGAGGACCCTCTTCACATGGATGGCTTTCTTTTTTTTTTTTTTTTGTAGAGGCTTTTGCTATAGGGCAGTGCACTGGCCAGAAAGACAGAGAGAGACAGAGAGACAGAAAGCGAGAAATCACCCCCCAGAGGGGATGACCACGCTGCAATCCCTTCTCCTCCACCACCGTTGACTACGTGGGAGACCAGCAACATGGCCATTACACCAACTGCTGGTCCCAAGTGGACGGTTTTCAAATATTTGTTCAACATTTCATGAGTGGAGGTGGTACCGGTATTGGCATGAATTTTTAAAAACTGTAACTTACATATTCTGTATGCCTCAGAGAGAGAGTGGGCATTCGTCACTTTAGGCTGGACAGAGCTGTTTCTTACTCTCTGGGAGTCAACCTGCCGTGCCCTTATCAGTAGACGGCTCTGCTGCAGAATCCAGTGTGCGTGTGTGCCTGGCATGTACAGGTTGATCTGGGAACTGAACCCTGACCTTCCGCATGGCCCCAGCATCACAGAGTAGTGTGCTCCTGCTATGCCACCATGGCTGCCGAGAGACAGACAGTTTGACAGAGTCTCGCCACATTGTGATCCTCCTCCCCAGCCTCCCAGTCAACCGGGACCACAAGCACATGCTCCTGTGCCTGTCCTATTTCGGCTGGGCTGGGAACTGAACCATGGCCTCCCGTGTGACCTCAGCTACTGCCTAGTGGTGCGCTCTCACTTTATCTAAGAGGATTTCATTCTATTTATTTTGTATTTATTTATTTTTGTTACAGGGCATTTGCATGAGAGAGAGAGAGAGAGAGAGAGGGAGAGAGAGAATGAATCCTCTTTCTGGCATCCTGTCAGGCTCCTGGGAACATGTACACACACCTGACATGGTTTTCAAGCTGCCTCTAGGATTCGAACTACTTTCAGCCATGTGGGAGCTGGTTCCCTCTACACAGTGCTTACTAACACTGTGCTAAGGACAGGCCCTACCTCAGACTTGGACTTGAGCAAGCAAGAACCTCAGAGAAGTGAGCACAGTAGAGTGGGCTGGGTTACATGAGTGTGTCCAGGTCCAGCGCTGGCAGCCATGGTAGTGATCCGTGTCCAGTGGTGGCAGCTGTTCTTAGCAGGCTCTGCTGGGTTTGACCCAGGCTGGGATTCTGGATATCCAGTCGTGATTGGTTTCAGGTGTCCCACTGGTTTAGTAAGCTACTCAATATCCTTCCAATAACTGTACTTTCTGTTTTAACAGTCCTGATTTTTGTTGTGTGAAACCAGGCATTCTGATTGGTACCAATGAATCAGACCATTGGGTTATTGTTAGATCAAATTGGATGACCCAGGTGGAGAGCCAGAGTTCTAGCCAACAAGGAGGAAACTACCAATCACTGTGAGCTGTGTGAATATGAAGATGAAAAAGAGGAGGAGGAGAAAGAATAGGAAGAGCAAGAAGAGGACTAGGAAGAAGGTGGGGAGGGGAGTGGGAGAGGTAACAATCAAGAAGTTGCGAGAACAGGACCAAGAGGACTTTTTCTTTTTTCCTTTTTTTTTTCATTTTCCCTAGCATTTATTTTTGTATATGTATGTCAACCATTCCATTTCAGTTTTCTTCTTGGTTTAAATGGATTCTTTTTATTTTTTAGAGAGAGAGATTTAAGCTTATTTTTAAATTAAATTGAATTTTTAAAATTTACATTTAATCCCCATATATCTTTACAGTGTGCAGCATTGCATGTACAGCATTGTGTTTCCAGCACGAATGTGGTGCATATCCGTCAAGGCAGACATTACCATATACATTAGCATAAGCAAATAACTTTTCACTTTTAAGTCAGTTAGACATATTTTTCTCACCTGTTTGCCTTTCCCTCTATGACCCACCCCCATATTACCCCTATCCTTACTATTGGTAGTATCTGCAGTTGCCCCCCCTGCTACTATACCTTCCAAACTTAAAGGTTCTGCTATCGAGCACAGACATTGGGTTTATAGACTCACAAAGTCTCTCTTGCATACTCTGACTTGCTTCGCTTAGCATTAAGTCTTCCATATTAATGCACTTTGTATCAAATGTCAGAGTTGCAGTGTTTCTTATGGCTGAGTAGAATTCCATAGAGTACAAATGCCACATTTTTTTTTTCAATCAACTCATCTATTTTTGGACATTTGGGTTGATTCTGTGTCCTAGCAACTGTAAATAATGCTGCAATCAACATGGATGTGCAAGTGTTTTTCCGACTGAGTGATTTTCAATCCTTTGGATAAATACCTAAGAGTTGAATTACTGGATTGTATGGTAATTCTATTTGTAGGTTTCTGAGGAATCGCCATATCATTTTCCACAGTGGTTGTACTAATTTGCATTCCCACCAACAGTGGGCTGGAGATGGAAGTGGGCTGTGCTGGGTAGCTGGGGGCAGTCCTGTGGGGTAAGGAGAAGTAGGAAATTAACAAAAGAAAGAGGACGAAGAGAAAAAAAAAAGCCTACCTTGCTGACAGGGGAGGGCTCTGAGGATGAGGGAGCTGGACCTGGGGCCAAGGGCCAGAGACAGGGCCTGCCTCACTTTCTTTTATGCCACGGGGCTCTGTTTTTCTTCTTTTTGTTTTGTTTTTCTAGTACCCTGAGTTGTGTCATTAGGTTGTTTATTTGCCACCTACTGCTTTTTTATTACGGGCACTAATTGCTATGAAATTCCCTCTTATGACTGCTTTTGCTGTGTCCCTTAGGTTATAAACACATATTTTCTAGTTATTATTGGTTTCTATGAATCTTTTGAGTTCAGTCTTAATTTCTTCTATAGTTGTAATGTCATTTAGGAGTAGGTTGTTTAGTTTCCATGTGTTTGTGTGTTTTGATGGCTCTTTCTTTTTTTCCTTTTTTTTAAGAGGGTTTTTTCTATAGGACATGTGCACTTGCCAGAAAGACAGAGAGAGACAGAAAGCAAGAAGTCACTCCCCAGGGGGGATGGCCATGCCACAGTCCCTTCTTCTCCATTCTCCTTTTGGGGTCTTGGGCCTGCACTCATACGCTCCTGGTGTGAGTTTAAGCCACCGGGTCTGGGACCCGAACCACAGTCAACTACATGGGAGTCCAGCAACATAACCATTATGCCATCTGCTGGTCCTGAGGGCTCTTTCTGTAGCTGATTTTGAGTTTGATTCCATCATGGTTGGAAAAGATGCTGGTTATAGTTTCTTTCTTTCTTTCTTTCTTTCTTTCTTTCTTTCTTTCTTTCTTTCTTTCTTTCTTTCTAAAAATATGATCAGTTATTTAATTAG
>NW_006159894.1:4726360-4735528 GCF_000334495.1 Tupaia belangeri chinensis
CCACCAGGTCTGGGATGCGAACTGTGGTCGACTACGTGGGAGTCCAGTGATATAGCCATTACACTAACTGCTGGTCCCTGAATATAGTTTCTAAACCTCTGAATTTGTAAAGCCCTGTTTTGTGCCCTATTGCATGGTCAGTCTTCAAAAACGTTTCATGGGGTGGTGAGAAAAATGTATATTTTGTAGTAACTGAGTGAAATACTCTGTAGATATCTGTCAAATCCATTTCATGTATGGTATCGTTTAGATCTTGTATCTCTTTGTTTTTTGTCTAGATGATTTGTTCAGAAGAGACTGGGTGTTGAGATCCCCTACGATTATTGTAGTGCAATCTCTCTCTCGCTCTCAAGATCTAATAACCTATCTTTGATGTATTTAGGTGCTCCTGGGTGGTGAGTGCAGCGATGAGTGTTATTTATTCTTTTTGTTTTCTTTTTTTGGAGAGGGTTTTTTTTTTTTTTTTTTTTTTTGGGGGCTTTTGGTAGAGAGACAGAGAGACAGAAAGCGAGAAATCACCCCCCCAGGGGGGATGGCCACGCCACAGTCCCTTCTCCTTCATTCTCCTCTCGGGATCTTGGGTACGCATGCACACACTGCCGGTGTGAGTTTAAGCCACCGGGTCCGGGACTCAAACCGCGGTTGACTACGTGGGAGTCCAGCGACATAGCCATTACACTAACTGCTGGTCCCAGTGTTCTATCTTCTTGGTGAACAAGTCCTTTTAGTACTACATAATATCCTTTTTTTCCTCTTACATCTTTCATCTTAAAGTCCGTTTTGTCTGATACTGGTATTGCAACTCCAGCCTTTTTCATTTGCATGGAATGTCTTTCAGTGTATGTATGTCCTCATCAATGAAATATGTTTTTTGTAAGTAGCATATAGATGGCTTCTATTTCTGTTTCCATTCAGTCAGTGTCTTCTAATGGGAGAATTTAATCCATGAACATTCAGCATTATTATTGATATTTACAGACTTACTCCTGTCATTTTTTTAGCCATTTTCTCAGTTGCTTTTTGTCCTCTTATTTCTGTGTTTTTCTTTTTAGTTATTATGATATAGTACTCCCCTCAGTACTTCCTGTAGAGCTGTATTGATCTAGTATTGGTAATTTTTTTCAGTTTTTCTTTATCTGAGAATACTTTTATTTGGTCTTTCCATTTGAAGAATGATCTTGCTAGATATAATATTCCTGGTTGAAATTGTTTTTCTTCTAATGTTTTAAATACATCTTCCCATTCTTTCCTTGCCTGCATTGCTTCAGTTGAGAGGCCTGATGTTAGCCTAATGGGATAAACTTAATAAGTAACTTGACTTTTCTTCCTTGCCATTTTTAAAATATTGTCTTTGTCTTCAAATTTTTACCACTCTGGCTATGATTTGCCAGGGGGAGGATCTTTTTGTATTGATTCTATTTTAGGTCCTTTTTCTTTCTTCTTCTTCTTTTTTGTTTTGTTTTGTTTTGTTTGGAGAGGTGTTTTGCTATAGGGCACGAGTGCTCGCCAGAGAAAGAGACAGAAAACGAGAAATCACCCCCTGGGTAAGTGGCCATGCTGGATCCCTTCTCCTTCATTCTCCTCTTGGGATCTTGGGCATGCACGCACATGTGCCCGGTGTGAGTTTAAACCACCAGTTCCGGGACTCAAACCATGGTCGACTACATGGGAGTCCAGTGACATAGCCATTACCCTAACTGCTGGTCCCAGGTTCTTTTCATTTCTTGAGTCTGAATTTTTCCATGTTTCTCTATATTTGGAAATTTCTCAAATAGTATTTCATGAAAGAGATTTTCCATGCCTTTAACAGCTTTCTCACCTTCTGTAATACCCACTATATGAATATTTGGGTGTTTCATGATGTCTGGAATTTCCCATATGTTGTCTTTCCTTTTTTATTTTTGATGATTTTTTTCATGGTTTGGTCTATGTTGGAGACTTTTCCTTCCAGGTCAGAAATTCTTTCTTCTGCATAGTCCAATCTGCTACTCTTTCTAGGGAAGTTTTAATTTCTTATGTTGTATTCTTCATTTTCAGAAGTTCTGTTTGATTTTTTTTTTATGGAGCCTATCTCTTTACAAAATTCCTGTTTCATATCCTGAAGTGATTTTTTTTTTGTCATTTCCTAGAACTGATTGCCTGTTTTCTCTTGCATCTCATTGAGTTTTGTCACTATGAATATTCAGAATTCTTTTTCTGACATTTCTGTGTATTTCTCTGTTCTGTCCATTGCTGATGAAGGGCTACTATGCTCATCTGGTGGAGAGTTACTCCCTTTTCTTCTCATATTTCTTTGAGATCTATGCTGGTGTTTGGTCATCTGATGCAGTATTCACTTTCTCCTATTTATTAGGAGAAAAAAAGCAGTTGAAAGAGGAAATATCACCCTTAGTTCCCAGGTGTGTTCCTATTAGAGGACTGTGTCTCCCAGATTGGAGCAGTTATGGGTAACTTCAGATGCTTAGTTCCCCTACCAAACTTTCAGCTCTTGATGGAGGTGGTAGCAAGCTAAAGAACTAAAGCTTAGTGAAAAGGATCCAGTTACATGGAACTCCCAGGCTGGTGTACTGAAAGTTTCAAAGTTACTCCCAGGGCCTAGGAGTGCAATTATGAGAGGAGGCTCACCCAGGCCAGGCCTGCAGATGAACAAACACATTTTAAGGTCTTGGGGCTAGCTGGGTACCCTGTAAATGTTTGTTAAATGATAACAGGAATGACAGTCCAGCATTGTAGAGTTCCCTATCATGGGTTTATGTTTTGTTTTGTTTTTAATGGTAGAGGTTTCTAGCCTATATTAAATTGCAATATGGTCTCTTTTCATCTGCTTTTCTGAAGACATGATCCTATCTAATACTGAAAATGTATTCATTTTCTTAATCCTGGATGAAAGTAAAGGTTTCTAGAATTACAGTTTCCCAAACACAGAAATTCACCCCACATTCTGGAGAACATGATTAGCACAGCGACCATTTTCCACAGTGAGATGTCAGAGAAAGTGGAACTCAGAGACTTGCTTTCAAATAGAGTGGTCAAGGAGACCTACGGAAGGATGTTACCATAGAAGTTGATGTCGGGACACCAAAGAAGAGTCAGTCATGTGAAGATTACATTAAAAAAAGGGAGCAGGGACCAGCAGTTAGCATAATGGCTCTGTCACTGGACTCCTATGTAGTTGACCATGGATCGAGTCCTGGACCCTGTGGCTTAAACTCACGCTGGACATGTGTGCATGCGTGCTCAAGATCCTGAGAAGAGAATGGAGGGGAAGGGATTGTGGCGTGGCCAATCCCCCTGGAGGGTGATTTCTCTTTTTCTGTCTCTCTGCCTCTCTCTGTCTTTCTGGTGAGTGCACGCGCCCTATAGCAAAAACCTCTCAAAAAAAAAAAAGAAAAGAAAGAAAGAATGCCAATTATCTTGTATAGAGATTGTCCACATTTTACTCACCTGCAATGTAAAAAATGCCTATTACCCCACAGCCTAGTTAGAAAGTACTATGAACCTAGTAAAATTTTGTCAATTTATTAAGTAAAGTACAAATTTTAGTCCTATTTTACTTTGCATTTCTCTTATAAGTGAGGGAAACTGCTTATAGCAGCAGCAGCATGTGCACAGACCCTGAAGAAGCATGAGACTGGCAGGTTGGAGGAGTTCCTGGGAGTCTGTGGGGTGGGTTGTGGTGACCAAGGGGGCCAAGCAAGAGATGCAGCATAGAACGAGAAGGAGCCAAATTGTGGGCCGCAGTAGGAATCATCACATAATGTTTGACACTAAGTGTTGGCAAAGCTTGCCGACCTCTTCCTCTCAGCTGTGGATTCTCTCTGGTCAGTATCTAGGCCTGGCCTCCTCTAGCACTTCAGACATTTATGCTAGAGCCCTGGGAAATAGATGGGCTTGCTGAGTTACAGCCTGGTTGCTTTGAACTCATGGAGCCCTCGTTTCTCCACAAGGCTTCAGGATCACTGTGGTAAAGATGGAGGGTATTCAGTGTTGGCCACAGCCTGTTGAGCAGGACTGGTCATGCAGCCTTAAATACACAAGGGCTGAGAAACATGGAGGAGCCATGAAATGTTTGATGGGTGTGGTAATTTCTGCCACACCTGATATCAGTTATTCCTGAAATCTAGATCAATTTTTTCCCTCGAGAAGAGAAACTGGCATTAGACACTAACATCTGCTTGTCACTATATTCTGGTTATGCTTAATCATAACTCTATGAAGTAAGTACTAATATTGTCTCCAATTCTGAAGAAATTGAAACTTGGAGAGGTATATTGCAGTATTGTAATGTGGTTACAAGTGTTAAGAATTCAATATGTCTAAGTGGCATAGGCAAATAAAGGGACATTTATTCATGTGGGTCTCAGGCACAGCTGTAGCTAGGGTCTTCATAATATCATCAAGACTCAGTGTCATTCCCTTGGTTCTCCTTTTATTGTTTTGGTGGGTTTTCTGGCAGCTTTAGGTTCACACCTTCTCAATGATCAGTACAGTAGAGAGATCTTTTCCATCTCAGGGGTTCCAACTCAAATCCATGTAGAGTTTTTTTGGTCTGATTTGAATCATGGACCATACTGATTCAACTGCATTGTCTCGCTTGTTCAGCTACCTAGGTCCTCACCTTTCCATCTCCTTCCACACAGCTTTCCCCTTTTCACTCCTCTTTGTATATGCTTTTGGTTAAGATGCAAAGCAGAAAACAGTAACAGTGACTGTCTCCAGTATTTTACCAAGCATGGCCTTTTCTTTTCTCTTAATGATGTCTATTTCCTCCTATACAAAAGAAGAGTTTGGACTAGGTGACCTCATAAATCTCTTCTGGCTTTTAGGTCATTTTTAGTTCCCTTCCATTCCCAATCTCTTGGAATGCACATTTCTGGAACTTGGTGAAGATGACATCAAGGCAACTGCCATTGTTATTCCTCTGCAGTCTGACAAACTGACCAGGTACCCAGCAGGAGGGAAGGAGTACATGGGTGTTCTAGTCTAAAATACAAGTTTATTCAGCAAACAAGTTGGCAGTTCAAGGTCCAGGGCCACATGCAATGAATGTCTTCTTTGGTGGATCCCATGGCAAGACAGAGCAGAGCAGGAGTGCACGTGTCCATGTGTCTCTGTCTCATTCCCTCTCCTTATAAACCCACGAGGATCCCATCATGTGGGCTTTACCTTGTTGAACTTAATCCTAATCTTTTTCCAAAGGGCCAACTTTTAAAGACTATATCTTGGTTAAGATTTTTACTCTCTTAATCCCATCAGAATCAAATCTCAACATGTGAACTTTTGGGAGACAAATTTAAATGATAGCAGTGGGCTGGGGAGGTTCTATAAAGGCCACTTTCCAAAGAACAGATTGAATTCTTGGACATCTAGGGGATATGTTGAAGGAATCCTATAAAGCTTGGTACTCCCAAGAATCAGCAGGGAACCCCAGAGTCTCAGTTGGGTTGGGGTTCTGTTCCAACATACGCATTTTTACCATAACCCAGGCTAGTTCTGATACAGGTGTCCAAGAACCAAACTTTAAGAGACCATAGACCAGGATCATTCAACCTTGGTGTCACTGATACATGGCCAGGATAATTCTTAGTTGTGGGCTGTCCTGTGCATTACAGCAGCAATCCTCCACCTACTAGGTATAGTAGCTACTTACCATTTCCAAAATTGGTACAATTCACAGTCTCCAGACACTATCCCTTGTCCCCCAGAAGACAAAATTACCCCCACTTGAGAACCACAGCCATAGACAGTGCTTCTATTTGGGCTAGAGTTGAGGGGTTCATGTCACCATGGAGGGAAAGACACCCTCCAACTGAAGCCAAGCTTTGCTGGTCATGACCAACCCAACTGGTGGAGGTGTCTTTTGATCCTGGTGACAGCTTATGGAAGGGAGGTTGGTGTCTTTTGGCACTCCCTCTGATGAGACTGCCATAGCTCTACTAGACTTGCACACTCATGGGGCAGGTCCACCAGCTTCTTTCAACTCTGAGAGACCATTTGGACACAATGTACTCCTTTATGTTAGAAAGTAATCCTCCCAGCACTGTTTGTCAAGCACTTGCTTATTGCCCAACACTGTGCAGAGGACTTTGTATACATTATCATATTTGATCTAACATGGCTTCTGTTATTCGCTCTATTAGATAAATGAGAAAGTGAGGTAAATAGTGTGTTCAAGTGGTTGACCTGGGATTTATTCTTAGGCAATTTGACTCTAGAGACCACATTGCAAACTATTGTGCTATATACATATGCATGTCTCTTCCCATTTCCTGAAAAATACACCCCAGTCTTGCCTAAACAGCAGGGAAATATGATTTTAGGTGAAAACATATTAAAATACAAATTTTGCTTTTGAACTAAGCTTCCCTCACTGGGGACCAGGACACATTAGCCTGGGCAGCACTTGGCTTCCTGAGAGGCAGCATAGGAAAGAAGTCTCACGAAGAGTGGGTGATGAGGCACCTCATTTTGTCCATGATCCTGCCTGTTTGAGAAGTTTTGGAGTGTCAGGGCACTAGTGCAGAGGGGCTTCAGGGACGTGGAAGAGGGTGATGTGCAGGTGGACATTGAATGAGGTTGAGGACATAATCTGGATTCACAATGGGAAGTTTTAGGCAAAGTTCTCTAACTATGAAGTTTTACAAATAACACCAGAAAAAGCTCTGTGAGAAAATAATAACTTGGTGCTGTAAAAAGTCCCAGTGTGCTTGGGTTTGCTCCCTGAAGATTAGCAAGTAGGGGGAAAATGAAGACATCATTTATAATAGAATGATTATTACTTCTGCTAATGAACATATTGCAATAGTAGTTTAAAATCCCTTAATTCATATGTGGACTGAACTAGGAAAAGGCAAGGAGATATGGAGTGTCAGAGAGTTGGGAATGCCTTATAAGGATGCTGCCCAACTAAGATCAATACATTGGGGCTACTTTCCTGTGGCTGGAGATGTACTTTAGCAAAATGTGTTAGAGAAACAGGATGGTGAGTTTGGTGGCCCTTGGTGGTGCTATGGGCGAGGCAAGTGTTATAAGAGAGGAAGGAGGCAGGAAGGGCAAGCTAGTAGTGAATAAGGTTAGCATGTTTATTGGGGTATAGAGGTGATTTGCCTTGTCAAAATGGGGGATCTTCAAAAAGTTTATGGACAATGAATATTATTTTTATTTTAAAAATTATTTTAATTTATTTAATTGTATTTATAATGATTATTTTAAAATTTGCTATAGGTCACATGTGCTCACCAGAGAGAGGCAGGCAGAGAGATAGACAGAGAGAGAGGAAAATTGAGAAAGCAAGCTTCTAGGTCCAAGACTCAAAACATGGCTGGCCATGTGGGAGTCCAGTGCTTTAACCATTATGCAACCTGCTGGCTCCAGAAAATGAGTATTATTAAATAAAGCTATGGAGCCAGCCCTATGGCTGGGTGTTTAGGGGAGCCAGAATATACATGGCTGATTATGCAGTTTCCCTCTTAACCCTGGTATCTTGAAAAACACACTAGGCACATGATCTAAATCCTAATATGGTGGAGAAGAAATTGCAGCATAAACCATGACCCACTGGTGGAGAAGAAATTGCAGCATAAACTACGGCCCACTGGGGAATGCTTTCTCCTGCTCTCTCTGGCTAGCACATATGCACTCTGGCCAAAAAAGAGAAGTAAACTATCTACACATTTAAAAATATATATATGTATATATATTTTAGATTTTTGCTATATGGTACATGTGTTTAGACAGAGACAGAGAGAGGGAAGGTAAGAAATCACCCCCAAGAGGATGGGCACACCACAATCCCTCCTCCTCTATTCTTCTCAGGATTTGGGGCATGGATGCACACATCCCTGGTGTGATTTCAAACCTCTCGATCTGAGACTGAAACTGCAGTCAGTTGACCATGTAGGAGTTCAGCACCTTAACTACCATGCCACTTGCTAGCCCACTCCAAAATATTTTTTAACTTGCAAATCTATTAAAAGGCCAAATCTTAGTATCTCTGTAAATCTTCCATCATTCAACCCCGTGATTCCTGCAAATTCTTGCAAGCTGATTCATGCAAACCTGAAATTCATCATCCAATCCCATGATTCCTGCAACTTCTTGCAAGCTGATTCATGCAAACCTGAAATGGGAGCTTCTCTAACTCTTAGTGTTAGGCTTCCTTCCATGCAGTGGGGCCACCAGATAGAAAAGGTGAGGGGAAATAGGTATATAAACATTAGTTTGGTTAACAGTGACTATATCTCTGGTGAAAAATGAATTGCAATCTCCAAAGATTCAGGTTGAGCAGGCATAGTACAGATTCCCCTACAACCTTAAACTATCTTCTTATGATCCAGTCTTGGCCCTGTGTGCAAGCTTTTCAGAAACTCCAAGCCAGATCTTCCCTTGAGTCAGTTCAGCAAGATCACATTTTACTCTGCTCTAAATTCCTATTTACCTTATTCAAATCTGACCTCTCTTCTTACAAGATCATTCATGACTGGGGCAATTGGGGATAGTGCCTGCTTATTCAGTCTCTGCTGGACCCTCCCACTTTGTGGAACTCTAATGGGACTCTATTCCCTTGTCTCTCTGGAGGCTCAAGAATGTAAACATATTCCACCCACAACTTATCTTGACTGCATCTTCTAATGTTCCCCCCTGAAACCACAGATGACCCTCTCAAGTTCTGTTGATATTATAGAAACTCTATAGATCCCATGGCTTTATATAGTTGTTTAAGTTCCTAGAAGACTGCTTTCCATTTCAATGTAGGAAAAAACAAAAGATCTAAGTCATATTCTAGAACTTTGGGCTTCAGAGAGCCATAGATATCATTAGCCATCAGGGAAAAGCAAATAAAAACTACAGCAATACCACTTAAGTAAGATATTACCTCCCAGTAGGATGACAGTATAAAAAAAATGGATGACAACAAGTATTGATGTGGGTATAGAGAAAGTGGAAACTTTGTATGTTTCTGGGAAGAATTCAAATGGTGAAGGGCTTTGGAAAACAGTCTTGCAGTTCCTCAAAAGACTAAAAAACAGTAAACACACAAACAAAAAATTTTACTGACATAAAAGCAGACAGAAAGGTCAACAAAACAGAATAGAGATCCCAGAAATAAACCCATACATCTACTGTCAATTGATCTTTAGCATGAGTGCCAAGAATACACAACGGGGG